>NC_134360.1:75457164-75817997 GCF_048569485.1 Anomaloglossus baeobatrachus
TGCTCATCTTGGCTTCTTTTAAAAACACAGCAAGCAAGGGTTACTCCAAGCGGAGTCTCCCTTTTTTTCCAAAAATTGTGCCCCACACACACCCACCCCTTCAGTGGCAGCAGTTGTGCCCCAGTTGTACTGTGCTGGGAAGCCATATACATACATACACCTGACAATCCCTTTTTGGATCAAATTTTTTGGTACGCGAGATACATAGATGATCTCATAATGATCTGGAAACGCAAGAAAAACGCACCCATCACAAACTTATCAGATAATTTTCTTTCTTATTTGAATTCAAACCACATGAATTTGAGCTTTACTGTAATGTTTTCTGGAAATTCTACCCCCCTTTTTGGATGTATATCTTACCGGTGACCCCGAAACAGGTTCCATTAATACTTCTTTATATAGAAAACCGCTTAGTGGGAACACTATCTTGCATGCAAATAGCAATCATGCTAAACATACCATAAATAATCTACCCCTTGGCGAATTCCTCAGAGCACGCCGGCTTTGCTCTACAGATACTGCCTACTCCCTGGAATTGGAAACTATGAAGAAGCGTCTACAATACAGAGGTTATAAGAATAAGATCCTCTCTCGTGCTGAAAAAACCGCTGGAGAAAGAACCCGCAATGATCTACTCTCTGACAAAGTCACATCTGATGAAAAAAACTGCCGCATTGTCTTCTCTACTCCTTACAGCGTTGATTTTTCTGAAATAAAAAAAGTTTTTTTACGCTATATTCCCCTTCTCCAACAGGATCCGGAGTTAGCTCAAATATTATCCAATGGGGTCAATGTCGTGGCCAGGAAGGCCAAAACCATAGGCAATATGATATCTCCTAGTCTTTTCATTTACCAAAATAAAACAGAGACCTGGCTTAGTACAAAAGGCTCCCACAAGTGCGCTTTGCCACGATGCGGACTTTGTAAATTTATGAGAACAACGCTGTCTTTTCCAGTGGGTGACATTTCCTATAACATTTCCACTTTCATAAATTGCTCTACTACATATGTTATATATAAGGCCTCTTGTACCATATGCTCGAAGGACTACATAGGCTGCACTTCCAGGCCTCTCAGAAAAAGGATATCCGAGCATACCCACATCCCACTCCCAACTCTTTCTTCGAATCCGCCGAAATATAAAAGATCTATTTCAGGTCTCACCAGACATTTTCTTGACCTTCACAACGGTGATTTTTCCACTATGAACATTGTCGGCATCGAGCAAGTCAAAAAACCTCTAAGAGGAGGCGATTGGTTTCGTGAACTTCTCTACACCGAGGCCAAATGGATATTACGGCTCGATACCCGGCATCCAAAGGGACTTAATTATCGTTCCGATCTACGCTATGTCATATGATTATTATATATATATATCAAATATAATTATAAGTTGTTTTTTTTTTTTTTTTTTTCTACCTCACCTCCAATATCAATGGCCATATGAACATTTTGTGTGATAGATATATACTGAGGAAACAATCAGAAGATATGAATATTAACACAAAAGGATAATGTGAATTTATTGGAGAATTACTCATATCTCAGAGTAGGATATAAATCTCATTAATAATTCTCATAACTGAATTCCTGGATATCCTATGTTCTATAAGTTTCTTCCATCGTACACATGTGTACACACTGCACACATGTGCACACAGAGCTCATATGGCTACACATACAAAATATAGAAATAAAAATAAAAACTAAAATAAAAGTTGTTTTTTTTTTTGTTTTTTTTTTTTCTATAATTCTGCATTCCTGGATATTCTATGTTTTGTATGTTTCTTCCATCGTACACATGTGTACACACTGCACACATGTGTACATAGAGCTCATATAGCTACACATACAAAATATAGAAATAAAAATAAAAACTAAAATAAAAATATTATATTTTTTTTTTTTTTCTTTTTTTCTTTTCATATGTCTATAATATATAAAATCCTATACTGGAGACGATATAATATCTAGTCCACATACATGTATTTTTATTTCTATCTATCTTTTTCTTTGCCCTGCACCCTCAGAGCACATGCATTTATATGCATGTGTACACATACCATCTATATAAGATATATTCACTTATTATAATATCTGCATGAACATCTTTTCATAGACCAATGAAATAATCTTTTTTGTTTCCTTAGTGAAATAATTGCTATACGAAATATATGGGTGGGTGGAATGGTGCACATATACACATGTATGCTTGCATTGACCTTATTTTGAGGTCTTTTTGTAATCTAAGAATTGTTTTTCATGAATTCCCCAGTAGATATACATACGCATATGGGGTTAAGAGAATCCAATGATATACCAACCCTCTTACTAATTTGCATGTTTTCGGGTGGACTCCCTTCCTGTTTTCCATCTTGCTCTTGTATTTCATTGCTCCTTAAGGTGCTATATATATCTCTTGCCTCCCATCCTACATGGCTTATGATTAAGGACTGTTTTTAAATTCCCCTTTTGTGTCCGAAACGCGTCAAGCCGCACGGCAAGTCGCATGGCGATTTTGGATGATTTGTGACCCGTTTCTTTATTTTTAAACTTTTCAAATAAAGCATGAAGATTTTTATTCATCCATATTGGTGCTGAGTCCCACTCATTTTCTATTACATTCAAAAATACGCCATTCTTATCCGTCCCCAGGGTGACACCGGGGTAGGTAGCAAAGTCTTTCCTGATCCCAGCTCTGTTCATCTTGGCTTCTTTTAAAAACACAGCAAGCAAGGGTTACTCCAAGCGGAGTCTCCCTTTTTTCCAAAAATTGAGCCACACAGACACCCACCCCATCAGTGGCAGCACTTGGGCCCAAGTTGCAAACAGGATGTTTTGATTTGCATCAAGCACATTCAAAAATACGCCATAATTAACCGTCCCCAGGATGACACCGGGGTAGGTAGATAAAGTCTTTGCTGAACCATGACTTGTTCATCTTGGCTTCTTTTAAAAACAATGTAAGCAAGGGTTACTCCAAGCGGAGTCTCCCTTTTTTCCAAAAATTGGGCCCCACACACACCCACCCCTTCAGTGGCAGCAGTTGTGCCCCAGTTGTACACTTCACAGCTAGATTTGCATCAAGCACATTCAAAAATACGCTATAATTAACCGTCCCCAGGATGACACCGGGGTAGGTAGCAAAGTCTTTCCTGATCCCAGCTCTGTTCATCTTGGCTTCTTTTAAAAACAATGTAAGCAAGGGTTACTCCAAGCGGAGTCTCCCTTTTTTCAAAAAATTGGGCCCCACACACACCCACCCCATCAGTGGCAGCAGTTGTGCCCCAGTTGTACACTTCACAGCTAGATTTGCATCAAGCACATTCAAAAATACGCCATAATTAACCGTCCCCAGGATGACACCGGGGTAGGTAGCAAAGTCTTTCCTGATCCCAGCTCTGCTCATCTTGGCTTCTTTTAAAAACACAGCAAGCAAGGGTTACTCCAAGCGGAGTCTCCCTTTTTTTCCAAAAATTGTGCCCCACACACACCCACCCCTTCAGTGGCAGCAGTTGTGCCCCAGTTGTACACTTCACAGCTAGATTTGCATCAAGCACATTCAAAAATACGCCATAATTAACCGTCCCCAGGATGACACCGGAGTAGGTAGCAAAGTCTTTCCTGATCACAGCTCTGTTCATCTTGGCTTCTTTTAAAAACAATGTAAGCAAGGGTTACTCCAAGCGGAGTCTCCCTTTTTTCAAAAAATTGGGCCCCACACACACCCACCCCTTCAGTGGCAGCAGTTGTGCCCCAGTTGTACACTTCACAGCTAGATTTGCATCAAGCACATTCAAAAATACGCCATAATTAACCGTCCCCAGGATGACACCGGAGTAAGTAGCAAAGTCTTTCCTGATCCCAGCTCTGCTCATCTTGGCTTCTTTTAAAAACACAGCAAGCAAGGGTTACTCCAAGCGGAGTCTCCCTTTTTTTCCAAAAATTGTGCCCCACACACACCCACCCCTTCAGTGGCAGCAGTTGTGCCCCAGTTGTACACTTCACAGCTAGATTTGCATCAAGCACATTCAAAAATACGCCATAATTAACCGTCCCCAGGATGACACCGGAGTAGGTAGCAAAGTCTTTCCTGATCCCAGCTCTGTTCATCTTGGCTTCTTTTAAAAGCAATGTAAGCAAGGGTTACTCCAAGCGGAGTCTCCTTTTTTTCCAAAAATTGGGCCCCACACACACCCACCCCTTCAGTGGCAGCAGTTGTGCCCCAGTTGTACACTTCACAGCTACATTTGCATCAAGCACATTCAAAAATACGCCATTCTTATCCGTCCCCAGGATGACACCGGGGTAGGTAGCAAAGGCTTTCCTGATCCCAGCTCTGTTCATCTTGGCTTCTTTTAAAAACACAGCAAGCAAGGGTTACTCCAAGCGGAGTCTCCCTTTTTTCCAAAAATTGGGCCACACAGACACCCACCCCATCAGTGGCAGCACTTGGGCCCTAGTTGCAAACAGGATGTTTTGATTTGCATCAAGCACATTCAAAAATACGCCATAATTAACCGTCCCCAGCATGACACCGGGGTAGGTAGATAAAGTCTTTGCTGAACCATGACTTGTTCATCTTGGCTTCTTTTAAAAACAATGTAAGCAAGGGTTACTCCAAGCGGAGTCTCCCTTTTTTTCCAAAAATTGGGCCCCACACACACCCACCCCTTCAGTGGCAGCAGTTGTGCCCCAGTTGTACACTTCACAGCTACATTTGCATCAAGCACATTCAAAAATACGCCATTCTTATCCGTCCCCAGGATGACACCGGGGTAGGTAGCAAAGTCTTTCCTGATCCCAGCTCTGTTCATCTTGGCTTCTTTTAAAAACACAGCAAGCAAGGGTTACTCCAAGCGGAGTCTCCCTTTTTTCCAAAAATTGGGCCACACAGACACCCACCCCATCAGTGGCAGCACTTGGGCCCTAGTTGCAAACAGGATGTTTTGATTTGCATCAAGCACATTCAAAAATACGCCATAATTAACCGTCCCCAGCATGACACCGGGGTAGGTAGATAAAGTCTTTGCTGAACCATGACTTGTTCTTCTTGGCTTCTTTTAAAAACAATGTAAGCAAGGGTTACTCCAAGCGGAGTCTCCCTTTTTTTCCAAAAATTGTGCCCCACACACACCCACCCATTCAGTGGCAGCACTTGTGCCCTAGTTGTACACTTCACAGCTAGATTTGCATCAAGCACATTCCAAATCCACAAGCATTTACTCTCCCCAGGATGACACAGGGGTTGTAAATTCCTTCTGGATCCATGACTTGTTCATTTTGATGAACATCAGTCTGTCCACATTGTCACTGGACAGACGCGTGCGCTTATCTGTCAGCACACACCCAGCAGCACTGAAGACACGTTCAGAGACAACGCTGGCAGCTGGACACGACAAAATCTCCAAGGCGTAAGTTGCGAGCTCTGGCCATTTTTCTAGGTTTGAAGCCCAAAAGGAGCAAGGCTCCAGTTGCACAGTCATGGCATCGATGTTCATTTGGAGATACTCCTGTATCATCCTCTCCAGCCGTTGACTATGTGTCAGACTTGTTGTCTCTGGTGGCCTTGCAAAAGAGGGTCTAAAAAAATTATGAAAAGATTCCATAAAATTGCTGTTACCAGCACCAGATACGGTCCTACTGGTACGGGTAGACTGTTGAAGATGACGAGACCGTCCCATGTTTGTCAAGTTACAACTGGGAGATTCCCTCCCTGCACCTGCACGGTTGTTTGGTGGAAAAGCCGAGCTAAGATCGAGTAACAGCTTCTGCTGATACTCCTGCATACGTGCGTCCCTTTCTATGGCTGGAATTATGTCACAAAATTTGGACTTGTACCGGGGATCTAATAGTGTGGCAATCCAGTAGTCATCATCACTTCTAATTTTGACAATACGACTGTCATGTTGGAGGTAGTGCAACAAAAAGGCACTCATGTGTCTTGCGCAGCCATGCGGACCAAGTCCACGCTGTGTTTGTGGCATAGAGGTGCTACCCGTTCTTTCTTCCTCTGACATCTCCCCCCAACCTCTTTCAACTGAAATTTGACCAAGGTCTCCCTCATCCGCTGAGTCTTCCATGTCCATGGACAGTTCATCCTCCATTTCTTCATGTTCTCCTGCACCTTGCTCAACATTTCGCCTGCTACTATGCGCCCTTGTCGACCCCTGTCCCCCATGGTCCCATGCCTGCTGCGTTGGTGATGATGAATGTCTGGACCTTGGTGATGTTGTTGTCCCTTGCGCATATGAATCCTCCTGTAGTTCCTCCCCTTCATGTTGTCCCACCCCCTGACTCCGAATAGTGTTTAGCGTGTGCTCCAGCATGTAAATGACTGGAATCGTCATGCTGATAATGGCATTGTCAGCGCTAAACATATTCGTCGCCATGTCGAAACTGTGCAGAAGGGTGCATAGGTCCTTGATCTGAGACCACTCCATCAGGGTGATCTGCCCCACCTCTGCATCTCGTTGGCCCAGGCTATACGTCATGACGTATTGCACCAGGGCTCTGCGGTGCTGCCACAGTCGCTGTAACATGTGGAGAGTTGAATTCCAGCGTGTCGCCACATCGCATTTCAGGCGATGAACCGGCAGGCCGAAAGACTTCTGGAGCGATGCAAGTCGCTCTGCTGCGGCGCTTGAACGGCGGAAGTGAGCAGACAGTTTTCGTGCCCTGTTCAGAAGGCCATCAAGGCCGGGATAGTGTGTTAAAAATTGCTGGACGACAAGGTTCAACACGTGAGCCATACAAGGTACGTGTGTCACCTTGCCCAGGCGAAGGGCCGCACCCAGGTTTGCAGCATTGTCGCACACGGCCTTACCAGGCTGCAGGTTGAGTGGAGACAACCATTTATTAAACTCGGACCGCAGAGCTGACCACAACTCCTCAGCTGTGTGACTCTTATTCCCAAGACATGTCAAGCTAAAGACCGCCTGATGCCGTTGCGCTCTGCTGCCAGCATAGTAATGAGGCGTGCGTGATTCCTTCTGCGCAGTGAGAACGCTGGTGGCCTGACCAGGCAGGCTTGGGGCGGAGGTGGAGGACCCAGATGAGGTGGAGGATGCAGAAGCAGTGGCGGAACTTGGACAGACAGAGGATTGACACACAAGTCGTGGGGACGGCAAGACTTGTGCAGCAGACCCTTCACCATCTATCACCATAGTTACCCAGTGCCCAGTCAGCGACATGTAAAGTCCCTGTCCATGCTTACTGGTCCAAGTATCGGTGGTGAAATGCACCCGTTCACACACAGAGTTTCTCAAGGAAGCGGTGATGTTGTGTGCGACATGCTGGTGTAGCGCGGGCACACCTTTCTTAGAGAAGTAGTGGCGACTAGGCATCTGGTACTGGGGCACAGCGACAGACATAAGGTCTCTAAAATCCTGTGTGTCCACTAGGCGGAAAGGCAGCATTTCGGTAGCCAACAGCTTACAGAGGGATAGAGTCAACCTCTTAGCTTTGTCATGGGTCGGAGGAAGTGGCCTTTTATTTGACCACATCTGAGGGACAGAGATCTGGCTGCTGTGTGTAGACGGTGTTGAGTAGGGTGTCCCTGGAAAAATGCAGGTTTGTGAGGAAAGTGCAGGTGGAGACATGATGTTGCCTTCATCCAACGTTGGTGCTATCGATGTCTGAGAGAGCTGTACACACTCACTTGTTTCCCCTTCCAAACCAACTGACGACCTACCAAGCAAACTGCCTGTTGCGGTTACAGTGGTGGAAGTTGTGGGTGGAAAAACAGGTGTGACAGCTGTCCCCACAGTCCTAGAAGATGAAGAGCGCGCGGATGCACTGGAAGGGGCAGGCGGTGGATGGTTCGCTCTGCTAGGCCGCATTGCAGCACAGTGAGCTTCCCACCGGGACCTATGATATTTATTCATGTGACGATTCATGGAAGAAGTTGTCAAACTGCTGAGGTTTTGACCTCTACTAAGAGAATCATGACAAAGTTTACAGATCACATAATTTGGGCGATCTTTTTCTATGTCAAAAAAGGACCAGGCTAGGCAAGGCTTAGAGGCCATGCGACCTGTTGATCCACCCCGAATAATGCTCATAGGCAGAGTGGTGGCTGAGGATGCAGTTGTAGACGTGCTACCAGTGCTCCGACTCTGTCCAGGAAGGCGCAAGGTAACTTCGTCGTCGGTTGCATCCTCCTCCACCGCCTCTGTTGACCTCCTCGAGTGCCTGACTGGGGGTTGACAGTAGGTGGGATCTAGAACTTCATCATCAATTGTTGTGTTTGCACTCCCCTCCCCCTCAGACCGAGCCTCTTCTTGCCCTGAACGAATATTTAAGTTGTCATCCCAATCGGGTATCTGCGTCTCATCTTCATCAGTATGTTCCTCATTGTCTATAACCACAGGTGTTACAGTTTGTGACAAAGGGTCAACATTATGCTCAGAAACTTGGTCCTCACGGCCTGAATCAGAGTCACAAAGGTTCTGGGCATCACTGCAGACCATTTCCTGTTCTGTACTCACTGTAGCTTGGGAGCAGACCTCTGATTCCCAGGCTATAGTGTGACTGAACAGCTCTGCAGACTCAGCCATCTCAATTCCACCATACTGTGCAGGGCTGATGGAGACTTCAGAGCTGGGAGAAATCAAGTGTGATTGGGATGACAACTCAGAGGACTGGTGTTTTTTGGATGCGGTACTTGAAGTGGCTGAGAGGGCACTTGTTGGACCACTTGAGATCCATTCAAGCATTTTCCTTTTTTGCCCATCATCTACCTTTCTTCCTGTTGTTCGTGTCCGTAAAAAAGGGAGCACATCGGATTGTCCACGGTAAGTAGTAGACATCTTACTTTTGCTGGTAGATGGTCTATCTTCAGCAGATGATAATGGAGCTTTGCCACCTTCCCCACAGACAAAACCTTTTTTGCCTTTTCCACCACGCCTCTTCCCCTTTCCACCAGCATCTGTCATTTTGCCACTCATGTTGATTGCGACAAGATTGTGGACTGAAAATGTGGTAGTAAAAATTGAGAGGTGGTGAAGATTGCAGTAGTGGTCTAGCTTTATTAACAGCAGAATAATAAAGAATAAATATCCCTGACAATGCAACTACGGCCCTTAAACTGGCAGCAAAAAATGCTAGTATAATGGCTTAGTTATAATGAGTTGGAGTGTGCAACGCAGGCAGATGCGCTCTGCAAATGTCTTTGCACTAGTGGGACTATAGCAAAGTCCAATAGCCACGTATAGGATGCCACTAGGTACACAGAGTGTTTGCTAGTATAATGGCTTAGTTATAATGAGTTGGAGTGTGCAACGCAGGCAGATGCGCTCTGCAAATGTCTTTGCACTAGTGGGACTATTGCAAAGTCCAATAGCCACGTATAGGATGCCACTAGGTACACTGAGTGTTTGCTTGTATAATGGCTTAGTTATAATGAGTTGGAGTGTGCAACGCAGGCAGATGCGCTCTGCAAATGTCTTTGCACTAGTGGGACTATAGCAAAGTCCAATAGCCACGTATTGGATGCCACTAGGTACACTGAGTGTTTGCTAGTATAATGGCTTAGTTATAATGAGTTGGAGTGTGCAACGCAGGCAGATGCGCTCTGCAAATGTCTTTGCACTAGTGGGACTATAGCAAAGTCCAATAGCCACGTATAGGATGCCACTAGGTACACTGAGTGTTTGCTAGTATAATGGCTTAGTTATAATGAGTTGGAGTGTGCAATGCAGGCAGATGCGCTCTGCAAATGTCTTTGCACTAGTGGGACTATAGCAAAGTCCAATAGCCACGTATAGGATGCCACTAGGTACACTGAGTGTTTGCTAGTATAATGGCTTAGTTATAATGAGTTGGAGTGTGCAACGCAGGCAGATGCGCTCTGCAAATGTCTTTGCACTAGTGGGACTATAGCAAAGTCCAATAGCCACGTATAGGATGCCACTAGGTACACTGAGTGTTTGCTAGTATAATGGCTTAGTTATAATGAGTTGGAGTGTGCAATGCAGGCAGATGCGCTCTGCAAATGTCTTTGCACTAGTGGGACTATAGCAAAGTCCAATAGCCACGTATAGGATGCCACTAGGTACACTGAGTGTTTGCTAGTATAATGGCTTAGTTATAATGAGTTGGAGTGTGCAACGCAGGCAGATGCGCTCTGCAAATGTCTTTGCACTAGTGGGACTATAGCAAAGTCCAATAGCCACGTATAGGATGCCACTAGGTACACAGAGTGTTTGCTAGTATAATGGCT
The DNA here is from genome assembly GCF_048569485.1 of Anomaloglossus baeobatrachus. NCBI lineage: Eukaryota > Metazoa > Chordata > Amphibia > Anura > Aromobatidae > Anomaloglossus > Anomaloglossus baeobatrachus. Next base: position 75,467,390 of record NC_134360.1, read on the forward strand.
TAGTTATAATGAGTTGGAGTGTGCAACGCAGGCAGATGCGCTCTGCAAATGTCTTTGCACTAGTGGGACTATAGCAAAGTCCAATAGCCACGTATAGGATGCCACTAGGTACACAGAGTGTTTGCTAGTATAATGGCTTAGTTATAATGAGTTGGAGTGTGCAACGCAGGCAGATGCGCTCTGCAAATGTCTTTGCACTAGTGGGACTATAGCAAAGTCCAATAGCCACGTATAGGATGCCACTAGGTACACTGAGTGTTTGCTTGTATAATGGCTTAGTTATAATGAGTTGGAGTGTGCAACGCAGGCAGATGCGCTCTGCAAATGTCTTTGCACTAGTGGGACTATAGCAAAGTCCAATAGCCACGTATAGGATGCCACTAGGTACACTGAGTGTTTGCTAGTATAATGGCTTAGTTATAATGAGTTGGACTGTGCAACGCAGGCAGATGCGCTCTACAAATGTCTTTGCACTAGTGGGACTATAGCAAAGTCCAATAGCCACGTATAGGATGCCACTAGGTACACTGAGTGTTTGCTAGTATAATGGCTTAGTTATAATGAGTTGGAGTGTGCAATGCAGGCAGATGCGCTCTGCAAATGTCTTTGCACTAGTGGGACTATAGCAAAGTCCAATAGCCACGTATAGGATGCCACTAGGTACACTGAGTGTTTGCTAGTATAATGGCTTAGTTATAATGAGTTGGAGTGTGCAACGCAGGCAGATGCGCTCTGCAAATGTCTTTGCACTAGTGGGACTATAGCAAAGTCCAATAGCCACGTATAGGATGCCACTAGGTACACTGAGTGTTTGCTAGTATAATGGCTTAGTTATAATGAGTTGGAGTGTGCAACGCAGGCAGATGCGCTCTGCAAATGTCTTTGCACTAGTGGGACTATAGCAAAGTCCAATAGCCACATATAGGATGCCACTAGGTACACAGAGTGTTTGCTAGTATAATGGCTTAGTTATAATGAGTTGGAGTGTGCAACGCAGGCAGATGCGCTCTGCAAATGTCTTTGCACTAGTGGGACTATAGCAAAGTCCAATAGCCACGTATAGGATGCCACTAGGTACACTGAGTGTTTGCTTGTATAATGGCTTAGTTATAATGAGTTGGAGTGTGCAACGCAGGCAGATGCGCTCTGCAAATGTCTTTGCACTAGTGGGACTACAGCAAAGTCCAATAGCCACGTATAGGATGCCACTAGGTACACTGAGTGTTTGCTAGTGTAATGGCTTAGTTATAATGAGTTGGAGTGTGCAACGCAGGCAGATGCGCTCTGCAAATGTCTTTGCACTAGTGGGACTATAGCAAAGTCCAATAGCCACGTATAGGATGCCACTAGGTACACTGAGTGTTTGCTAGTATAATGGCTTAGTTATAATGAGTTGGAGTGTGCAACGCAGGCAGATGCGCTCTGCAAATGTCTTTGCACTAGTGGGACTATAGCAAAGTCCAATAGCCACGTATAGGATGCCACTAGGTACACAGAGTGTTTGCTAGTATAATGGCTTAGTTATAATGAGTTGGAGTGTGCAACGCAGGCAGATGCGCTCTGCAAATGTCTTTGCACTAGTGGGACTATAGCAAAGTCCAATAGCCACGTATAGGATGCCACTAGGTACACAGAGTGTTTGCTAGTATAATGGCTTAGTTATAATGAGTTGGAGTGTGCAACGCAGGCAGATGCGCTCTGCAAATGTCTTTGCACTAGTGGGACTATAGCAAAGTCCAATAGCCACGTATAGGATGCCACTAGGTACACAGAGTGTTTGCTAGTATAATGGCTTAGTTATAATGAGTTGGAGTGTGCAACGCAGGCAGATGCGCTCTGCAAATGTCTTTGCACTAGTGGGACTATAGCAAAGTCCAATAGCCACGTATAGGATGCCACTAGGTACACAGAGTGTTTGCTAGTATAATGGCTTAGTTATAATGAGTTGGAGTGTGCAACGCAGGCAGATGCGCTCTGCAAATGTCTTTGCACTAGTGGGACTATTGCAAAGTCCAATAGCCACGTATAGGATGCCACTAGGTACACTGAGTGTTTGCTTGTATAATGGCTTAGTTATAATGAGTTGGAGTGTGCAACGCAGGCAGATGCGCTCTGCAAATGTCTTTGCACTAGTGGGACTATAGCAAAGTCCAATAGCCACGTATAGGATGCCACTAGGTACACAGAGTGTTTGCTAGTATAATGGCTTAGTTATAATGAGTTGGAGTGTGCAACGCAGGCAGATGCGCTCTGCAAATATCTTTGCACTAGTGGGACTATAGCAAAGTCCAATAGCCACGTATAGGATGCCACTAGGTACACTGAGTGTTTGCTAGTATAATGGCTTAGTTATAATGAGTTGGAGTGTGCAACGCAGGCAGATGCGCTCTGCAAATGTCTTTGCACTAGTGGGACTATAGCAAAGTCCAATAGCCACGTATAGGATGCCACTAGGTACACAGAGTGTTTGCTAGTATAATGGCTTAGTTATAATGAGTTGGAGTGTGCAACGCAGGCAGATGCGCTCTGCAAATGTCTTTGCACTAGTGGGACTATAGCAAAGTCCAATAGCCACGTATAGGATGCCACTAGGTACACTGAGTGTTTGCTTGTATAATGGCTTAGTTATAATGAGTTGGAGTGTGCAACGCAGGCAGATGCGCTCTGCAAATGTCTTTGCACTAGTGGGACTATAGCAAAGTCCAATAGCCACGTATAGGATGCCACTAGGTACACTGAGTGTTTGCTAGTATAATGGCTTAGTTATAATGAGTTGGAGTGTGCAACGCAGGCAGATGCGCTCTGCAAATGTCTTTGCACTAGTGGGACTATAGCAAAGTCCAATAGCCACGTATAGGATGCCACTAGGTACACTGAGTGTTTGCTAGTATAATGGCTTAGTTATAATGAGTTGGAGTGTGCAACGCAGGCAGATGCACTCTGCAAATGTCTTTGCACTAGTGGGACTATAGCAAAGTCCAATAGCCACGTATAGGATGCCACTAGGTACACAGAGTGTTTGCTAGTATAATGGCTTAGTTATAATGAGTTGGAGTGTGCAACGCAGGCAGATGCGCTCTGCAAATGTCTTTGCACTAGTGGGACTATAGCAAAGTCCAATAGCCACGTATAGGATGCCACTAGGTACACAGAGTGTTTGCTAGTATAATGGCTTAGTTATAATGAGTTGGAGTGTGCAACGCAGGCAGATGCGCTCTGCAAATGTCTTTGCACTAGTGGGACTATAGCAAAGTCCAATAGCCACGTATAGGATGCCACTAGGTACACAGAGTGTTTGCTAGTATAATGGCTTAGTTATAATGAGTTGGAGTGTGCAACGCAGGCAGATGCGCTCTGCAAATGTCTTTGCACTAGTGGGACTATAGCAAAGTCCAATAGCCACGTATAGGATGCCACTAGGTACACAGAGTGTTTGCTAGTATAATGGCTTAGTTATAATGAGTTGGAGTGTGCAACGCAGGCAGATGCGCTCTGCAAATGTCTTTGCACTAGTGGGACTATAGCAAAGTCCAATAGCCACGTATAGGATGCCACTAGGTACACTGAGTGTTTTTCTTGTATAATGGCTTAGTTATAATGAGTTGGAGTGTGCAACGCAGGCAGATGCGCTCTGCAAATGTCTTTGCACTAGTGGGACTATAGCAAAGTCCAATAGCCACGTATAGGATGCCACTAGGTACACTGAGTGTTTGCTAGTATAATGGCTTAGTTATAATGAGTTGGAGTGTGCAACGCAGGCAGATGCGCTCTGCAAATGTCTTTGCACTAGTGGGACTATAGCAAAGTCCAATAGCCACGTATAGGATGCCACTAGGTACACTGAGTGTTTGCTAGTATAATGGCTTAGTTATAATGAGTTGGAGTGTGCAATGCAGGCAGATGCGCTCTGCAAATGTCTTTGCACTAGTGGGACTATAGCAAAGTCCAATAGCCACGTATAGGATGCCACTAGGTACACTGAGTGTTTGCTAGTATAATGGCTTAGTTATAATGAGTTGGAGTGTGCAACGCAGGCAGATGCGCTCTGCAAATGTCTTTGCACTAGTGGGACTATAGCAAAGTCCAATAGCCACGTATAGGATGCCACTAGGTACACAGAGTGTTTGCTAGTATAATGGCTTAGTTATAATGAGTTGGAGTGTGCAACGCAGGCAGATGCGCTCTGCAAATGTCTTTGCACTAGTGGGACTATAGCAAAGTCCAATAGCCACGTATAGGATGCCACTAGGTACACTGAGTGTTTGCTTGTATAATGGCTTAGTTATAATGAGTTGGAGTGTGCAACGCAGGCAGATGCGCTCTGCAAATGTCTTTGCACTAGTGGGACTATAGCAAAGTCCAATAGCCACGTATAGGATGCCACTAGGTACACTGAGTGTTTGCTAGTATAATGGCTTAGTTATAATGAGTTGGAGTGTGCAACGCAGGCAGATGCGCTCTGCAAATGTCTTTGCACTAGTGGGACTATAGCAAAGTCCAATAGCCACGTATAGGATGCCACTAGGTACACTGAGTGTTTGCTAGTATAATGGCTTAGTTATAATGAGTTGGAGTGTGCAACGCAGGCAGATGCGCTCTGCAAATGTCTTTGCACTAGTGGGACTATAGCAAAGTCCAATAGCCACGTATAGGATGCCACTAGGTACACTGAGTGTTTGCTAGTATAATGGCTTAGTTATAATGAGTTGGAGTGTGCAACGCAGGCAGATGCGCTCTGCAAATGTCTTTGCACTAGTGGGACTATAGCAAAGTCCAATAGCCACGTATAGGATGCCACTAGGTACACTGAGTGTTTGCTAGTATAATGGCTTAGTTATAATGAGTTGGAGTGTGCAACGCAGGCAGATGCGCTCTGCAAATGTCTTTGCACTAGTGGGACTATAGCAAAGTCCAATAGCCACGTATAGGATGCCACTAGGTACACAGAGTGTTTGCTAGTATAATGGCTTAGTTATAATGAGTTGGAGTGTGCAACGCAGGCAGATGCGCTCTGCAAATGTCTTTGCACTAGTGGGACTATAGCAAAGTCCAATAGCCACGTATAGGATGCCACTAGGTACACTGAGTGTTTGCTTGTATAATGGCTTAGTTATAATGAGTTGGAGTGTGCAACGCAGGCAGATGCGCTCTGCAAATGTCTTTGCACTAGTGGGACTATAGCAAAGTCCAATAGCCACGTATAGGATGCCACTAGGTACACTGAGTGTTTGCTTGTATAATGGCTTAGTTATAATGAGTTGGAGTGTGCAACGCAGGCAGATGCGCTCTGCAAATGTCTTTGCACTAGTGGGACTATAGCAAAGTCCAATAGCCACGTATAGGATGCCACTAGGTACACTGAGTGTTTGCTAGTATAATGGCTTAGTTATAATGAGTTGGAGTGTGCAACGCAGGCAGATGCGCTCTGCAAATGTCTTTGCACTAGTGGGACTATAGCAAAGTCCAATAGCCACGTATAGGATGCCACTAGGTACACTGAGTGTTTGCTAGTATAATGGCTTAGTTATAATGAGTTGGAGTGTGCAACGCAGGCAGATGCGCTCTGCAAATGTCTTTGCACTAGTGGGACTATAGCAAAGTCCAATAGCCACGTATAGGATGCCACTAGGTACACTGAGTGTTTGCTAGTATAATGGCTTAGTTATAATGAGTTGGAGTGTGCAACGCAGGCAGATGCGCTCTGCAAATGTCTTTGCACTAGTGGGACTATAGCAAAGTCCAATAGCCACGTATAGGATGCCACTAGGTACACTGAGTGTTTGCTTGTATAATGGCTTAGTTATAATGAGTTGGAGTGTGCAACGCAGGCAGATGCACTCTGCAAATGTCTTTGCACTAGTGGGACTATAGCAAAGTCCAATAGCCACGTATAGGATGCCACTAGGTACACAGAGTGTTTGCTAGTATAATGGCTTAGTTATAATGAGTTGGAGTGTGCAACGCAGGCAGATGCGCTCTGCAAATGTCTTTGCACTAGTGGGACTATAGCAAAGTCCAATAGCCACGTATAGGATGCCACTAGGTACACTGAGTGTTTGCTTGTATAATGGCTTAGTTATAATGAGTTGGAGTGTGCAACGCAGGCAGATGCGCTCTGCAAATGTCTTTGCACTAGTGGGACTATAGCAAAGTCCAATAGCCACGTATAGGATGCCACTAGGTACACTGAGTGTTTGCTAGTATAATGGCTTAGTTATAATGAGTTGGAGTGTGCAACGCAGGCAGATGCGCTCTGCAAATGTCTTCGCACTAGTGGGACTATAGCAAAGTCCAATAGCCACGTATAGGATGCCACTAGGTACACTGAGTGTTTGCTAGTATAATGGCTTAGTTATAATGAGTTGGAGTGTGCAACGCAGGCAGATGCGCTCTGCAAATGTCTTTGCACTAGTGGGACTATAGCAAAGTCCAATAGCCACGTATAGGATGCCACTAGGTACACAGAGTGTTTGCTAGTATAATGGCTTAGTTATAATGAGTTGGAGTGTGCAACGCAGGCAGATGCGCTCTGCAAATGTCTTTGCACTAGTGGGACTATAACAAAGTCCAATAGCCACGTATAGGATGCCACTAGGTACACAGAGTGTTTGCTAGTATAATGGCTTAGTTATAATGAGTTGGAGTGTGCAACGCAGGCAGATGCGCTCTGCAAATGTCTTTGCACTAGTGGGACTATAGCAAAGTCCAATAGCCACGTATAGGATGCCACTAGGTACACTGAGTGTTTGCTAGTATAATGGCTTAGTTATAATGAGTTGGAGTGTGCAACGCAGGCAGATGCGCTCTGCAAATGTCTTTGCACTAGTGGGACTATAGCAAAGTCCAATAGCCACGTATAGGATGCCACTAGGTACACAGAGTGTTTGCTAGTATAATGGCTTAGTTATAATGAGTTGGAGTGTGCAACGCAGGCAGATGCGCTCTGCAAATGTCTTTGCACTAGTGGGACTATAGCAAAGTCCAATAGCCACATATAGGATGCCACTAGGTACACTGAGTGTTTGCTAGTATAATGGCTTAGTTATAATGAGTTGGAGTGTGCAACGCAGGCAGATGCGCTCTGCAAATGTCTTTGCACTAGTGGGACTATAGCAAAGTCCAATAGCCACGTATAGGATGCCACTAGGTACACAGAGTTTTTGCTAGTATAATGGCTTAGTTATAATGAGTTGGAGTTTGCAACGCAGGCAGATGCGCTCTGCAAATGTCTTTGCACTAGTGGGACTATAGCAAAGTCCAATAGCCACGTATAGGATGCCACTAGGTACACAGAGTGTTTGCTAGTATAATGGCTTAGTTATAATGAGTTGGAGTGTGCAACGCAGGCAGATGCGCTCTGCAAATGTCTTTGCACTAGTGGGACTATAGCAAAGTCCAATAGCCACGTATAGGATGCCACTAGGTACACTGAGTGTTTGCTAGTATATTGGCTTAGTTATAATTAGTTGGAGTGTGCAATGCAGGCAGATGCGCTCTGCAAATGTCTTTGCACTAGTGGGACTATAGCAAAGTCCAATAGCCACGTATAGGATGCCACTAGGTACACTGAGTGTTTGCTAGTATAATGGCTTAGTTATAATGAGTTGGAGTGTGCAACGCAGGCAGATGCGCTCTGCAAATGTCTTTGCACTAGTGGGACTATAGCAAAGTCCAATAGCCACGTATAGGATGCCACTAGGTACACTGAGTGTTTGCTAGTATAATGGCTTAGTTATAATGAGTTGGAGTGTGCAACGCAGGCAGATGCGCTCTGCAAATGTCTTTGCACTAGTGGGACTATAGCAAAGTCCAATAGCCACGTATAGGATGCCACTAGGTACACAGAGTGTTTGCTAGTATAATGGCTTAGTTATAATGAGTTGGAGTGTGCAAAGCAGGCAGATGCGCTCTGCAAATGTCTTTGCACTAGTGGGACTATAGCAAAGTCCAATAGCCACGTATAGGATGCCACTAGGTACACAGAGTGTTTGCTAGTATAATGGCTTAGTTATAATGAGTTGGAGTGTGCAACGCAGGCAGATGCGCTCTGCAAATGTCTTTGCACTAGTGTGACTATAGCAAAGTCCAATAGCCACGTATAGGATGCCACTAGGTACACTGAGTGTTTGCTAGTATAATGGCTTAGTTATAATGAGTTGGAGTGTGCAACGCAGGCAGATGCGCTCTGCAAATGTCTTTGCACTAGTGGGACTATAGCAAAGTCCAATAGCCACGTATAGGATGCCACTAGGTACATAGAGTGTTTGCTAGTATAATGGCTTAGTTATAATGAGTTGGAGTGTGCAACGCAGGCAGATGCGCTCTGCAAATGTCTTTGCACTAGTGGGACTATAGCAAAGTCCAATAGCCACGTATAGGATGCCACTAGGTACACTGAGTGTTTGCTAGTATAATGGCTTAGTTATAATGAGTTGGAGTGTGCAACGCAGGCAGATGCGCTCTGCAAATGTCTTTGCACTAGTGGGACTATAGCAAAGTCCAATAGCCACGTATAGGATGCCACTAGGTACACTGAGTGTTTGCTAGTATAATGGCTTAGTTATAATGAGTTGGAGTGTGCAACGCAGGCAGATGCGCTCTGCAAATGTCTTTGCACTAGTGGGACTATAGCAAAGTCCAATAGCCACGTATAGGATGCCACTAGGTACACTGAGTGTTTGCTAGTATAATGGCTTAGTTATAATGAGTTGGAGTGTGCAACGCAGGCAGATGCGCTCTGCAAATGTCTTTGCACTAGTGGGACTATAGCAAAGTCCAATAGCCACGTATAGGATGCCACTAGGTACACAGAGTGTTTGCTAGTATAATGGCTTAGTTATAATGAGTTGGAGTGTGCAACGCAGGCAGATGCGCTCTGCAAATGTCTTTGCACTAGTGGGACTATAGCAAAGTCCAATAGCCACGTATAGGATGCCACTAGGTACACAGAGTGTTTGCTAGTATAATGGCTTAGTTATAATGAGTTGGAGTGTGCAACGCAGGCAGATGCGCTCTGCAAATGTCTTTGCACTAGTGGGACTATAGCAAAGTCCAATAGCCACGTATAGGATGCCACTAGGTACACTGAGTGTTTGCTAGTATAATGGCTTAGTTATAATGAGTTGGAGTGTGCAACGCAGGCAGATGCGCTCTGCAAATGTCTTTGCACTAGTGGGACTATAGCAAAGTCCAATAGCCACGTATAGGATGCCACTAGGTACACTGAGTGTTTGCTTGTATAATGGCTTAGTTATAATGAGTTGGAGTGTGCAATGCAGGCAGATGCGCTCTGCAAATGTCTTTGCACTAGTGGGACTATAGCAAAGTCCAATAGCCACAGATAGGATGCCACTAGGTACACAGAGTGTTTGCTAGTATAATGGCTTAGTTATAATGAGTTGGAGTGTGCAACGCAGGCAGATGCGCTCTGCAAATGTCTTTGCACTAGTGGGACTATAGCAAAGTCCAATAGCCACGTATAGGATGCCACTAGGTACACAGAGTGTTTGCTAGTATAATGGCTTAGTTATAATGAGTTGGAGTGTGCAACGCAGGAAGATGCGCTCTGCAAATGTCTTTGCACTAGTGGGACTATAGCAAAGTCCAATAGCCACGTATAGGATGCCACTAGGTACACAGAGTGTTTGCTAGTATAATGGCTTAGTTATAATGAGTTGGAGTGTGCAACGCAGGCAGATGCGCTCTGCAAATGTCTTTGCACTAGTGGGACTATAGCAAAGTCCAATAGCCACGTATAGGATGCCACTAGGTACACTGAGTGTTTGCTAGTATAATGGCTTAGTTATAATGAGTTGGAGTATGCAGAGGACACGAGGGTACAGTGCCAGGATTTTGGGGCTCTGGGTAGAGGAATGGAAGCCTGCCTTTCTATCCCTCCTAATAGGGAAATGCAGGCAGGAAATCCCTGACCTTGGCTACACAGACGCTGGCGCTGTTTTCAGGACCTGTCACCTTAACTCTGACCCTGCCGGTTTGAGCCCTTAAAAGGACTGCTATAAAGTGCTCTCCCTAAGCTGTCTAACGCTGTGTATGCAGCGCATACAGCTGTATCGGCGATAGGACTCAGGAGGACGGAGCTGCGACAGTGATGTCTGACACCAAAGACGCAGAAGGCAGATAATGGCGTCCTGGAAGAAAATGTCCGGTTTTATAATGCAGGGACATGTGACATGGACATCCTATCACACATGCCGTTGCTTCTCTGGCTCAAAGTCCACTTAGCTGTGTGTGTGTCTGGGATTGGCTGACATGCTGGCCCGCCCCACAAGACGCGCGCGCTTAGGGAAGGAAGACAAGAAAAAAAAAAAAAAAAATGGCGATCGCCATTATAGAAACAGCAGTGATCTGAAGGCGCTGTTCACGCACACTATACACTGAAATGTCATAATAGTGTGATTCACAGAGTGACTTACACTATTACAGCAGAAACCAAGCTATGATTTAGCTGTTTTTTTGCTGCTAGAACCGTTCTCGAACGTTTCTAGAACTATCGAGCTTTTGCAAAAAGCTCGAGTTCTAGTTCGATCTAGAACAGGCCCCAAAATCACTCGAGCCTAGAACTGGAGAACCACGAACCACGAACCGCGCTCAACTCTAGTGAGGGGTGGTGTTCGGTGGGGAGGTTCACGGCCGGGGCTGCGGTTGTTTGGGGGTTAAGTTCGTGACGCCACCCACGGGTTGTGGTGAATGTGGACACCACCGCTGACGTTAACTAGGCTCCCAGGGACGTTGTTGTGCAGCCTGGTGTTGACCCCTCTGTGGGCAGGGGGTGATGGTCCCGGGGCCCGGTGGTTGTGAGGTGCGGGCGGGATGGTGCGGTGCAGTGCGCTAGCCGAGGGCACTGTTGTACTCACTATTATTAAGACACCGGAGTCTCTGGTAAACTAAAAGGATGGTGGCTGGTGCCCACAGCCGGCTGCGCTTTGCCCCTTACTCAGGTTGGTGGTTCCCGCCTTTCTCCTGCACCTCTGTGGTAGAATGCTGACTTCCTTCACTTCAGCGATGGGAGTCCGCTCACCGGCTAGTGGATGTCGGGGAGCCTGTTTGCCCACAGACGCTGGCCCGTGGGATCTCTATGCCTGGGAGGTGGCTTTCTATCCCCCTCGTTGGGCTGTTGCCTTCAGTCGGGACTTGGGTGGGAAAGAACCTAAGGTCCAGACCCCAATCAGTGAATTTGACTCGGTCCAGTGGCTTCTGGGCCTTGTACTGGGTCTGAGTACCACTCCTCGTGCTCCGGTTTCCGTTCGGTTCCCCGGTTCGGTAACGGCGGGCCACTACCCTGTCCCGGTCCCTGACGGTTCCACCGGCTGTCTTTCCGGCTCCTGCAGGTGGCCACCACCGTCTGCCTCTTGGCCACAGGGTATCCGGGCTCCTACCCAGATCCCTGACAGATGCTACTCCTTTCTACTCCACTTCACCTCCTCTCCTTTTCATTTCCCTAACAGATCTGTTGTGTTTTCCCGCCTCAGGTTATCCGAACTACTCGGTCGGCGTGGCCAACTGCCTGGCTCCGCCCCCAGGTGTGAACGTCAAGACCTGAGAGTGGTGACTCAGGGTTTTTAGGTTGGCTGCTGATACCTTTTTAGGGGTAGGGTGTTTGTGCAAGGGCCTACCTCTGACTACCTGGCTAGGCCAGGGCGTCACACCAGCACAGCTCTCACTGAACACAGGAAGCTGAGCTGACAGCGGCTCCCTGCGCATGCGCCCAGTGTTTATTGTGAAGGAGGAGGGATCGTGGGGGATCAACGCTGCAAAAAGGTACAGACACCGGGGGGACACCGGGGGTGTATGGGGGGTGACTTACCTGGACCCGGGGAGGAGTTTTCTGTCGCATGTGTCATGTCACATGCGACAGAAATTAGAGGAAGGGGGTGAACGCGGGCAGCACGGTGGTGTGCGCCCTGCCATCTTGGATGATTGGGAGGGGGCAGAAATGCAGTCAGGCACCTTCTACAGGCTGTGCCCATACGGTTTCTGCCTTTTCCCATCCATTTCAGCCTTTTCCTCAGTCACCACAGCTCACTGTTAGGTCCAACATGAAATTATTCTGGTTTCCCATAGACTTACATTGGGCGTCGAATATTCACGAATACTCGAATAGCGGCGAGGTATTCGCTGGATATTCGGTGAAGCGAATAATAGGGTATTCGATCATCTCTAATCACAACATAAAGTCTAGGCAAAGGGCACACAGCATTCTACATTGACCCAGGTAGTCTCCTGTATTAGAAAAATGCAGACAATACAACTATCACTGTGCTCTTTTGCTCTCTCTGTTGCCGCAGATTAAATGCTTTCTGTGTCTCTTGGAAAGGGACCAGTGTACTGTAGCAGATGTAAGAAGGAATGTGTAGTATAGTATGCTTTCCCCTGCTTAGCATTCTGACGGTTAGTAAAGAAGAGACCATTTGTAAAAATTGGTTTGGTTTTCTTATTGTCACACAGCGTTTGGATCAAAATGTGTCGAGTGTCATTGTGGCATCAGATGCAGTTCACACTGCAGACTCTGACATTCCACACTATAGTTTCTCCGTTGCTTCTGAGTTGCTGGCGTTGATCAGCTGTGTGCTCATTAGTGATTGAGCTAGTAGGAGTTAATTTCTGCTAGCCTGCTGGTTACCTCTAGGATCACATGTTGTGGGAAACCTATCGCAGATTACTCCCCGCTTTTTTAAGATGGTGGAATCTGTCTTCCCATGCCGACTATAACTTTTGCTAAACCGGTCTGTGTGCTGTTGTATTCAAGTTGATGGTGATTTATTGTGTGCTGCTTGGTGTGTTGTGGTAATCCTCTCATTGTCTGCTTATTTCCTCTCTGCTCCTTATTTCCTCCTTATCATGTATTGTCGTATACCTCCATGTGTGCTCGCTTTGCGATAGAGTTTTGGTTTCCCCATTAGTCTATTTCTGTAGGTTTAACCACTCCTGTCCCCGGCTACCCCCCGGTGTGGGAGAGGATCAGGCCTGGTCAGGAGCAGGACAAGAAAGGTGGCCCAGACAGCTTCACCATTAGAGGTACTGTATCTCTGGGATCAGGTACTTCTAGGGCTCTCCTAGCCTGAGAGCCAGTCTCGGAGCCCCAGTCACTGGTCATCTCCTACATCTCTGTGACACTTATTGCCTGGCGCTGAAAGAACGGTACTGCACAAAGTGCAACACAATGGACAGATCTCTGACTTTGAGGTACTGTCACATATTTGGAGATCCACCTGTGCTTGTTTACCCCTTAGATCCCACTGTCAAACATTGACAGCGCTATTTAAAGAACTGCAGCAGGGATCGCGTCGTGATCACCGAGCGCCAATGTATTGTCATGGTGGCGCGGGGTCAGCTGATGACCCCTGACACTGCCATGACTCACTTCCTGTGAGAGACGACATAGTGCCTGCACTAACAGGAGATGAGCATTTCTGCTGATCAGAGCGATGCTGCTCTGATCAGTAGAAATACATAGGCAATTTGACTGTGCAGTGATAAAGTCCCCTAGCGGGACTAGTAAAATAAATAAAGAAATGTTAAAAAAAGTTTTAAAAAATATAAAAAATAAAGAAACCCTAAAACTTCAAATTATCCCACTTTCGCCCCATTGAAAATAAATCAGTTAAAAAAACCCAAAAATACACATCTTTGGTGTTCAGAAATGCCCGATCTATCAAAATATAAAATCAATTAATCTGATTGGTACACGGCGTAGCGAGAGAAAAAAAATCCAAACTCCAAAATTAAATTTTTTGGTCACTGCAACATTTCTTTAAAATGCAATAACAGGAGAACAAAACATTGTGTAGATATATTACATTTGGCATAATTAAAAATGCCAGCTCAAGACACAAAAAATAAGCCGTTGCTGAGCCCCAGACCCCCAAAAATGTGAACGCTACGGGTCTTGGAATATGGTGACAAAAGCGCTATTCTTTTTTTTGGACAAACGTCTGATTTTTTTTCACCGCTTAGATAAAAGTAAAAGTATACATGTTTGGTATCTGCAAACTTGTTCTGATGTGAAGCATCACACCGACACATCAGTTTTACCATATAGTGAATGTGATAAATAAAAGAGCCCCAAAACAATCGTGCAACTGCACTTTTTTTTGCAATTTCAACGCACTTGGATTTTTTTCCCCATTTTCCAGTACACTATATGGTAAAACTCATGGTTTCATTCAAAAGTACTCATCCCACAAAAACAAAAAACAAGCGTTTATATGACAAGATTGATACAAAAATAAAAAAGCTATGGCTCTCCGACGAAGGAAAGGAAAAAACGAAGATGAAAAACGGAGAATCGCCCAGGGGTGAAGAGGCTAAGTGTGGCTTCATATTTGGATCACAAAACATGATATGCTTAAAGGGAACCTGCCATCAGAAATTTTGCTTTAAACCTAAATGTTTCCCCCTCTGCAGCTCCTGGGCTGCATTCTAGCAAGGTTCCTGTTGGTTTTTTGCTCCCTTTTAGACGAAATATAATACTTTATAAAGTTGTACCTTTTGGGATACAAATTTTCTAAATCGTCCATGGGGGCGGGCTCTCTGGTGTCCGTTATGTCCCTCCTGCCGATTTACGCCGTCCCCCAACGCAGCATTTCATACTTCCAGGATGCCGCCCAGTGAGCCCGTGGTCCGGCGCATGCGCAGTGCCACTGTAGCGGGACTGTGCACTGCGTGCACAGTGTCACCGCTGGTGACGTTTGCGCAGGCACAAGATTATGGGCGGCGCTGTGTTGTCATCGCAAGTGCCCGCGCTTTCCCCTCTGCCTCCAGCGTTCTGCGCAAGTGCTGGCCAGATGACCGCACATCCCCTCTTTCCCATCTTTCCCTGTAGCAGGAAATAGATGGGAGGATCGGAGCAGGACACCACCGGTTACGGCCAGCGCTTGCGCAGAACGCTGGAGGCAGAGAGGAAAGCGCGTGCACTAGATTATGGGTGGGCACTTGCAATGATAATCACAGCGCTGCCCATAATCTAGTTGGGGGACGTCGTAAATCGGCAGGATGGACATAACGGACACCAGAGAGCCCGCCCCCATGGACGATTTAGAAAACTTGCATCACAAAAGGTACACCTTTATAAAGTATTATATTTGGTCTAAAAGGGAGCAAAAAACCAACAGGAACCTTGCTAGAATGCAGCCCAGGAGCTGCAGAGGGGGAAACATTTAGGTTTCTGATGACAGGTTCCCTTTAATGCTAAACTAGTGTGTATGGCAAAATTACTGACCTCATGTGTCTGGGAAATGCATTCCTTAACCCTTTCCCCAAAGGCAATTTTTTTTTTGTGGTTTAATTTTTTCTTACCTTTTTTGCAGCATTTCTAACCCTCTAGCATAACAGTCTGACAGCTATTTTTTTATGCAGGACAATTTGTGGTTTTGAATTCCATTAATTTCACTATGTAATGTACTTGAAAATAGGAAAAGAATTCCAAATGGGACGAAGTGGAGAAAAAAAAATGCAATGCGGTCATTGTTTTTTGGCATTCAGTTTTTAACTGCATTCATCTAATATATAAAGCTGAGTGTATGTGTGTGTGTGTGTGTGTGTATGTACAGTACAGACCAAAAGTTTTGACACACCTTCTCATTCAAAGAGTTTTCTTTATTTTCATGACTCTGAAAATTGTAGATTCACATTGAAGGCATCAAAACTATGAATTAACACATGTGGAATGAAATACTTAACAAAAAAGTGTGAAACAACTGAAAATATGTCTTATATTCTAGGTTCTTCAAAGTAGCCACCTTTTGCTTTGATTGCTGCTTTGCACACTCTTGGCATTCTTTTGATGAGCTTCAAGAGGTAGTCACCGGAAATGGTTTTCACTTCACAGGTGTTCCTTGTCAGGTTTAATAAGTGGGATTTCTTGCCTTATAAATGGGGTTGGGACCATCAATTGTGTTGTGCAGACGTTTGGTGGATACACAGCTGATAGTCCTACTGAATATACTGTTAGAATTTGTATTATGGCAAGAAAAAAGCAGCTAAGTAAAGAAAAAAGAGTGGCCATCATTACTGTAAGAAATGAAGGTCAGTCAGTCCGAAAAATTGGGAAAACTTTGAAAGTGTCCCCAAGTGCAGTGGCAAAACCATCAAACGCTACAAAGAAACTGGCTCACATGAGGACCGCCCCAGGAATGGAAGACAAAGAGTCACCTCTGCTGCGGAGGATAAGTTTATCCAAGCCACTAGCCTCAGAAATTCCATGTTAACAGCAGCTCAGATTAGAGACTAGGTCAATGCCACACAGAGTTCTAGCAGCAGACATATCTCTAGAACAATTGTTAAGAGGAGACTTTGTACAGCAGGCCTTCATGGTAAAAGAGCTGCTAGGAAACTACTGCTAAGGATAGGCAACAAGCAGAAGAGACTTCTTTGGGCTAAAGAACACAAGGAATGGACATTAGACCTGTGGAAATCTGTGCTTTGGTCTGATGAGTCCAAATTTGAGATCTTTGGATACAACCACCGTGTCTTTGTGCTACGCAGAAAAGGTGAACGGATGGATTCTACATGCCTGGTTCCCACCGTGAAGCATGGAGGAGGTGTGATGGTGTGGGGGTGCTTTGCTGGTGATACTGTTGGGGATTTATTCAAAATTGAAGGCATACTGAACCAGCATGGCTTCTATAGCATCTTGCAGTGGCATGCTATTCCATCCGGTTTGCGTTTAGTTGGACCATCATTTATTTTTCAACAGGACAATGACCCTAAACACACCTCCAGGCTGTGTAAGGGCTATTTGACTAAGAAGGAGAGTGATGGGGTGCTACGCCAGATGACCTGGCCTCCAAAGTCACCAGACCTGAACCTAATCGAGATGGTTTGGGGTGAGCTGGACCGCAGAGTGAAGGCAAAAGGGCCAACAAGTGCTAAGCATCTCTGGGAACTCCTTCAAGACTGTTGGAAGACCATTTCCGGTAACTACCTCTTGAAGCTCATCAAGAGGATGCCAAGAGTGTGCAAAGCAGTAATCAAAGCAAAAGGTGGCTACTTTGAAGAATCTAGAATATAAGACATATTTTCAGTTGTTTCACACTTTTTTGTTAAGTATTTCATTCCACATGTGTTAATTCATAGTTTTGATGCCTTCAATGCGAATCTACAATTTTCAGAGTCATGAAAATAAAGAAAACTCTTTGAATGAGAAGGTGTGTCCAAACTTTTGGTCTGTACTCTATGTCCGCTAAAGGAATTCGCACTGTCACATTTACAATCACAAAATTTGTCACACCCCCCTCATTTGACTCAGGGAACATCATATACTATGTTTTGAGGGAAAAATTTAACCCTGCACTTTAAGTTATTCGCTAAAAAATCCTGCTTACATTAAAGTCAATGGAGCTGGGAGCTACAGGTCATTAATAGGAGCTGTGATTGGTTGCTATAGGCAACGAAGGACATTCTTATTATAAGAATATTATGTGTGAGGTAATATGATTTCGGTAAAGACAGACACACAGAGACAAACAAAGACAGACACATACACAGAGACACATAGACACACATAGACAAAGACAGAGACAAAGAGACAGAGACACACAGAGAAAGACACAGAGACAGACACACAAAGATAGAGACACACAAACACACACACACACACACACAGAGACAGACAGAGTGACACACACAGAGACTAAGATAGAGACACACAGAAACAGACACACAAAGAGAGACACACAGAGACACAGACACACAGAGACAGATACACACACAGAGACAGAGAGACACACACAGAAACAGACAGACACACACAGAGACAAAGACAGAGACACAGAGAAAGAGACATACAGAGAAAGAGACAGAGACATACAGAGACACACAATGACAGACACAGACAGAGACACACAGAGACAGACACAGCGAGACACAGAGAGAGAGGGAGACAGACACACAGACAGAGAGGGAGCGTGAGAGAGACAGAGAGACACTTAGTTACTATCCCGGGAAATGCTGGATACTACAGCTAGTTGTGTGATAAAAATGACCAGGCAGTACAATAACGGCCAGCATAATAAATTTGACAACAAAAATTTTGGGGGTTGTGTTGCCATGTTCTGTGATCCAGGACTTTATCATTTTTCTATCAAATGACATGCATGAGGGTTTTTTTTCTGCATGCTGAGCTGTAATTTTTATTGATACAATTTTGGGGTACGTATGAATTTTAAGTAACTGTTTATTGCATTTTTGGGGGAAGATGTTGAGACCAATAAATGGCAATTGTGGCATTTCGATTTTTTTTCTTTTTACGCAGCCCAACAAATTTTATATTTTCATAGATCAGATTTTAATGATGCAGCAAAACCAATTATGTTATTTTTTTTAACCCCTTCATCCCCACGCCTGTTTTCACCTTTCCGACCTGCCCAATTTTTTCCAATTCTGACCAGTATCACTTTATGTGGTAATAACACTTGAATACTTCAATATATTCCAGTAATTTTGGGACTGTTTTTCCGAGACATGTTGTACTTCATGTTAGTGATATATTTTGGTCATCATGATTTGAATTTATTTATGAAAATAGTGAATATTTGGTTTCAAACTTTTAATTTTTCTACTCTTAAAACAGAGTTTTATCATGCAAAACAGTTAATAAATAACATTTCCCACATGTCTACTTTACCTCAGCACTAATTTTGAAACATATTTCATTTTTCCAACAAAATTTAAAAAAAACTTTTTTTAAGGTGCCAAATTATATTTGAAGTGACTTTCAGGGGCTTATATGAGTGACATCATTTTAAAAACTGCACCCCTCAAAGTGCTGAAAACCCCACTTAAGAAGTTTATTAACCCTTTAGGTGCTTCACAGGAATTAAAACAATTTGGAAAATAAAAAAGAAAATTATACTTTTTTCCACAAAAATATTGCTTTAGCCCCCAAATGTTGCATTTTCACAAGGGTAAAAGTAAAAAATGCTTTATCTAACTTGTTGTCAATTTCTCCTGAGTACACAGATACCCCATATGTGTTGGAAAACTACTGTTTTGGCACACGGCAGGTCTCAGAAAGGACTTTTGTAGCGCAAACTTGGCTGGAATAGAAAGCAGACGCCATGTCGCTATTGCAGAGCCCCTGATGTGCCTAAACAGTGGAAGCCCTCCCCAAGTGACCCCATTTTGGAAACTATAAACGTCATAGAATATATGTAGAGGGGTGGTGAAGACCTTAACCCACAGGTGCTTCACAGAATTTATGTAAAGTGGTGGTGAGCACCTTAAACCATAGGTGCTTCACAGTACTTTATAATGTTGTGAAAATAATAAATCAAATATTTCCCACAAAAATGTTATTTTAGCCACAACTTTTGCATTTTCACAAGGGTAACAGGAGAAAATGGACCATACAATTGTGCAATCTCTCCTGAGTACAATGTTACCCCATATGTGGTTGAAAACTACTTTCAAGGCACAATGCAAAGCTAAGAAGAAAGGAGCACCACATTGGAATGCATATTTTGCTGGAGTGGCTTGCCATGTCACATTGACAGAGCCCCTGGGTTGCTAGATAAGCAAAATCCCCCATAAGTGACCCCACTTTAAAAACTACACCCTTCAATAAATTTATTTAGGTGTGCAGTGATCATATTGACACCACAGGTATATCACAGAATTTTATACCATTGAGCAGGGAATTAAATATAATTACATTTTACCACCAATATTTTGTTTTAGCCACAGATTGTACATTTTCACATGGGGAAATGGGTAAAAATGGCCCCCAAGTTTGTTACACAATTTCTGCTGAACATAGCAATACTCCACATGTTGCTGTGTAATACTGCTTAGCCACAAGGCAAGACTTGCGAGAGAAAAAGTTCTATTTGACTCTTGGAGCACAGATTTTCCTAGAATAGTTTGCAGACTCCATATACAGGGCCTATAAGTGCCCGAAGAGCAGAATCTCCCCAAGTGACCCTATTTTAGAAATTACACAACTCTGGGAATTTTTTTACAAACAAGTATTGGATGTTGCTGAGTGAAAGTTGAAAATTTGCTATTGTAGTGCCCAGTACATAGTAGTGCCCAGTACATTGTGCCAAGCTTGTGCTTCTGGAGACACGCACCCCATCAATTGTAAAGTGTAAAGTGGATTGTAATTATGGTTTAGGCACACTGTGTGGCTCAGAAGGAGGAAGGCGTTTCTTTTTGGGAGTGCAGATTTTGTGTGTGTGTGTGTGTGTGTGGAGGGGGGGGGGGGGTTTGAAGGGAGCCATAGCACTTTCCCAGAGCCTTTGTGTTACCAGTATTGTAATATAAAACCTGTTTTTCTATTGGCACATGGCGGACCTGAGTGAGGATTTGTATTTATTTTTTTGGACCAAGTTGAAACTTTCATTTTACATAAAATTTTGGATCACATTTATCCTATGCTCTACACTAAACGTACATCAGGGTTTCCTTCTAAATCTCTGAATGACGTGATTCAGAAGACACCTTGAGGGATCCATTTACTATAATAAGGCAGCAGAGTTACTCTGCACTCTGTCTTGCCTCTGTTCAGTGGTGTCCGTCTTTTCAGAACTGCACAAAACTGTGGTCAACTGTGCTTTTATGAAAGCTTGACCCCTTCACCCAGTGCGATTTTCCTTTTTTATTTTTTCTTGCTCCTTTTATATTTTTCCGCCAATCTTGCTATAAAAGGGCTTGTTTTTTGCGGAATGAGTTGTACTTTTAAATTAAACCATGAGTTTTACCATATAGTGTACTGGCAAATTGCAAAAAAATTCCAAATGTGGAAAAATTGCAAAAAAAGTGTGATTGCACATTAGTTTTTGGGATATTTTATTCACCAAGTTCACTAAATGGTAAAACTGATGTGTCTGTGTGATGCCACACGTCAGTACAAGTTTGTAGATACCAAACATGTATAGGTTTACTTTTACCTAAGGGGTTTAAAAAAAAATTCACAAGTTTGTCCAAAAAAAGTGGCACACGTTTTGTGCCAATTTCCGAATCCCGTAACGTTCTCATTTTTTGGGAGCTGAGGCTCAGTGATGGCTTATTTTTTACGTCTCGAGCTGACGTTTTTAACGGTTCAATTTTTGTTCAGGTGCTACATTTTTATTGCCTGTTATTGCATTTTGCGCAAAATTTGCGGCAACCAAAAAACATAATTTTGGCATTTGGATTTTTTGCTGCTATGCCGTTTACCGATCAGGTTAATTGATTTTATCTTTCACTAGATCAGGCATTTCTGAACTTGGCAATACCAAATATGTGTATATTTTTTATTTTTTTAGCCCTTTCATTTTCAATGGGGTGAAAGGGGTGTGATTTGAACTTTTTTTAATTTTTAAAAACTTTTTTTAAAATTTTACTAGTTCCCCTAGGGGACTATAAGGATGAGCAGTCTGATTGCTTGTTCTTTTCTGTAGAGCACAGCTGCAGAGCTGTGATCTGCAGAAATGCTGCTCTTCTATTACAGGCGCTCTTCCAGCTGTAAGAGGAAATATGTAATGATAGCTACAGGAGTCATCACATGATCCTGTGCTACCATGGCAACCATCAGCTCCACGTGATCACGCCACGTGACTTTTGATGGCGGCGGGTGAGTGTGCATTTACCATGGCTGGTATTCACATCATGCCGTCACATTTTCACAGCACATTCTAAGGGGTTAACAGGCGCAGGGGGATTTCATTCAAATCAGCTGACATGTGCGGGACTCACTGCCGGCTCACCGCAGCAGCCGGCGGTTATTCCCCCGACAGTAACCATGTCGTGAAGAGGTTAAAAAGATGAGCACTGCTGGATTAGAGGCTAGAGAGAGTCCAAAATGACTTCCTCTGTCTCATTATAGTGAGTGTTCAGTCAGGGGTGTTGCGTGAATCATATCTCTCTGAGAATTACATGGTAATTCGTGTGTATCACTGTGACTAGAGTACCCTGCATGGCTAAGCTATTTCTTAGGGGTCTATCCTGGAGTCTGTTCCACTCTGCCAGTGGCCTTCAGCCAGGCAGCCTCTTTCTCTTCTCTAAAGGGTCCCTGTGACAAACTACTCGGCCACTCTCTGCACTGTTCACACTTGCCTGCTTGGTGGGAAAGAAGTCTCTCTTGTCCCTCAATTCGCCTCCATAGAGCTTAAGCTACAATCTGACTCCGGTCTCCTCTGCTTTTTCCTGCACATTACTTTTACTTTTGGCTTCTCCTACACAACACTAAAAGCAGGAACTACCCTCCACTATATTCCCCTCACTGTGGGCTGGCTTCTACCAACCTACAACCACTGACCTTGGTTCTGAAACCTAATCTCTCCCCTACAAATAGGGAACCCTGCACTTGTGGGGGGCATGGGGCAGGCAATGGTAGTTGTGTATACAGGGGTTGCCAGGCCGCAGCGCAGCCGCTTGGTAACCCCTTGCCCCTCTGTCGCTGCTCCACTAAAATAATGACTCCACCACAGTCCATTCATCATTCTCTCCCTTAGACAATAAAATGCACACCGGAGTATTATTTTTCAACACCTGAACTTTAGTCTTCATCTTTCCAAAATCGGTCTTCTCTTGCACTACTCGGCCTCCACTTCTGGTCCCGATGGGGTTCCCTCCAGACTCCACTTCCATATATAATTTAACAACCGACCGCTTTCCTGGCACCTGAGCTCTATTAGATATCAGTAGCCCCCTCATTCTCCCATCTGATGTGGCATGAACCGATTCAAAAAGTCCTTAAGTCTATCAGTCCCACCCACCGGGATTAGCTTGTGCTTTGGAAAGGCTACATATGACAGCACTACTCCATTTGTGCTTAGGCCAGGACCTACCCTTATCAGACAAGGGCTCACTGACCTGCAGTCTTGCAGGAGATTTCTTACGGTCTTCATATCCAGGAAACTGGACGTCTCCCCGACCGACTGGACTAAATCCTGCTTCTGGGGATGCAGTTCCACAGTCCTCTAAAGAGCAGGACCCCGCGTATCCACGATCACTGTGGTGACCCTTGGGATCGTAAATTAAAAACTATAGGTTTTGGCCTTGTTCTCTGTATCTCCTTCTGGGGAATCTCCTACCTTCCCTCCTTAATACTGTCCTTTTTATATGCTACTCTTCTCCTCTTACTTAACTCCCAACTTGCTTACCCAGGTGCCAGGACCACCGTCCCTAAGACACATTGCCACCTGGTGGCCATTTACAAAATATACCATACATTACATTGCATTACACGAAACTTTGGGTGTGCTGGCTACTTCTGCAGGGGGTGGCATAACCTTCATCCCTCTACATACTGGTGACATCTAGAAGTGGCTGGTAGTAATGCACCCACTCCCTTAAGATTAAAGGGAATATTTCACCGGGTTTTGCTACTTCATCTGAGAGCAACTTAACGTAGAAACAGAGATCCTGATTCCAGTGATGTGTCACTTTCTGAGCTGTTTGCTGTCATTTTGATAAAATCAGTGTTTTCTCTGCTGCAGATCTAGCATACTAAGTAGGGTCCATCATGTGAAGTTAGGGGTCATCACACTGGGTCCAGAGCTATAGGAGAATTATACTGAGGGGCCAACATACTGTGTGTGGGCAATGATATTGTTTGGGAGCATCATATTGAGAGAGGGGATACCATACTGACAGGCCATCATACTGTGTCGTGGCCATGATACTATGTGTGGGGGAATTATAGTTGTGTCATACTGTGGGGAGAGGTTCTTTAGGGGCATCATACTGTGGGGGTATTGTACTGTGTTGAGGGCATCATGCTGTACTTGTGGAAGGATTGTGGAATGAAATTGTAAGAGGGAGATTCACTGTGGTGATAGCATAACTTGTTTGTATGTGATCATTTTTGAGAGCATCATACTCTATAATGGCCATGAAAGAGGTATTGTTGGTGAGAAAACTAAGGGGCATTAATAGAGGCATAATTACTATGTATGTGCAACAATACATATCTCTCTCCCTGTTTATAAAAGTTGGAAGATATGATCCCGTCTACTTCACCAAATATTTTTTGAGGGGAGAAGTTGGGGTCTAAATAGAACTTTTCTTATGGGGCCCTTTTACCAGAAATTTAGCAGAATCAACTGAGGTGGTTAAAATTGTATGTGCATCTCTCCATATTGTCTGAAATATTTCCTTTCTATGGTAATTATGTCATGCTGAGACGAGGGAACGCCTGGGGTACAGTCAGGGCTGTATTTTGCCTTCGTGCTGCCCTAGGCACTTTAAGTGGTCGCGCCCCTTAGTGACAACGTAACACTATGAGTTTTCGCACACGACATCTGTTTAAGGCAGATCTACTCTGTAAAACACTTGAAAAAGTATCAATGAGAAACGAAGGGCACTACCCCCCCCCCAATGGGGATCACCACAGGCACATCAAAACATAGCATGAGTATAAAATATTCCCACCACACCGTCCCCACTTATATACTGTGACTGTGACACTGTCCCCACTTATATACTGTGACTGTCACACTGCCCCTAATAAACTACACACTGCCCTCCCTTATAAATTATACCCACCACACCTTCCTCAATTATGAAATATGATCTGCACATTGACCTCACATCATGTTGCCCCCTCCTCACAATGTCCCATGCATGCTGCCCCCTCCTCACAATGTCCCATGCATGCTGCCCCCTCCTCACAATGTCCCATGAATGCTGCCCCCTCCTCACAATGTCCCATGCATACTGTCCCCTCCTCACAATGTCCCATGCATGCTGCCCCCTCCTCACAATGTCCCATGCATGCTGCCCCCTCCTCACAATGTCCCATGCATGCTGCCCCCTCGTCACAATGTCCCATGCATGCTGCCCCCTCCTCACAATGTCCCATGCATGCTGCCCCCTCCTCCCAATGTCCTATGCATGCTGCCCCCTCCTCACAATATCCCATGCATGCTTCCCCCTCCTCACAGTGTTCCATGCATGCTGCTCCCTCCTCACAATGTCCCATGCATGCTGCCCCCTCCTCACAATGTCCCATGCATGCTGCCCCCTCATCACAGTGTCCCATGCATGCTGCCCCCTCCTCACAATGTCCCATGCATGCTGCCCTCTCCTCACAATGTCCCATGCATGCTGCCCCCTCCTCACAGTTTCCCATGCATGCTGCTCCCTCCTCACAATGTCCCATGCTTGCTGCTCCCTCCTCACAATGTCCCATGCATGCTGCCCCCTTCTCACAATGTCCCATGCATGCTGCTCCCTCCTCACAATGTCCCATGCATGCTGCCCCCTCCTCACAATGCCCCATGCATGCTGCCCCCTCCTCACAGTGTCCCATGCATGCTGCCCCCTCCTCACAGTGTCCCATGCATGCTGCCCCCTCCTCACAATGTCCCATGCATGCTGCCCTCCCCTCACAATGTCCCATGCATGCTTCCCCCTCCTCACAATGTCCCATGCATGCTTCCCCCTCCTCACAATGCCCCATGCATGCTGCCCCCTCCTCACAATGTCCCATGAATGCTGCCCCCTCCTCACAATGTCCCATGCATACTGCCCCCTCCTCACAATGTCCCATGCATGCTGCCCCCTCCTCACAATGTCCCATGCATGCTGCCCCCTCCTCCCAATGTCCTATGCATGCTGCCCCCTCCTCACAATATCCCATGCATGCTTCCCCCTCCTCACAGTGTTCCATGCATGCTGCTCCCTCCTCACAATGTCCCATGCATGCTGCCCCCTCCTCACAATGTCCCATGCATGATGCCCCCTCCTCACAGTGTCCCATGCATGCTGCCCCCAACTCACAATGTCCCATGCATGCTGCCCCCTCCTCACAATGTCCCATGCATGCTGCCCCCTCCTCACAGTTTCCCATGCATGCTGCCCCCTCCTCACAGTGTCCCATGCATGCTTCTCCCTCCTCACAATGTCCCATGCATGCTGCCCTCTCCTCACAATGTCCCATGCATGCTGCCCCCTCCTCACAGTTTCCCATGCATGATGCCCCCTCCTCACAATGTCCCATGCATGCTGCTCCCTCCTCACAATGTCCCATGCATGCTGACCCCTTCTCACAATGTCCCATGCATGCTGCTCCCTCCTCACAATATCCCATGCATGCTGCCCCCTCCTCACAATGCCCCATGCATGCTGCCCCCTCCTCACAGTGTCCCATGCATGCTGCCCCCTCCTCACAGTGTCCCATGCATGCTGCCCCCTCCTCACAATGTCCCATGCATGCTGCCCTCCCCTCACAATGTCCCATGCATGCTTCCCCCTCCTCACAATGTCCCATGCATGCTGCCCCCTCCTCACAATGTCCCATGCATGCTGCCCCTCTCCATGAGCTCCTAATGCTGCCTTCCTCTTTTCCATAATGACACCTCCATGCTGCCCCATTCATCATACTAAGACCACCACACTAACGCTTATGCTGAGACACCCCCCCCCACACACACACACACACTACCCCACTCTTGATATTGACTCCCCTACATTGCTCCACTCCATACTGAGCCCACACATGCTGCCCCTTCTCCATAATGAGCTCCCAATGCTGCCTCCTCTCATTCTGAGTCCTTACACTCCCCCCATCGATTTTGTCATTGCACTATCCCTCAACCCTTGTCCTCTGTCTCTAGCATTGGCCCTTCTCTCCCTTTCCCCCAGCAGCAGCCTCTCTCCCCCGCCTTCAGCAGCAGCCTCTCCCCCAGCATCAGCCTCTCTTCCCCAGCCCCCCCAGCATCAACCTCTCTCCCCCCAGCGTCCCCCAGCATCAGCCTCTCTCCCCCCAGCCTCCCCCAGTTTCAGCCTCTCTCCCCCAGCTTTCCCCAGCATCAGCCTCTCTGCCCCCAGCATCAGCCTCTCTTCTCCCAGCCTCCCCCAGCATCAACCTCTCTCCTCCCAGCCTCCCCCCTCCCAGCCTCCCCCAGCATCAGCCTCCCCCCTCCCAGCCTCTCCCAGCATCAGCCTCCCCCAGCATCAGCCTCTGTCCTCCCAGCATCAGCCTCCCCCAGCATCAGCCTCTCTTCTCCCAGCCTCCCCCAGCATCAGCCTCCCTCCTCCCAGCCTCCCCCAGTGTCAGCCTCCCTCCTCCCAGCCTCGCTCAGCATCAGCCTCCCTCTTCCCAGCCTCTCCCAGCATCAGCCTCCCCCAGCATCAGCCTCTTTCCTCCCAGCCTCCCCCAGCATCAGCCTCCCTCAGCATCATCCTCCCTCCTCCCAGCCTCCCCCAGCATCAGCCTCCCCCCTCCCAGCTTCCCCCAGCATCAGTCTCCCCCAGCATCAGCCTCCCTTCTCCCAGCCTCCCCCAGCATCAGCCTCCCTCCTCCCAGGCTCCCCCAGCATCAGCCTCCCCCAGCATCAGCCTCCCTCCTCCCAGCCTCCCCCAGCATCAGCCTCTCTCCTCCCAGCCTCCCCCAGCGTCAGCCTCAGCCTCCCTCCTCCCAGCCTCCCCCAGCGTCAGCCTCCCCCAGCATCAGCCTCCCCCCTCCTAGCCTCCCCCAGCATCAGCCTCCCCCTCCCAGCCTCCCCCAGCATCAGCCTCCCCCCTCCTTGCCTCCCCCAGCATCAGCCTCCCCGGGCATCAGACTCTCTCCTCCCAGCCTCCCCCAGTATCAGCTTCTCTTCCCCCAAGTCTCCCCCAATATCAGCCTCTCTCCCCCCACCACATGCGCAGATCTCCAGTCTGCATTAGAGACACCCCCACGCTCCTTATGAATCTTCAGCTCTGCGAGCACTTACCTGCTCCAGGGCCTGCTGTCATCTTCCTGGCTCACGTGAGTATCCTCTTCTGACACCGGCTTCCATCGCGGCGTCCTCTGCGGCGTCCTGCTGTGAGCTCTGCATGTGAAATCCACACAGCATTGGACGCAGCACAGAGGAAGAAGCTAATTGGCGTGCCTGTGACCCCGGAAGTGCAGGCGCCGGCAGTTCCGGGGTCAATCAGCTCTCTGTGCCCGGCCACCGCAGTTTGTCTGCATTCGCGTCTTAATTGATGCGGATACAAATAAATGGAGGTGCGCCTCTCCCCCTCCCCCCTCCGAAAATACAGCGGATTTAATGGATATGTAAAAAAAAAATTTTTTTTTTTACTGCTAGAAGGTGCCGCCCCCCCGCATCCTGCCGCCCCAGGCACGGGACCACGGGTGCCTAATGGTAAATACGGCCCTGGGTACAGTGCTACAAGAGGGCAAACCAAGGAAAATGTAAAAGGCCCTGATGATAGGGTGAAATGGAGGGATCACACTAGATTCTGTGATGGGGCGTTGATCCAGGGAACAAGTCTGATTGCGATATGTGGAGTCGGGAAGGAATTTTTCCCCCTAATGTAGCACTTACTGTCTGCCCCATGGGGTTTTTTCATTCCACCGGATGAACATTTTAGATTAGGTCATTGGTTTAACTCGATGGACCCAAGTCTACCTTTAACTTTAAACATTATGAGCCCTCAAACTCACCTGTGGCTGATTTCTGCACTCCCTAAAGTTCCTAGACAGGTTCTTCCCCCTGTGCGCCTTGATATGCCTAGGCCCTCGCAGACCCTAAACTTACTCTGACTAGGACGTTGGCCAGCGGGACACTAGTAAAATAGTAAAACAACCCAAGGAAGGTCACACAAAGAGGTGGGGTAAGTCAATAAAAAACACTCCTTGCTTTCTTCAGCAGGAAAGTTTGTAGCTGCTACTAAAACGACACCAGCTACACTACCAGCTATGCAGAAACAAGCTCTTTCAAAGTAGTCAGCATAGAGAATATCTATCACCGGCATGGAGTAATGCCAGAAGTGGGTATATATTGAGGAAGGGCGGGATGACAAAATGCTGCATCTGTGATTAAAACTAAGAGTAATCTCAGCTGGCAGGGAAAAATCATTAACCTATTTAGCATCAAAAGAAAGAAAATCCAACCCAATACTAGATGTAACCTGCGGATGTGACACACTCGAGACAAATGAAGACTACATTATGCAATCTGCGACATTAAACGAATAGTTTATTTGCCGGTCGGCGTTTGTTTCATAGCCTGTTTAGACAGACTAACCACATTAAATATGCACAAGAACAATCAGGATTTGTTCAGTCACATAGACTGCCATTATTTTTGGCACCAAAGGCCTTGTTTACACAGGATGATGCGTTGCCAAAAATAATGAATTTATAATGCAAGGCAAAAGATAAATTCACTTGCTAAATGAGCATTTACCTTGTTCCTCAGGTGATTGGCAGCTTGTTTACAATGCACAATAATCGGGAAAACAGTGTTTCTAGGAATGTTCGTTCATGATAATTGTGTAGCGTAAATGTCCCTTTACAGAATATCTACATGTACTGATCTACTGACATATTGTACTAGAAACCTAGTGATGTCAATGAATAGTGACTACAGCATAGGTGAGGTATGTATGATACTCACATTATCTGCTAGACTAAGTTGTACAACTGAATATTGCTAGATTGTTTTACACTTTTTAAAGAGAACAAAGCATTATTCTTCATATATAGATACATTCCTTTTGAATATGAAGTATTTCTTTTATCTATCCTTAATGGCATTGAACTTTTTCCTTTTCACTGTACGTCAATACTTATTTCAAGGTGATTTTTGTTCTTTGCTATCAAGAGAGAATATTCTCCTTTTGTTGTCAAGATCAAGAAATATAAATTCTAATCTTTTCAATCCCTAACTGGATGGGAGCCCTGTTAGCCATCTCCTCCCTATCGGTATCCTTGGCTTCTATTAATTAGCCAGCCATGATACACACAACATCCCGCCAGGCCGCCTAATCAAAGGAGGAGCTAGGGATGCCAACAGAGAAGAGGCGTTTCACAGGGCCTCGGTCCAACAGCCATAGAATAATGACCTAGCCATTGAACCAAGGTCATGCTAATCGATTAGATCATCTCTAATGCCCACTAAACTAACCCAACTTTGGTTCTATGAAAAAACCAAAAGAAATGAGCGAGAGCCATCCTTCATTTATATAAATCAAATATACATGTACTTTTAGATCAATTGTATTTGCTGTTTTCAAAGGACGTATAACCACTTAGACCTAATCATTTTTGTACCAATTTATAATAAATGGACTATCACCAGCCCGAGAGCGCCGACATCATTCCACGCTCACCGTGCCTTCTCCCAACCGCAGCCTCTTAGACTCCCCCACACTCCCATCGGCATCCCTGCGGTCCCCCAAGCTGAATCGCTGACAGCTTGCCTCGGCCTCCTCCTCCATGCTTCCTGCTCTGATGTCTGGGTCCCAAGGTCCACGCAGTTCTTCCTATGACCCTTGCAGGTACTGGGTACTTAAGGCACCCTCCCCATTGGGAGGTGCTTGTTCAACTTGTCCCCGTAGCCTAGTCTACCGTACTAGTTGTCAGGTCCCCCGTGCTATCCCATATTCCGTATTAGCTGTGACTCTGTCTCTGTTTCTGTCTAGTAGTTCCGATTTTCCTGCTTGTGTCCATCTGTCTCCTTCCTGTTCCTGCAAACACCTACCGCCTCCCTGTTACCACCAGTGCAAGCCAGTCCCGGATCACACCTGACTCTGCTTCATCTGTCCAAGTTCCAGTTCTATGTCTTGTAACGCCAGCAGCTGAGGTATCGTGATCCCACGGAGCTGTTTCTGGGGGAACACTTACCAATGTGTGTACCTGCTGCCACATCCGGTGGTAGAAGTGATGTCCCAGTGGCTGCTCAGGTCCGCTCCTCAGGGTCAGTGAATGGTACCTTGGTCCAGTGGACCCACTTCCACCTTGTCTGGTAACGCAGGTATGACATAGACCATAGCGGCAAATGATTGTCTCCAGAGTCAGCAGCAAATGGGTTTTGTTTACTACTGAACCTTTGGAGCTCTAGTATAGGAGAGGACTGTTCTTGGTATTCTGATGGGCTTGTCAAACTTTGAGGCCAACTGTCATATCTTGATGGGGTATAGTAGCTTTCTAAGTGTGTTGAAATTGTATCTGGATCATCTCTGTTATGTTTTGAATTGTTTAGGACTTTCATGTACTTTGTTGGTTACTATGGATTATTGTTTTTCTTGTTGCAGTGGATTATTATGCCATATTATATTATGCTTTATATACTGTACTGCACCAGTTAGCTGTGCCTGATCACAATGCCATGTATATGACCTCTAAGATTGCAGCTATGTAACCCAGTTGGCACCCGCCTGGTATAAAACAGGCCCAGCTCCTGAGCCAACTTCATACTTTGCTTAACGATCTATGATGAAAATATATGTCATAGGTTGTTAACCAGTGAATTCTTGGTTGGATTACTGCTGGTTGTAGGCTTTACTGCAAAGATGTATTTTTATGTTCTGTTTTAAGGTTTCAAAGTTGGAAGAGACTAAAAGGTTGGGGACCGGGTTCCAGAGTGATTATGATAATTATACTACTTATTTACAGTCATGAGAAAAAAAAACAGTTATACTCCTTTAAATGCTCCCAAAGGCACCCAAAGGCATCTCAAGGCTCTGGCCCACTGGTCGAGGAAACCATTATCTATCCCCCATGTCCGTGAGATGGCTCGATTGTCATTGTAAATAAACACTTGTACCTTGCCCCTCCCCCCATCTCATTGTAGATTGTAAGCTCTCACGAGCAGGGTTGTGTTTCTTCTTTTTTTTTTTTCCTCTAAATATTGTATTTCTATAACTGTTACTTGTTTGTATATGATCCTCCTGAATTGTAAAGCGCTGCGGAATATGTTGGCGCTATAGAAATAAAGATTATTATTATTATTATAAATGCTATTTTTACTAGTGATGAGCGAGCATGCTTGTAACTACTCGGTACTCGCACGAGTATCGCTGTACTCGGGCTGCTCGGCGGGGACCGAGTAATCTCGCGATACTCGTGCTGTACTCGTGGTCTTCATTTCTGCATGTTGGCGCTCTTTTGATAGCCAGCCCTCATGCAGGGATTGGCTGGCAGACCACTGCAATGCCACAGCCCTGTTAGTTGTGGAATTGCAGTGATTGGCCGGCCTGCACAGCGTGACCGAGCCTTTATACCGGCCGGCGCGCTGTGCTCTGCTCACAGCTATCCAGACAGTCAGTGCAGGGAGAGTGTCGCTGATTCAGGGAAAGCTTTGCGGCCCTTTATAGTTAGTTCCGGAGCAGGGCTGCAAACAGTGTGACCAGAAGTCCTTCTCAGGACTATTCTAGTTGTATTCAGGCAGGCAGGGTATAGCCAGGTCGGAGTACAGTAGCAGAGTCCTTCTCAGGACTATTGTTGCTATATACAGGCAGGGTATAGCCAGGTCGGAATACAGGCTAGTGACCAGAAGAGTCCTTGTCAGGACTATTGTAGCAGTATACAGGCAGGCAGGCAGGGCATATAGCCATTCCTAGTGGTGACCGTATACCAGCCTTCATCATATCTGGGGCTGGTGTACACAGTCTAAAACAGTCCAGATAGTGTCAGACTTCTCAGTAATTGTCGCTCCTAAAAACCAGTTAGGTTCTTATTGCGTCCGTGCTTGCATTTAAAAACCGCACGTGTGTGTCTGTCGGTGGCAGCGTACAGGTGCGCGTTTTGCACAAACTATTATATAACGCACAAGTCTAGTGTATAATACACGTCAGTCAGCAGTGTCTGATAGTGTCAGACTTCTCAGTAATTGTCGCTCCTAAAAACCAGTTAGGTTCTTATTGCGTCCGTGCTTGCATTTAAAAACAGCACGTGTGTGGCAGTCAGTGGCAGCGTACAGGTGCACGTTTTGCACAAACTATTATATAACGCACAAGTCTAGTGTATAATACACGTCAGTCAGCAGTGTCTGATAGTGTCAGACTTCTCAGTAATTGTCGCTCCTAAAAACCAGTTAGGTTCTTATTGCGTCCGTGCTTGCATTTAAAAACCGCACGTGTGTGTCTGTCGGTGGCAGCGTACAGGTGCACGTTTTGCACAAACTATTATATAACGCACAAGTCTAGTGTATAATACACGTCAGTCAGCAGTGTCTGATAGTGTCAGACTTCTCAGTAATTGTCGCTCCTAAAAACCAGTTAGGTTCTTATTGCGTCCGTGCTTGCATTTAAAAACCGCACGTGTGTGCCTGTTGGTGGCAGCGTACAGGTGCACTTGTGTGCGTTTTTCACAAACTATTATATAACGCACAAGTCTAGTGTATAATACACGTCAGTCAGCAGTGTCTGATAGTGTCAGACTTCTCAGTAATTGTCGCTCCTAAAAACCAGTTAGGTTCTTATTGCGTCCGTGCTTGCATTTAAAAACAGCACGTGTGTGGCAGTCGTTGGCAGCGTCAGGCTCCATATTGTCCCTGGATAGAGACGTGCATGATGGCCTGTAAACATGAAGTGCCCATTGTAAGGAAGTGGGTCTATTGTAGTATAGCCCTTAGGCAGGGCAGCCAAAAATTTGGAGGCTCCACATTGTCCCTGGATAGAGATGTGCATGAGGGCCTCAAAACATTGTTCCCATTGCAAAGGAGCGGGTCTCCTGTCGTTGTAATGCCCATTCAGAAAGAATGGGCGAAAAAATTTACCACTGGGGGTATACCTGAAACAACGGCCTAACTATTGTAACGGTCATCATGATGGCGCATGAGGAGAAGGAGGAGCAGTCCAGCGATTAGCCAAAGTCCAGAAGTGTGTTACCATGGGTGAGTGGAGGTACATGGCAAATTCCCGTTACAAACTTTAAATTCCGCTGTCATTTGCTGGTGGTGTGTGGTGAAGTCTGGCCAAATCCAACCCTTGTTCATCTTGATCAGAGTCAGCCTGTCAGCATTTACAGTTGACAGGCGGGTGCGTTTATCTGTAATGATTCCACCTGCGGCACTAAAAACACGCTCTGACAAAACGCTAGCGGCAGGGCAGGCCAGGACTTCCAAGGCGTAGAGAGCCAATTCATGCCACGTGTCCAGCTTGGATACACATTAATTGTAAGGCACAGAGGAATGTCGGAGTACAGTTGTTTGATCTGCAAGGTACTCCTTGAGCATCTGGCCAAACTTAGGATTTCTTGTGGCACTACCCCTCACCTCAGGGGCTGTGGTATGTGAGGGGCTGAGAAAACTGTCCCACATCTTAAAGACTGTTCCCCTACCTCTGGCGGATTGGACTTGTGCCCCTCTCGGCTGTACGCCTTGGTTGTCCACTGATTCCTGACCTATGCCGCTAGCGTTTTGTGAGGGGAATGCTTTGCCTACTTCCGTGACTATGGCCTTCTGGAACTGCTGCATTTTGCCTGACCTCTCCGCCTCGGGAATAAGAGACATAAAGTTCTCCTTTTAGCGTGGGTCTAACAGTGTTACCAACCAGTAATGATTGTCGGCCAAGATGTTCTTAACGCGAGGGTCACGAGACAGGCAGCTTACCATAAAGTCAGCCATGTGTGCCAGACTCTTAACAGCCATCACTTCAGTATCCTGACCAACACGATGACTGAACATGCTGTCCTCCTCCTCCTCCTCCTCATCATCTACCCTGTCCTCTGGCCAGCCACGCTGAACCGAGGATATGACTGCATGTCATATCCTCAATTTGGCCAGAGAGTTGCTCCATGTCTTCATCCTCCTCGTCATAGTCCTCCACTGCACGTTGTGATGAGACGAGGCTGGGCTGTGTGTTATCACCCACACCCACTACTGTTTGTTGCTCAAACTCATCGCGCTCCGCCTGCAATGCATCATGGTTGTTTTTTGAGCAGAGACCATTTTAGAAGGCAGAGAAGCGGTATGGTGACGCTAATAATGTCGTCATCGCCGCTCACCATCTTGGTGGAGTCCTCAAAGTTTTGGCGGATGGTGCATAGGTCGGACATCCATCTCCACTCCTCAGGTGTTATGTGTGGAGTTTGACCCATTTCCCGACGGCTTAGGTGATGCAGGTACTCAACAACTGCCCTCTTCTGCTCACATATCCTGACCAACTTGTGCAGAGTTGAATTCCAACGCGTGGGGACATCACACACCAGTCTGTGTGCCGGAAGATGCAAACGGCGTCTTAAGCCGGCAAGGCCGGCTGAAGCAGTAGGTGACTTTCGAAAATGTGCAGACAGGCGGCGAACTTTTACCAGCAGATCAGACAGCTCTGAGTATGACTTTAGAAACCGCTGAACCACGAGGTTGAGCACATGGGCCACGCATGGAACATGTGTCAGCTGGCCTCGCCTCAAAGCCGCCACCAGGTTCCGGCCATTGTCACACACGACCTTTCCTGGCTTTAGGTTCAGAGTTGTGAGCCAGTGATCTGCCTGCTGTTTCAGAGCTGTCCACACCTCTTCTGCATTGTGGGGTTTGTCACCTATGCAGATTAGCTTCAGCACTGCCTGTTGCCGCTTCGCCGAGGCAGAGCTGCAGTGCTTCTGTGTCGCCCTGGACAAGCCAGGGGCCACAGAGCACAACACTTAAACACCCCACACTCCCTGCAGGCATATCATAGTCAAAACACAAAATCCTTGTTGCCTTCCCCAGGGGCTGTTGTCCACACCAGGGTGTGGAGCCAGGCGGTTGGTCTCCACCCACCGAGGAGGAGGGAAAACACAGGCAGTGAGAGTTAAGCTAAGGAAGTGGAAGGAGGAAAGTAGTAGAGAGGAGAAAAGTGACAGCAAAGAGCCTGAAGTTGGTCCGGGTGTGTGGCTCGGACAGGACAGCAAGGTTGGCAGGATGTGGTGACCATCTGCAGTGGAGGCCGATTGGAGTCTGCCGTAAGGACCGTGGACGGGTGGTGACCCGGCCGTACCGGACCGGTATACAAAGAGAAGCCAGCACCATTGGCAGAGGACTTTCGGATCCCGGCAAGGCTTGGTGTCGCCGTGAATTTGCCAAATCCGTTAGTGAAGGGGACCTCAGGGTTTCCAAACAGCCAAGTCCAGATAGAAGGCAACCGTCCAACCGTGAAGGGGAGACACCGCCACCGCCAAGGGCAACCGTCTCCCAGGGCCAGCGCCTGTGGGCAAAAGGGGCTCCTCCGGCCCATATCCAGGTCGGGGAGCGGGTTACCGTTGGGAAACCATCACTACCAACACTTAACTTAGGTGCAGGGAGAGACAGTCATCACTAACCTGCAGGGAGGAACAACCGCAGCCGTCCGAGGGACCCGTCCATCCAGCCACTTGTTTTACCGTGAACTGTGTCATCATCATTGGGCTGAGTGAGTACCTCCGTGCCGTGCGGCACAGCGCTGCCCCTGCGACCCTGCACCTCATCAGGCCCTGCAACCCGCCTGTCATCCATCTCTACCCCATCACCAGGCCCCGGGACAACCAACCCCCCTACCCACGGAGGGGAGAAATAACAACAAAGCTGCTCCCTGTCACAGGCTCCCGGGATCCCCGTCCAGAGCAGCGGTGGTGTCCACACAATCACCACAACCGTGGGTGGCGTCACGGACAATATCCCCAAAACCCAAACCACCCCTTTTCACTCACGGGCGAGTAGCGCCGCTCGAGTCCCCGGGATCCGGCCATCGCTCGAGCCAACGAGCAGCAGCAGCCGTAGAGCAGCGTCAGCCGGACCCGAGCAGTGGGAGAGCGCACCGTCCCCTCCTCCGCCCGCGACACTTCCAGCTTGGGACTGGTGTGGAGGGTAAAGTGGATCAGGATGCGCAGGAGGAGGAGGAGGCTGAGGAGCATGACATTCCGGAGCTGTAGAGTGTGTGTGAAACCCTGACTGAGGTAGGGCCTGCAAAACTTGGTGTGTGAAGGACGTGTTCCGTCCCTCGCTCAGACTGGGTCCCAGCTTGCACAATATTAACCCAGTGTGACGTCAACGAGATGTAGCGGCCTTGCCCACATGCACTTGTCCACGTGTCTGTGGTTAGGTGGACTTTGGCTGAAACAGCGTTGTTCAGGGCACGTGTGATGTTTTGTGACACGTGGTTATGCAATGCGGGGACGGCACACCGGGAGAAATAGTGGCGGCTGTGGACCGAGTAACGTGGGACAGCTGCCACCATCAGGTCGTGGAATGCTTCTGTCTCAACCAGCCTAAAAGGCAACATTTCCAGCGCAAGCAGTCGCGAAAAGTTAGCATTTAGAAGTGTGGCATGTGGGGCATTGGCAGTGTATTTGCACCTGCGTTCAAAGGTTTGCTGAATGGATAACTGAACGCTGCGCTGGGACAAGGACGTGCTTGATGATGGTGTTATTTCTGCGTGGGTAACTGCAGGTGCATGGCCGGAGGAGGCTTGTTCGCAGGCAGCATGGACAGGGGATTGACTCGCATGCACAACCAGCGAAGACGTAGCAGTGACATCAGCAAGCACTGCTCCTCGACTCTGTTGTACTTCCCACAAAGTCGGGTGCTTGGCTGACATGTGCCTGATCATGCTGGTGGTGGTCAGGCTGCTAGTTTTGGTACCCCTGCTGATGCTGGCATGGTAGGTGTTGCAAATGGCCTTTTTAGAATCATCTGGAGCCAACTTAAAAAACTGCCAGTGTCAGAGTTCCGGGTTTTCCAGTTTTCTTTTGAAAGAGCTTGCCCTTTGTTAACATGGAGTTTTCTGTTCTGTTGCCCTACTTCCTGTCCATCTGTTTAAAAGCCGCCCCTAAAGCTTAGTCCAGTGCCTGAGTATACTGCTTCCTGTGTGCTCCTGCCCTGCTGCTTTTGGTTCCTGATTGTTATTCGTATCCTCTTGGAAAACAACCGACACCGACTCTGGACTTCATCTGGTATCATCTAGCTGTGCCCGGACTCCGTTTGCCGTCTTTGGTCGGCACTTCTGCCCGGTTCCTTCCGTTTAATACCACTCTGGACTCACATCACGTACGGACATTTTTGGACTTACCTATTGCCCTTTTGTGTCCCGGCTGCTGCGCATTTAGGGCTTCTGGGGTGATTGCCAGACAGTCCCTGTATAGGGGTTCGCTCTTGGTGGTCTCCCTGGGGGAGTCCGGTGTGCGGTCCCGGGAATTCCCTTTCGCTCCGTCCCTGGAAGGTATTTCCTGTATTTATGTTCTACTGTGTTTTTGTTCCGTTTATGTACATATTTGCTGGTTGCATATTATAAACGTCTTGCACCAAGAACTCGTCTCTGGTTGTCATTGCCCTAACGCAATCGAAATCCTCAATACATACAATAGTATTACAGCCAGACTCGGGAAGACCTAACATTTGTACAGGCACCTTGTGTCGTGTTGTTCCGGGGAACAGTTGCCTGACGTCTGCCTGGGGCCACCACTCTGCTTCTTACTGCCTGTTGGGATGCTACGCCTCCCTCCCCCTGTGCACTGCTGTCCTCGCTCTGCATATCCTCCTGCCAGGTTGGGTCAGTTACTGGATCATCCACCACGTCGTCTTCCTCTTCCGCACCCTGCTCCTCCTCCTGACTTCCTGACAATTGTGTCTCATCATCGTCCACCCCTTGTTGAGACACGTTGCCAACTTCGTGAGAACGTGGCTGCTCAAATATTTGGGCATCTGTACATACAATCTCGTCATGGCCCACTTCAACAGGAGCTGGCGAGAGGCCAGAATTTGTGAATGGAAACGTGAACGAACAGCTCTTCCGAGTGTCCAAGTGTGGGATCAGTAATGTCCGTGGACGTGTACTCGGCCTGGTGGTAGGAAGGAGGATCAGGTTCTGAAATGTGCGGTGCAGTATCACGGCTACTGACACTTGACCGTGTGGAAGACAGAGTGTTTGTGGTGGTGCCAATCTGACTGGAAGCATTATCCGCTATCCAACTAACAACCTGTTGACACTGGTCTTGGTTCAAGAGCGGTGTACTGCTGCGGTCCCCAAGAATTTGGGACAGGACGTGCGAGCGACTAGATGTGGCCCTTTGTTGTGGCGAAATTAGAGCTTGCACACAACCTCGGTCTCTGCCTGCACCACCATCACGTCCACTTCCTTGTTCGTTGACAACGCCCTTGCGCATTTTGCAATGCTGTGCTGATGTGTATTCACTAGACTTGTGCGTTATATCCAAGTTTTTGCAAAACTCACACAAATGCAGCGGAAAGCTGCCACCAACAGGCACACACGTGCGGTTTTTAAATGCAAGCACGGAGGCACTAAGAACCTAACAGGTCTCTATCCAGGGACAACGTGGAGCCTCCCAATTTTTGGCTGCCCTGCCTAAGGGCTATACTATAATACACCCACTTCCTGACAATGGGCACTTCAGGTTTACAGGCCATCATGCACGTCTCTATCCAGGGACAATGTGGAGCCTCCCAATTTTTGGCTGCCCTGCCTAAGGGCTATACTATAATACACCCACTTCCTGACAATGGGCACTTCAGGTTTACAGGCCCTCATGCACGTCTCTATCCAGGGACAACGTGGAGCCTCCCAATTTTTGGCTGCCCTGCCTAAGGGCTATACTACAATAGACCCACTTCCTTCCAATGGGCACTTCAGGTTTACAGGCCCTCATGCACGTCTCTATCCAGGGACAACGTGGAGCCTCCCAATTTTTGGCTGCCCTGCCTAAGGGCTATACTACAATAGACCCACTTCCTTACAATGGGCACTTCAGGTTTACAGGCCATCATGCACGTCTCTATCCAGGGACAATGTGGAGCCTCCCAATTTTTGGCTGCCCTGCCTAAGGGCTATACTATAATACACCCACTTCCTGACAATGGGCACTTCAGGTTTACAGGCCCTCATGCACGTCTCTATCCAGGGACAACGTGGAGCCTCCCAATTTTTGGCTGCCCTGCCTAAGGGCTATACTACAATAGACCCACTTCCTTCCAATGGGCACTTCAGGTTTACAGGCCCTCATGCACGTCTCTATCCAGGGACAACGTGGAGCCTCCCAATTTTTGGCTGCCCTGCCTAAGGGCTATACTACAATAGACCCACTTCCTTACAATGGGCACTTCAGGTTTACAGGCCATCATGCACGTCTCTATCCAGGGACAATGTGGAGCCTCCCAATTTTTGGCTGCCCTGCCTAAGGGCTATACTATAATACACCCACTTCCTGACAATGGGCACTTCAGGTTTACAGGCCCTCATGCACGTCTCTATCCAGGGACAACGTGGAGCCTCCCAATTTTTGGCTGCCCTGCCTAAGGGCTATACTACAATAGACCCACTTCCTTACAATGGGCACTTCAGGTTTACAGGCCCTCATGCACGTCTGTATGCAGGGGCATTGGTGAACCTCACAATTTTGGACTGCCCTGGCAAAGGAAAATACTACAAAGACTCACTTCCTCAAAATGGGCACATTAGACTCAAGAGGCCTTCACGTCTCTTCTCAGGGACATCGGAGTGCCACACAATGTTTTCACGTAAAATCTTTCATGTATTAATCTCAAAAAGTAACATACACCAGCTCTATCTCACTATTGGGTATGTGCCCTTAACATTTCCGCCATGAAAAATCATTTTGGGGTCATTTTGGAAGGTTTTCTGGTGAGTTCGTAAAAATGGCGTAAAACGCGGACAAAATTGTTCACAGCTGTGACTTTTCAGTGATAAATGCTTCAAGGGGTCTTCCCCATGCTGTTGCCATGTCATTTGAGCACTCTTCTGAGACTTTTGTGACATTTTTAGGGTTTCTCCATGCTGCCGGGGGGTCATTTCACAAAAATACTCGGGTCTCCCATAGGATAACATTGGGCTCGTTGCTCGGCCCGAGTACACGAGTATCTTGGGAGGCTCGGCCCGAGCTTCGAGCACCCGAGCTTTTTAGTACTCGCTCATCACTAATTTTTACATATCATCACATAAAAAATCTGGTTCTTAGAAGGTCTTAAAGGGAATCAGCCAACAGGACTTTGCTATATAAAATAAAGGCAGTGCCATACTGGCACTAGCATGCTGAATCCAAGTATGTATTTTGTTGAAAGATCGGATGCTTGGTTGCTGACATATCTGTAATCAAATTTTCAGAAATGCACTGAACTTTGATTGACGTGTGCATCAGGGGCGGGCCTTTATGGGTTGTGTATTCGGTATATATTCCTTCTCCTGCATCCTCTATGGCGTGCACCCTTTTCTTTATCTAAATTTTGCGCTGTGCCACCACTGCTGCTGGTGGTGGGGTGTGTGCGCATTGCCACAGTAATGAGGTCTTCATTAAAATGGCACTGTAGTCTGCACATGCAAGTACCACAATCTCTGGCGCTATTTAATTTAAGACACTGTGTAGAACAATATGAGCGGCATCGGCGCATGGGCAGACTTTGCTTTTTTACATCTGCTCAAGCACCCCTGTGCTCAAAGTCTTCTTTGCAGTGTCTTCAATAAAATGGAGCTGGAGATTGCGGTACATGCATGCGCAAATTCCGGCACCATTTTAATGAAGACATCATATCATCATCAATGCGCTTGCGCCATCGACAGCAACAATGCAGGCGTGGCATGATATTTAAAGAAAGAAAAGAGGGCGCACCATAGAGGATGCTTAAAGAGCACTTTAAAACTAGGACTCGACCCACAAAGGTTTGCCCTCAATGCACATGTCACTCAAACGTGCAGTATGTTTCTGTAACTTTGATTAAAGATATTTCAGCAACCAAGCATGCAGGTAGAAGGGTAGAATTCAGTGAGAAGATCCAACACTTTGGAGATCTTTGTGGGTGAAAGTGATAAGTATTAGGGATGATCAAATACATCAAATATTTGGCTACACCCATATTAGACGAATAGGTCGCCGCTATTCGACTATTTGTGAATATTCGATGTGCAATGTAAGTCTATAGGGCACTTTACACGCTGTAATATCACTATCGATATCGCTATCCAGCGTACCCGCCCCCTTCGGTTGTGCGTCACGGGCAAATCGCTGCCCGTGGCGCACAACATCGATTACACCCATCACACGGACTTACCTTCCCTGCAACGTCGCTGTGGCCGGCGAACCGCCTCCTTTCTAAGGCATCACAGCGACGTCACACGGCAGCCGTCCAATAGAAGCGGAGGGGCGGAGATGAGCGGGTGGAATATCCCGCCCACCCCCATCCTTCCTCATTGCCGGTGGATGCAGGTAAGGACATGTTTGTCATTCCTGTGGTGTCCCACATAGCGATGTGTGATGCCGCAGGAACGACGAACAACCAGCGGCATGCACCACCAACGATATTATGAAAAGGAATGACGTGTCAACGATCAACGATTTTTGACGTTTTTGCGATCGTTGATCGTCACTCCTAGTTGTCACACGCTGCGATGTCGCTAACGATGCCAGATGTGCGTCACTAACGACGTGACCCCGACGATATATCGTTAGTGATGTCGCAGCGTGTAAAGAACCCTTAAGGGAAACCCGAATAGTTGCTGAATAGCAACTATTCGGGCTTCCCATAGACTTACATTGCGCATCGAATATTCGCATAGCGGCGACCTATTTGTCGAATATTAGCCAAGCCGAATATTGCCGAATATTTGTGATATTCGATCATCCGTAATAAGTATATATCATATATTCATAGTGGATTGGTAACCAGTGTAATGACTGGAACAGGGTGAAGTCATTGGTGTAGCAGCTGGACAGAAATATGAGCCTTGTAACTGTTTATGGTCTTCTACTAGTTGATGACATTACTAAACTTTTTTACATTTAGTCAGAAATTGACTTTGAAAAGAAGAATTTGACTGCAAGATCTTTTCTGACATTTTGCTCTAGTAGTTGAAATAATAGTTGCAAGGAATGAATTACTTTTGAAATATCTAATTAACAGTAACATTCAGCAAAGGATCTATAGTACCGTACAAATACGTTATTACATTGTGTGAGGATGAATGGCTTTTGACTACACAAAAAATATCAAGGTAATTAATAAGAGCACATTGTGACAGTTTGATCTTTTAGTTAATAATAGATGAATACCGCATTCTGTGATATGTTTTCTTTATTGTAGTAATAGCATGTCTGTTTCTATGGAGAGGAAAGAATTGTTCCAAGATGATAACTGAATCTTATGCTTAGAAAAAAGTGAGTTAGTAGAATGTTTAACCTTATGCAAAGAAATTGGTGTATATGTGTCATTTCTGGCCTTCATGCAGTTATTTTGTAGACAAAATGAAATCTATAACCAGGGTCAGCATCAGCACCCGACGCACCCAGCAAGTGCCGGGGCCCCGGACCAGCGGGGGCCCCATTCGCCGGCGTCAGCATCAGTGATCAGTTTTGCAGTCCTCGGGCTGAGTTCCAGGGACCGCAGCTCTCAGGCCAGCAGCTGCACTTTCTGAGCGTTCACTGGTGAACGCTGTGATAAAGTGTGTAGAAGTTCATCTGTGGGCAGAGCTAGCAAGCCGTGCACTCCCTTCCCACAGATGGAGAGAGGTTTCGTACAATAGAAGAAGGAATCGGGTATATGCCATGCGAATACTCAAAATTGATATTAATATAATTCCTTTTTTGTTCATAAAGGTCGACACGTTTCAGAGACATCCGTCTCCTTCATCAGAATCTGATGAAGGAGGCGGATGTCTCTGAAATGCGTCGACCTGTACAAACAATAAAGGAATTATATTAATATTAATTTTGAGTATTAGCGCAGCATATACCCGATTCCTTTTTCTATTGTACCAAACGTCTTATACCTCGGGGCTGCAGCTGATATCATCATTGCATGTGCTTCATAGAGGTTGTGACTTGGCACAACCTAAAAAGGTGAGTGTACCTTAATCCTTGCCTTATTTGCTTTCCCTACCGGGTAAGACCCTATTGAGCTTCTCTACTGGACAGTATCGTTACCTGGATTAAAGATGGAGAGAGAGGAGCCACAGCGCCAAGCAGCGTCACTAGGAAGTGGGCCCAGAACTGTTTGTGCACCCCCGTTTTCACCCTAGCTGTTTGTGTGACGCCCTGGTGCCGCCAGGTGGTCACACACAAAATAGACCCCCCACATAACACCTTCCCTCACAGGGTTACACCGAGCCAACAAAACCCTAGTCACCCCCTCAGGGTAGGAAAGGCTCACCAATGGACGGGACCAGGCAGAAGGAAAACGCCTACCTATGGGTCTAGAGAACCCGGGGCGGGAAAAAGAGCAGTCCTAGTTCTAGTTGGAGTTCGAGTTGGGAGTTTGGAGTGGAAAGTGCAGAGGGAGGAGAGGAGAAAGTGAAGTTCAAGTGGAAGTCAGAGAGTTAGGGGCACTTTGCACACTATGACATCGCAAGCCGATGCTGCGATGCCGAGCGCGATAGTCCCCGCCCCCGTCGCAACTGCGATAACCTTGTGATAGCTGCCGTAGCGAACATTATCGCTACGGCAGCTTCACATGGACTCACCTGTCCTGCGACCGTCGCTCTGGCCGGCGACCCGCCTCCTTATTAAGGGGGCAGGTCGTGCGGCGTCACTGCGACGTCACACGGCAGGCGGCCAATCGGAGCGGGGGGGGCGGAGATGAGTGGGATGTAAACATCCCGCCCACCTCCTTCCTTCCGCATATTCTACGGAAGCCGCGGTGACGCCGGTAGGAGATGTTCCTCGCTCCTGCGGCTTCACACACAGCGATGTGTGCTGCCGCAGGAGCGAGGAACAACATCGGACCGTCGCGTCAGCGTAATTAAGGATTACGCCGACGCTGCACTGATGATACGATTACGACGCTTTTGCGCTCGTTAATCGTATCATCGAGCCTTTACACACTACGATGTCGCATGCGATGCCGGAAGTACGTCATTTTCAATTTGACCCCACCGACATCGCACCTGCGATGTCGTAGTGTGCAAAGCCCGCCTTAAGGCGTTGGTGTTGGAGCCCCAGCATGCTGGCTAGGTGGCAGACGGTGGTCCGTGTCTGTCAGGAGACGGGAAGATGGCTGCCAGAGATCCGAGGTGGACTGGGACAGGGTAGGAGCCTGCC
The DNA here is from genome assembly GCF_048569485.1 of Anomaloglossus baeobatrachus. NCBI lineage: Eukaryota > Metazoa > Chordata > Amphibia > Anura > Aromobatidae > Anomaloglossus > Anomaloglossus baeobatrachus. The sequence goes on from NC_134360.1 coordinate 75,512,058, forward strand.
GGTACCGACACCGGAGAACCGACCCGGAAACCGTGCACAGAGGGGGTACCTGGACCCTGAAGCAAGGATTGGAACCACCGGCTTTGTTAATTCACCAGTTGAGGACGGGATTATAGGTCCTGTCCCACCCAAAGTCTCAAAAGAGCAGAGCAGCAGCCCACCGCGGGGGATAGGGCATCCGCCAGGGCCCGTTAGATCCCAAGGTTCAGCGTCTGCGGGCAAGGCTCCCAACCGTAGTTCTGGAAAGCAGACTCCCGTGTTCCACAGAGAACTAAACCGTGCAGAGGAAAGTGACACAGACCATCACCCGGAGTGAGGGTCCAGAATACACCTGGCCACGGCGGCCGGCCACTGGCACCTTAGTTTACCCCTGGAATTGTGTGATTTCTTTGACTGAGAGTGCACTAACATCCCCCGGTACAACCAGGCGCGCCGTCCCCTGCAGCCACCATCCTCAGCACAGTGACACTGGGCCCCGGGGCATCCACCCCTTGTTAAAAACAACTAGCTGCCATTCCAATGTCCTCGGGTGCTCCCTAATAGCAGCGGTGGTACCTCATCTTACCACACACCGTGGGTGGTGTCACGGACTATATAGAAAATCCCACATACAACCAATCCCCCTTTTTATTCGAAGTGTCCGCGAGACCCCCGGGTCCGGAGACCCCTCGAGCCACGCCGTAGATCCGGATCCGAGCAGCCCGGCTGCTACCGACGTGGGGGCGGCACATTTGGGCCTCCCTGAGCACTGTGTGAACCCCCCACCCCCCAAGCAGTATGTGGGCCACCCAAAGCTGTATGAGCCACACCGCAGAGCACACCGCAGAGCAGTATAGCCCCCCAGAGCTGCATGAGCTACCCCCCAGAACAGTTTGGGCCCCCAGTGCTGCATGAGCCACCCCCCAGAGCCGTATGGGCCTCCCAGAGCTGTATGAGCCACCCCCAAAAGCAGTATATGCCCCCAAGAACTGAATGAGCCATCCGCAAGAGCAGTATGGGGCACCAGAGATGCATGAGCCACCCCCCAGAGCAGTATGGGCCTTCCAGAGCTGTATGAGCCACCTCCCAGAGCAGTATGGGCCCCACAGAGCTGTATGAGCCACCCTCCAGAGCTGCATGAGCCACCCCCCAGAGCAGTATGGGCCCCCCAGAGCGCCCCTCCTCCTTGCATGATTCTAGTGGACAGGAGGTAATATAACAGGCACAGAGATCTGCTCATCCTGACCCACCTGGTTCATGAATCATGAGCCAGGAGGCTCAGGATGAGCAGAGAAGGAAACATAGCGGGCATAGAGATCTGTTGATCCCCCAATCTAGGGGTCTTACCTCCAGATCCCCGCTTCTATTATAAATAACTACATGCCCATGTGGTCTTAACAAAAGAATGTTTACTCCATCTGGAAAACATCGGACTGCATTTTGAACACGCCCCCCATGATGTGGCAAATTACGTCTTACCTGGAAGGAGCTTGTACATTCTAGCATCTACCTTTATTTTTAGTGCACGATCTAGATGCATGCAGCACCGGAAGTGAATGTGTGACCTGGAAGCAGGTTGCCGCCATGACACGGAGCTTCGGAGAGTACACCACGCGCGCTCCTACCCCCCCATCCCCTCCACCAACATTTTTTATTGCTGGATTCTGGTCCCCATAGACTTATATGGTTACCCGATTTCGGATCGGAGCCAGATTTTATTTTTATTTTTTTTTAGCAGGGACCTGCTGTTCCCAGTTATCTGCGAGTCCGCTCATCTCTGGTGCCAATAAAAACTCCAAGTCATCCCATAAAAAAACGAACCCTTATAGGACTCTGTCAGCAGAAAAATAAAATCCGCTGATGCAAAAAAATCTTTATTACGTAAAAAAGTGCTTTTTACTGTGATAGTCACCAAACCCAAAAAAACTATATAAACCTGGTATCGCTTTAATTGTACTGACTGGAAGAATAAAAAAAAAAAGGTTTTGTCTGCGAACCGGTAGATGACCCCCTTCCTATTCAGAATTGGATACCACACCTCTGGATGAGGTGCAGTACCTCTGTGGTGACGTAAACCTCAGGGGCGCCACACTCTCCCACAGCGAATCCCAGCACGTCCGCAGGCTGAAACAAAAAGACAGTGGTGTTAACTGCAAAGTTTTTGAATGCTAAAACATGTTAACAATCAACTTTTCATCCCTTTATGGGAGGCACTTTCTTAAATGTTGCATAAAAATTGAACAATTTTGTGAGTCTTTGGTGCACTTTTCTGTTTAAGTGCAAAACTTTTGTAGAAATACATTCCACCTTAATTCTGGTAGGAAGCACAACGGGTGCAAGGTGGAGTCCTGTCCACACATAGTCCTGTGGCTCACATGTCCATCAATCCTATCATTTTTTTTAAAAAAGAAACAGGTTAACTAACATGAATCACACACTTCTTACATCTAAATTCCGGCCACCCAGAGTTCAGTTCCATTTTTATCAAATATGACATCTTCGAAAAGAACAGGGGGCTAGGAAAACTTCAGGGTGTCTTCTTCAAAAAGAACAAGGGGCTGAAAGAGTCTATTTACATGTTAGGATTTCCGATTCTTTAGATGCGGGGATCCCATTCTGGCACGGCTCTAGGTAGCGCATAAGCCGCTGACAGTAGAGTCTGAGTCCCCTGGTTTTGGGAGCTTGCTGCAGTGGGGCTGCTGCGGGAAGATAGTACCGGGGCTGCATCCTTGCGGTGGATATGGACGTCCAAGGCGTACCATCCCCGTGCACCCATCTGGCGGGTATATTCCACCCGGTCACCAATCTGCACATCCCGTCCTGGGTGACCTTTCTGAAGGTGCTCCTCTATGTCTCTCCTGGACACAAAAATATCTCTCTTCAGTCCCGGTTCCCGGATGAATTCTCATCCTCTCTCCAGGCTGAAGTCAATTATTTGGCCCCGTCTCACCAGGCCGCGAGCAGCTCTTCTGGTCTTACGCATCCTCTGCTTTGCGGCCAGGTTTGCTGCCTCCTTCTCCTCCTGCTGGACCCTCCGGCTGCTGCTGGGTGCAGAAAATCTCTGTGGTCGACTGGGTTAACACAGGCTGCAGGGGGACGGTCAGCCCACTATCTCCGACTGGTAATGCATCCCAATTAAACCAGGATGACACTGCGCCGTGTACTCAGGCAGGAGGACTGGGAAGGAACCCCACTAGATGGTGCGGGCTCTGCCGGGTGGGGGTGATGTCTCCCTTACCGGACTCCGCGGTGGCGGCAGAAGGTACCTCACTTTCTGTGACGCTGGACGCCGCCTGGTTTACTGGCGCACGCCCTGGTTCGGTCACCTCCTCTTCAGCTGCTTGCTGCTCAGCTCCGGTCTCGAGGTTCAGCAACCGCTGTGCCAGCCGCTTCACCTCTTCCTCCAGGAAGCTCAGGCCTGGGTACGATCCCATCTCCAGGGCCTCTCCCGGTATTTCTGAGAGCTGGAGCTCCGCCATGCCGCCTTTCAGGCCATCCCGGTTAATGCTCGTCATCACTGCTCTGGAGCGTTCACCGCCAGTCAGCCCTTCACTGCTTGGCTGCACCCTTCTCCCTTCCGAAGGCGGAGTTTGGGGCATAGAACTGGTTGGCGCCATGTCGTCACCCAGCCCACTAAAGGTGGCATTCCTCCACCCACTACCCAGTACATCCTGGTAGTTTCTCTTTCTGGCCACCAGTGTCAATTGCCAGACATTCAGTTTCTTAGCGCACCATTTTTCAACACCCCACAGAGCACAAAGGGGGTGGGGCTTATCTTTGCACACTTTTTCTGGCACGCCCCCCTTCTTCTTGCGCCCTGCAGTTTTAATGGCGGTGTCAGTTTCCACCAACAGTAAAACACAGTCTATTAAATACAGTTCTGAGGCACACAGTACCCGGTGGTACCGGGCACGATGATCCTGTTTGTGACGCCAAAGTGACTTGCCCACCTCAGAGCCTTAGGTGACTCGGTGTCAGGCCAGACTAGTCTGGGGTAGTCAGCGGTGGTGGGGCCCGGCTCTGTGACTCTGGCGGAGTCAATTAATGTGGCTGATGGGGGAGGTGATGATGGGAGTTGTAGTTTATTGAAATTTGTGACGCCACCTGTGGAATTGTGCGGCTATGAAGCCGCAGCTGCTAGAAGGGACCTCCGGGGCTGATGTTGTGGCAGCTGAGGTGTTTCTTGATCCCCACAGGTGGAGCGGGTACCCCGGGGCAACCTTTGGAAAAGTCTATTCTGTTTGCTGATGAGGTGCGAGACAAAGCAGACGACATGGAACTTGTAGTCAAGATGTTTACTCACTGTTAGTTTCAACACTGCAGCTGACCGGTTGCCCGCGGTATGCCAGAATCCGCCGTCATGGGCCTCCGCCGATCCCGAATAGTTCAAGGGTCAGTACCGGTGCACCCCTCAATGTGTCCTTTCTGGCTGTCTCGCTAGCGCCGGACTGCACTAGGCTGTCCTGCGCCTCCGCCACAGAGCCTTTCCAAACGGTGGCTGACCCAGGTCTTTTATTGCTCCCCCTTGCAGGTGATCTGTGGCAGGTTGTGGTCTCAGCCGCCTGAAGCGATCTCCCGGGCCTTCGGTTTCCCTAAAAGTAATGTCTTCCTTCTTTCAGCCTAGGGACCGTCCCTGTGTTGCAGCCGGATTCCTCAACCCGGTATTTCTAGTGAATCAGGTCCACGGGGCATCCGCACTTCCGTGGCACCCTGGGATCCCTTCTTTCGGTGTCACCTGGGCCTAGCAAGACCACATGATCTTTACCAGGAAACCTCCTTTTGACTAGGTCTTTCTGTCCGCTGTCACTCTCCTGACAGCCTACCTCACACACTCCTTGACTCCCTCTCTCTCCCTTTGTCTCTCCCTGACTGACTTTCAACTTGAACTCTCTGGTTCCTCTCACCACTCCCCTGACTCCTCCCACACTCCCCTTTGCTAGGCTCCACCCCCCGGAACAGTGAATGGGACTTACGGCCCCATGACCAGGTATACTGGCCGCTACTCTCAGCATTAATGGAGTCCTGCCTTAAACCCTGACCCAGTGTGTGACCTACCAATTGGTGTGTGCAGGTTTTGTCTGCGAACCGGTAGATGACCCCCTTCCTATTAAGAATGGGATACCACACCTCTGGATGAGGTGCAGTATCTCTGTGGTGAGGGAAGCCTCAGGGGCGCCACACAGACACCGCTGAACAGAGGCCAGAGAAACTGTGAAAAGGAAGCGCACATAGGGTTTTTAACTGATATAAAATTAGCGCAGGGAATAAGACAGGTACTCACATGCTGCAGTTGTGACAGGCACAACTCCTTTGAACGCAAATAAATGAAATGGTGGTCAGCTGCAGCCCCGATGTATATAGTAGAAATAAAATTGGTTTAAAGAATCGGGTTGAATGCTGTGCTAAAAAAACACAGATCCAGGGTGTATAGTGAATTCCTTTTCTTTATTTTTCACAGGTCTACGCATTTCAAAGACATCTCCGTCTTCTTAATCAGGACAAGCACAGACAAGAACAGCATGCTGTTCTTTTCTGTGCTTGTCCTGATGAAGAAGACGGAGATGTCTTTGAAACGCATAGAACAGAGGCCAAACAGAGTCCAGAGTAAAGGCCCTGTCACACACAGAGATAAATCTTTGGCAGATCTGTGGTTGCAGTGAAATCATGGACATATTGTTCCATTTGTACATAGCCACAAACCTAGCACTGATCCATCATGGGTTTCACCTGAATCACGTATGTTGGAGATGTAGATGGAAACCCTGATGTAAGTGCTTGGCATAGAGCACAGGATAAATGGGAATTGTTTCAAAATATTTGCAATTTTTAATTCTACAAGCTTTACTGTGATTGACACCATGGGTATTTTTCCCAGAGACTAAATTGTCACTACACCTGCAGATTAATTCCTAGAGCATCCGCTAACGATTCCAGCTAATTTTGCCATCAAATGGCACTCCTTCCATTCTGCCATTCATCAAAATTGTTGATTTTTCCAGCACCCATGACAGCACCATGAGAGAGGGGATCCGCCCATCAAGGACAGAAAAAAGGCGTGGCACCTCTCCCAGCATCAGTTGGTTTCCTGTATTGAACGGGGAACATCCAGTCACGGCGGTTCAAAGGGCTTTGGGGGCTGAAGTCTACAAGCATCCCACTCCGGTCGGTTTTGGCAGCTGCACAGGCTCTGCTCCGGTCGGCTGAGCAACTGAGGGAAACGCCACAGCAGACCCATGGGGGCCATGACTTTACACGCAAGTATGATCGCAAGTATGATCCTACCGATGGACCAAGTAACACTACAACGGTCCACAAGGGCTAGTTCTGTGAGTCATGATGCCGCCTATGTTACAGTCATGGGGCAGCCATATGGCAGGTGAAATCTTACACGGTAAGTTCTGGGGCGTTGAGGTGCTCTAACATATAGCGGCATGCAGGGCAGCGCCATCTTGGAAAGGTGAGACCGTCTGTGAATGCGCAGGAATTTTTTCGGTTAGTGAGAATTCCCGGATGACGCGGTATTGACGTCACTTCCTAGAAGTGATGTGGGGCTATGGTTCCGGAGGGGATTTAGAGGCAGAGCTAGCTGGGAGCAGACTAGGTTACATCCAGCCTTGCCCTACCGCAAAATGGATTATGAGGAGCAGCAGCAGTAGCCAGGTCTGTCCCCGCAGCCTGTCAGTCCAAAGAAGCAGCAAAAAAGCAGGCCTCAACAAGGTCGGGAGAGCAGTGCCACTGGCTCAGGTGGTCGACACTCGGAAGAAGTGACACACGGGCCAGCAAGCAAAGCTTAAAGCCTAGTAGACCCAGGAAATCCTCCAGAGGAGAGTTGTCAGCTGGCATTATTTCTCCTTCTAGCCTGATACCGCCTGTTTACTTCTGAGTGGTGAGTGACCTTCGTGAAAATTCACTGGTAAAGAGCCCCTTTTTGTCTGTTTTTTCTTTTCAGGCTCAGGACAGACCTAAAAAATTCACCTCTAAAACCAGGCACAGGAATTGTGCTCTCTGAAGCAAGGAACTGTCCAATATCTGATCTAAGAAACTTTGCCAGGCCTGCATACAGCAGAATGTCTCAGAGGAGACCCCGGGGTTTGCCTCAGAGCTGAGGTCATTAATTAGAGCTGAGATCAAAGAATCCCTGAGTTTATTGTCTAAGAGGGGTCATAGCCTTGATAAGGGTACATGTTATGATCTGGTAACAGTGGACGATCACAAAAAAAAATCCCATTAATAAGGAAAAATCAAAACCACAAGAGTAGTTGGAAACTGAGCTGACTTCAATCCCCTATCTATCAGACAACACTAGAAGTAGCAGTGGGATGTTCCTAACACACCTAGACACCTCTTCACTGCCTGAGAAACTTGCTGCATCTCAAAGATAGAAATAAGGAATCCTAACTTACCACGGAGCAGTCCCCAAAGGAATAGCAAGCCCCCAACATGTAAACAACGGTGGTGTAAGAAAATACAATACCCAGATAGAAAATATAGATCAGCAAAGGTGAGGCCCGACTTACTAGATAGAACAGGACAGGACACATAACTGATTGCGGTCAGCAAAAAAACTTGCAAAAAATACCAATCTCCTGATAATAAAAAATACTGAGACCACACGGACTCTTCCCCACTATATCAGATACTCTTGTGCTTGACACTTCAAACAGAACTGCAGATATAATGGGAAGAAACAAAATGACAGAACAAGTAATATTCTAAAGTGCAAACAATTCAAAACTGACCAGGGAGCAAGCTCCCTTTCTTGCTGGAGGGATTGCCCTGCTCACAAAAGAAGAAAGACAGATCCTCACATACAAGAAACCAAACACAGAACCAAATGGAGTATGCACAAACACTCTTAAATGCAAATCCAGGAATTAAGCACAGAAACAGTAAACTTATCTGGAGTAGATTCAGGCACCAAATAAATGGGAAAAACAAGAGGAAAAACTCCCAGCCATCTTCAGAAGCAGGCAGGAACATCTATCACCGGCGACCGCCAGGCACACAATGCTCTCCTAAATAAACTACGCTGATCTGCAATAGGATTTCCTTGATTCCCAATTAAATCATTCACCTGTCTGAATCACAGATTCAAACTCAGCTTCATTACCTTTCCTGGCCACCAGAGGGAGCTCCAAACCCACTCGGATGACATTCACAACAGGTACACTTGCCTCACCTACTTATGAGAAGTCGGACAAGTCTGAAGGGGAGTGCAAATCTTCTAACTCAGTTTCTCCTTTCACCTCATATAGTGGCTCTGGAGGTCGTCAGTGCTTTCCAATTGAAAACACGGGAAAACTCGTAAAAGCAGTCAGGTCCACTATGAGCATCCCAGAAGAGAAGACCCAAAAGACAGTTCAAGACTGCATGTTTAGTGGTTTGGAACGGAAAAAGTGATGGGCCTTCCCGGTCATTGACCGGGTGCAGTCCCTCATTTCCAGGAAATGGAAGAAGCCGGATAAAAGAAGTTCCATTCCGGCAGCCTTCAAACAAAAGTACCTCTTTGAGGATGCAGCCTGTTCCTTTTGGGACAAGGCTCCCAAGATGGATGTTGCTATTGCCAGGGCATGAAAGAAGTTTTACCGACCTTTTGAGGATATGGGATCTTTACAGGCCCCCTTGGACAGTAGAGTGGACCAGTTCCTTAAGAATACTTGGGAATCATTTGCTGGAACTTTAAGACCGGCCATTGCAACTACCTGTACAACATGGACCCTAGTGGTCTGGATTGACCAACTCGAGTATCAACTAAAAGAAGGATCCCTTAGGGAGTCTATTATATGATCCCTTCCCTTATTACATGGAGCAGCAGCGTTCTTAGCAGACGCTTCCGCATACTCAGCTAGGCTGGCAGCTAAGTGATCAGCCTTATCTAATGCTGCCAGAAGAGCACTCTGGCTTAAGTGTTGCCCTGGGGATATTCAAACCAGATCAAAACTTTGTATTATCCCGTGCCTGGGGAAATACCTGTTCGGCCCAGTTCTTGATGAGATTTTAGAAAAAGCAGGGGATTAGAAAAAAGGATTTCCAAGCACGCCCTTTCGGTAATTAAGAGGACCTTTCAGAAAAGTAGGTTTGACAAAAAAACTTCCAATAGAGATAGGAGGAATTGGTGTGACAAAAGAAAACCAGGGAATGGATTCATGTTTAAAGGTTCCACTAAGGATGGCAAAAGATCCCCTAAGTGACTTGTCCCCCAGGTCAGGGTGAGGCTTTCTAGTTTCCTTCCATCCTGGGAAAGAATACCCGTCAAGAAATGGATCCTTGGCCTTATAAGATCCGGCCTCAGACTAAAGCGGGCTTTACACGCTACGATATATCTAACGAGATGTCGGCGGGGTCACGTCGTAACTGATGCACATCCGGCATCGATAGTGATATCGTAGCATGTGACAGCTACGAATGAGCAGAAATACTCACCTTCTCGTTCATCGTTGACACGTCGCTCATTTTCTAAAAATCGAATGTCCTGTTGTTCATTGTTCCCGAGGCAGCACACATTGCTCCGTGTGACACCCCGGGAATGATGAACTGCAGCTTACCTGTGGCCGCCGGCAATGCGGAAGGAAGGAGGTGGGCGGAAGGAGGTGGGTGGAAGGAGGTGGGCTATTGCACCCGCCCGCGTTGTTTGTGCGTCACGGGCAATTCGTTGCCCGTGGTGCACAATGTCGTTAACCCCCGTCACACGTACTTACCTCCCTAACGAAGTCGCTGTGAGCGGCGAACATCCTCTTCCTGAAGAGGGTGGGACGTTCAGCGTCACAGCGACGTCACACAGCGGCCGCCCAATAGAAGCGGAGGGGCGGAGATGAGCTGGACGTAACATCCCGCCCACCTCCTTCCTTCCGCATTTCCGGAAGGATGCAGGTATGCTGTGTTCGTCGTTCCTGGGGTGTCACACGTAGCGATGTGTGCTGCCTCAGGAACGACGAACAACCGACGTGCAGAAGGAGGAACGACATTATGAAAATGAACGACGTGTCAATGAGCAACGATAAGGTGAATATTTTTGCTCGTTAACAGTCGTTCGGTGGTGTCACACGCTATGACATCTCTAACGATGCCGGATGTGCGTCACAAATTCCGTGACCCCCGACGACATATCGTTAGATATATCGTAGCGTGTGACGGGGCCTTAAGGGTGCTTTACACACTGCAACATTGCTAACGATATATTGTCGGGGTCATGTCGTTAGTGATGCCCATCTGGCGCCGATAGCGACATCGCAGCGCGTGACACCAATGAGCGACGATCAACGAGCGCAAAAATGTGAAAAATCGTTGCTCGTTGATACGTCATTCATTTCCTTAATATCGTTGCTGCAGCAGGTACGATGTTGTTCTTCGTTCCTGCGGCAGCACACATCGCATATGTGTGACACCGCTGGAATGACGAACATCTCCTTACCTGCGTCCACCAGCAATGCGGAAGGAAGAGCTGGGCGGGATGTTACGTCCCGCTTATCTCCGCCCCTCCGTTTGTATTGGACGGCTGCCGTGTGACGTCTCTGTGACACCGCACGAACCGCCCCCTTAGAAAGGAGGTGGTTCGCCGACCAGAGAGACGTCGCAGGGAAGGTAAGTCCGTGTGATGGGTGTAAGCGATGTTGTGCGCCATGGGCAGCGATGTGCCCGTGTCGCACAACCAACGGGGGCGGGTACACTCGCTAGCGATATCGGTACCCATTATCGCAGCATGTAAAGTACCCTTAAAAAATGCCTCCCCAAAAATTTGTGATAACACCCTTCAACAAGGGAACAGCTTGCCTTAGAGATGGAGGTTCAGAGTCTGGTACAGAAGAAGGTGCTGTTGAAAGTTCCCATGCAGGAGGAAGGAGTAGATTTTTATTCAACACTTTTTTGGTAAGAAAACCGGAAGGCACATAGCACCCAATAATCAACTTGAAAGCCCTCAACAACTTTTTAGCTATACTGAGCTTCAAAATGGAGTCAATGACATCCTAAGTAAAACATCTATTTCCAGGCTGTCACATGACAGTGGTGGATCTGAAGGACGCATTTTATCATGTCCTGATAAATATCAAATTTCAAAAATTCCTCAGAGTAGCCCTAGATGGGAAGCCAGTATGCAGCCCTTCCATTCGGTCTCGCAGTGGCGCCAAGAATATTCACAAAGATAATAACAGAGGTTTCGGCTCATCTAAGACAAAAGGAAGTTGCTATCATCCCATATCTGGACAACTTCCTGATTGTCGGCAGGACTGCCCACCATTGTGAACAGCTTCTGCAAAAGGTGTGTTCCTTTCTAGCCCTTACATTCCCTCCCTGCACATTGAAGTGTTCTCAGTTGTTTTTTTTTCTCTTCATGCGGATTATGTTGGTGGTGGAAATTTCTTATGTGCTAATGATGGTCATTTGCCAGAGGACCTTTCATGCTCTGTAACCAACTGATGTGGGGAGAGGTACCGTACCTTTTTATCCTGTAGGTTTCCTGTCCTTGATGGGAGGATGCCCTCTCTCGTGGTGCTGTCATGGGCTCAGAAAAAACATTACCGGTAAGTAATTTCATATTTCCACCACATATAATGTATCAGCATACTCCGGAGAAATTGCACAATAAATTGCATGGTGCATTTTCTCCTGTTAACCCTGTGAAAAAAAGCTATCTGGTTGAAACAACAAGTGTGTGGCAAAAATGTATTGTTTTATTTTTATGGCTCTACACTATAACATTCTGTGAAACCCCCGGAGGTTCAAGGTGCTCACCTAGCACCTACATAAATTCCTTGAGGGGTCTAGTTTACAAAATGGGGTCACTTGTGGGGGAGCTCTACAGTTTAGGCACACGAGGTGCTCTCAAAACGTGACATAGTGTCCGCTAATGATTCAAGCAAATTTTGCAGTCAAATGGCACTCCTTCCCTTCCAAGCCCTGCCGTGTGGCCAAACAGTTGATTTCCACCACATAAAAGTACATCTCAATAAATTAAAATATCATCAAAAAATTAATTTATTTCAGTAATTTAATACAAAAAGGGAGACACATATATTATATAGAATCATTATATGCAGAGTGATCTATTTCATGTGTTTATTTCTGTTAATGTTGATTGCTCTATGCTGTTGCTTCATCGCAATGTATGTAAGTGTATGGTATGACCACCATGACAAGCAAGTTGCAGAAAGTTAGCAAGTTGGACTGTTTGTGACTTACTTTTCACAGTTGCAGTACCCTAGGAGCTGTAATGTATCCCATTTACACAAATTATGTAGCGATTTTAAGGGACATGGATACATTTGACCAAGAATCCTGAATTGTGGTAAAGATCGCCGGGTAGCCCGAGCCATAAGCAGAGTGGAAGTTCGAGTTGACCGGTTTGGCTCGACTTTAGTTAAAAGTTTGGTTTGGAGACTTGACCCCAGACCCCAAAACCCCTATAAGTTAATGTCTGTAAAATGGTTGTAGTAAGGGTTTGGTTGGCTGCAAAAGGAAGCAAAAAGGATGGTAAGAGAAGGACAATTGCCCTGGAAACAAATGTAGATACGGAATAAATAAAAATAAAACGTGGGGTTCCCCCTACTTTTGATAACCAGTGCAGATAAAGCAGCCCTCAGCTATCTGCTCTACTTTGGCTGGCTATCAAGAGGGGATCCAATGCCATTTTATAAAATTATTTATTTAAATAATTAAAAAAAAAAAAGAGAGAGAGTGGGGTCCTTCCTATTTTTGATAACCAGTCAGAGTAAAGGAGACTGCTGGGGGCTGGTATTATCAGGGTGGAAAGGCCTATAGTTATTTTGCTCTTCCCAGCCTAAAAATAGCAACCTGTCACCACCCCAGAAGTGGTGCATCTGCTAGATGAGTCAGTTTCGGCACTTTGCCTGGTCATTCCCGATTGCCCTGGCGCGGTGTCAGTCAGGTTAATACTTTTGGGGTAAATGTCAGCTGTGACTGTCTATCAAACACTCCCATTACTAACCCGGCAAGTGTAGAGTTAAACAACACACATACACACAAGACAAAATACTTTATTTGAATAAAGATTAACACACACTCACTCATCACCAATTTATTAATTACAAAAAATCCTCAAATTTCCAACGTAATCCAATTGGGGAATAAAGACTTCCCCACGCTCCATAGTTCACCAATTTATTAATTTTTTTTAAAAAAATCCTCTATGTTTCAACATAATCCAGTGTTGTAATGTCCCATGATGCCCATCGATTACTATGGCACTTACTTCTGATAACCTTCTCAGAAGGAGGCTCTATAGGTCACTCCCAGTCAGTGACAGTTATGGACTTTCTCTTACCATGGTAACCATGGGCCTTCCCAGCCTGATAATACCAGCCTCCAGCTGTCTGCTTTACTTTTGCTGGTTATCAAAAAAGTGGGGGACCTCACACTGTTTTTTTAAATTAATAATAAGGGGGACCCCATATTATTTTATTTTTTCTTATTTATTGTTTTTGTTCACTGCAGCGTACAGGCATCTTCCGCATGCAATACACTTTTTTGATTGGCTGTGCTGCGCCATTTAACATTAGAACTACTGGACTCGTGACACCTATATAGAAATACATAGTGCAAAGTAGTCAAAATGACTACCTCAGTAGTTCTAGTGTTAACAAACTTTATTAGCATATGAACAGTAACCGAACTCAGACTTTTTTTTAAAAAACGTCCATGTTCAAGTTCAAGCCCCTGAGACCAAGGGCAAACCCCAAAGTTTATTATTCAAGTTTGCTTATCCCTAGCCATAAACCCTCATTTTGAGCAGGAGTAAATTTATCAATTTGCAACATTTTAATCTATTTTTTAATTAAATGTAACCCAACTTACATGTCCTTGGAGAACACTCCAATTTGTCACATTCCAAATATGATGTCAATGACTTAATATGTGCTAGTCTGTGCTTGGGATTTTTATAAATCACATTTCCTTCTATGTCAATTATTTTCCCTATAATTTTACGGCATGAAAAACTACAGAAGAAAAATGCCACCGTGGCCTGTACCATGAAATGAAAGAAAGAATAAATACGGAAACACAGATTGCTTCCAAGAAAATCAGCCTCCTGATCAATTAGTTCATTAAGCTAAGTGCTAAATTAAATGAGATGTTCAGTTGCAAAGCAATTTCCTTAGGAGGAAAGGGTCAAGTAAAGAGATTGCCACACTTCTTACAAGGAAAGACCATTATGGCACATACAGTCACCGCTGAAAAATGTTATTAAATGGGAGGTTGAATGGAAACGGAAAGAGAAAAGTTTTATAAATTAATTTCTTTGTGAGCGGCTAAACTTTCACCTTTCTTCCAGGTATATAATAAAATACTGTATGTAACAACAGTGAGTTACTAAATATGCTAAAGCTGGAAATTACAGTAAAAAATGAACAAAGGCTTGTTCACACGTTTGTGTAAAATTTACAACATATTATAGCACCAAAAAAAAAAGAGATTTCATGCACATGCCACTTATTTTTTCTTTGTGGATTTTAGTAAAGAATATTCTTTTTTCAAATCTGCTGCATGTCAAGTCTTTCTGTGTTTTTTGCAGCATTTTTCACCCATTCAAGTGAATAGAAAAAATAAGTAAGTAAAAATGCATCAAAAGTATGTTAAACAATAAAATATGCAAGTATTTTAAGCATTTTTGCTGCATTTTTCCTGCGGAAAAAAGTAAAAGCAAAGTGAATGATTATTGCAGAGGTGTGCCTTAGGCTGGCCACAATAAAATGTGCAGATTTACATTATGGGATGGATCCAGGGGACCAAAACATATGTCACTATCTGTAAGATTGAAATATCAGGCAAAATTAGATTTTGTATATGAAATCTGCATTGTTTCAATTAAAAAAATCCTGATTTATGTATCTTTTCTAATGCTTCATTAGTAACAAATGATAGGTTTGTTCGTTCTGTATTTCTTAATACATTCTAATAAGAAACATTTTCAGTCTCACTAATGAAAGTGAAACATTGCGATTTGGAGATTTTTATAACAAATCGGAATGTTTTGTTTAAATTTGGATAGGGGCATGTTCACATTGCATGGTTCAAAATGTACCAACAAAAAATGGTTTCAATTGCAATTGAACTTTTTTGAATGTATAAACCTGTTATGTGTCTTTTTCAATGAATTAATGTTATTCTAATACAACCCGGAGCAATTAATTTGAATATTAATGATTTTATATGTATTTATTAGGAGAGTTGTGATTATGCATTATATACTTTGGTCAAGTTATATGCATATTATGCGGTTATGGAATTTAATCCTCCATAAATTATGTCATATATCATGATTGAGAAATATCTCTTTAAATATATGGATTTGCTCCAGGTTTGAACTTTATATGTCTGGAATTTGAAAATTTCACCAAGCCAACAAAGGTTTAACAAGGTTACCAAAGCTGTCTAAGTTTGGAATCACACTTGTGATTGGAAAATCGGACCGATTCTCATGCTAAAAAGTAGCATTAGCTCTGTCAGTGTTGATCCGTGTGCAATGCAACTGCAATGCGATTCTGTAATTTTTCTCATGATTGTAGTCCATGTGCAATCCGTGTGTGATCCGTATGGGATCCGTTTTTATTCTCAGCAGCTATGTCATCTGCCAATCAGCTCTGCTACATGGCCGCTGACAGCAGACACAGACAGAGCCGCGGGATCAGAATGAAGTCGGATGAACTTCACCCGACTTCATTGTCATCCCGCGGCTCTGTCTGTGTGTCATGGCCTGATTTTCGGTCACCGATGAAGATCTGACCGGTGACCACAAATCCCCTGAGTGACTGAAGTGATCTGCGCTATCAGCTGTGCCGTCACTGAGGTTACCCGAGGCCACAGCTGAAGTCCTCCAGCTGAGATCTGTAGCCACGGGTAACCTGAGTGACGTCATCGCTGATAGCGCGACTCACTTCAGTTGCTGCGTGGAGCTGACAGAGAGCGGTCGTGGTCTGTGAACGCTCTCTGTCAGCTTCTGATGTAGCAGAGCTGAAAGCGTTATGGGACCTCTGTGGATTAAGTCGGACCTGGAGGGGTATTTGGGGATTAATAAAGTGGTGAAGGAGGGTGTTGTTTTTGTCATTTATTTGCAATAAAGAATTTTTGGGTGTATGTCTTTATTTTCTTTAACTTACAGGTTAATCATGGAAGGTATCTCGGGGAGACGCCTGCCATGATTAATCTAGGACTTATTAGCAGCTATGGGCTGCTGCCATTAACTCCTTATTACCTCGATTGCCACTGCACCAGGGCAATTCGGGATGAGCCGGGTTCAGTCCCGGGACTGTCGCATCTAATGGATGCGGCAATTCCGGCCAGCTGCTGGCTGATATTTATAGGGTGGGGGGCTCCCCATAACGTGGGGCTCCCCATCCTGAGAATACCAGCCTCCAGACATATGGCTTTACCTTGGCTGGTATGAAAATTGGGGGGACCGCACGTCATTTTTTTTAATTGTTTATTTAATTTACTGCACGATATAGACCTGCCCACCAGCAGCTGTGATTGGTTGCAGTGAGACAGCTGTCATTCAACGTGGGGGCGTGTCTGACTGGAACCAGTCATAGGCGCCGGTGGGCGGGGAAAGCAGTGAATACTAGATGGAATAATGAGCGGCCAGCTTTTTCAAAAGAGGAAAAGCCGTCGCAGCAGTGTGACAGCCGTGCAGCGCCGCGCTGGTGATCGGGGATCGGTGAGTATGAGAGAGGGGGGGAGAAACTGACCGACAGAGAGAGAGACCGACGCCAGGGAGACAGAGAGACCGACAGAGAGAGAGACAGACAGACAGGGAGAGAGAAACCGACTGACAGAGATAGAGATTGACCGACATTGACAGACCTCACTCATTTCCAGTGTTTTCTGCAACATGCGATAAATGTATTGAGAAAAACGCATGTCACTAGGATGGTGTGTCTGCTGTCCGTGTGACATCCATCTTTTTACACTCACCCATAGACTTGCATTGGAGTGACTCGCACGAGAAACTCTACAAAACGCAGCATGCTGCGATTTTTTTCTCAGTCCGATTTGGACTGAGAAAAAAATAGCAGATCAGAGCTGCATCATTGCTTAACATTGGTCCCAGTGCAATGCGAGATTTTCTCGCATTGCACTCGTGCGAGTTAATTGCAAGTTTGACTCCAGCCTAATGAAGAGCTGCACCTACCTCATTTGAAGTTTGGACTCTTATAAAGAATCCCTTTGTCTATAGACTTTAATTGACAAAGGCTACACCAAGTAGCCGAAACGCATTGTCATGGTCAACCCCTTTTTTCCTCTGTATGGAAATTGTTAGACCCATGATGTAAATCTTTTTACTTGCGCACAAAGCGAAAATAAAATTGGAAATCTTAATTGATTGGATTTTTTCACTCCGGAGTGCTGGACAAAACCCTTTTCACTTCATTACTGACAGGTGGCTGCGCCTACTGGTTGGTGCGGCAGACGGAGTTGGAACACACAGCAAATGGGTGAGCTGAACTAAAAACTTTATTTTATCTGGTGTGACAACCAATTACCAGTTTGCCATCTGCCCTGTTTAGTGAAAACTGGGATTCATCCATGAAGAGATCACCTTCCAGCGTGCGAGATTCAATCGAAAGTGAGTATTTGCACACTCAAGTCAAGTTATTATGACAAACTGCAGTCAGGTGGAAACCCCAATGAGAATGACGAGCAGCAGATGAGCTTCCCTGAGATAGTTTCTAAGAGTTTATACATAAATTCTTTGGATATGCAAACTGATTCTTGCAGCAGCTGTCCGAGTGTCTGGTCTCAGATGATCTTGGAGGTGAAGATGCTGGATGTTGAGGTCCTGGGCGGGTGTGGTTACATGTGGTCGGTGGTTGTAAGGCTGGTTGGATGTTCTGACAAATTCTCTGAAATGCCTTTGGAGATAGCTTGTGGTAGAGAAATGACCATTTCATTCATAAACAACAGCTCCGGTGGACAATCCCACAGTTAGCTGTCATGCCGGAGTGAGGGAACACCCGGTGTGCAGTGACACACATAGCAAAACCCAGGGTGATTTAAAGGAAGGCACTGGTGATAGGGAAAGGAGTCACCACCTCACACTCACATGTGGCTAATCCCTGCAGTCCCTAAGATATGCCCATGCACCATCACATGCCTAGGCCCTCACTGACCCTGAACTTACCCTGACTACGGTGTTGGCTAGTAGAACACTAGTCCCACTACTACAATAAAACAACACAAGCAAGGTAAAACAAAAGGGTGTAGAAAGACACAACAAAAGCACTCCTAGGTTTCTTCAGCAGTAAATGTAGCAGATGCAACTGAAAGAATGCCACAACTATGCAAAGACAAGCTCCTTCAACGTGGTCAGTATTGAAAATATCTATTACCGGCATGGAGTAAAGCCAGAAGTGGGTATATATAGAGGAAGGATGTGATGGCAAAATGCTGCAGCTGTGATTAAGGCTGAGAGTAATGTCAGCCAACAGGGAAAAAGTCCATAACTGCTTCAGCATCTAAAGAAAGTAAATCACCTCTAATAAAAGATATAATCTGCAGACATGACACACCCGTAACAGTACCCACCCTTCTACAATGGGCCTTTGGATGCTCATGGCTAGGTTTGTCCAGAAGAGATGCATGGAAGGAATACACCAACCTACTGGCATTAACTTCCGATGCTGGTCCCCACATCCTTTCTTCCAGGCCATAAACCTTCCAGTGTACCAAGTACTGGAGAGAGCGACGAACAAAACAGGAATCAACAATCCTAGACACCTGAAATTTTACGTTGCAGTCAACAATCATTGGAGGCAATGGAATTGGTGACGGTTCAGAGAATGCAACATATTTCTTGAGCAACGACATATGGAATAACATTATGGATTTTAAGTGTTTGAGGTAACTCAATGCGAAAAGCCACAGGCTTAATGATGGCGATAAGTTTGTAAGGACCAATAAACCTAGGATCTAGTTTCCACGTAGTCATTCACACACAGGTCCAGACCTCGCAAACGTTTTTTTATTAGCCATGCATTTCAAAAGTATGAACAAGTATACAAAGTCTTAGAAGGCACACAAATATTGCAGGTTAACACAAAATCAACCACATCCTGATGCAATTAAGGCCACCAAAAACGACGGGAAAGGTAGTCTAAAGTTGCTTTACAACTTGAGTGACCCTAAATAACTAATTTATGATGTTCACCTAAGGTTTGAAGATGTAACTTAAAATCATCAATGCATAAAAAACAATATAACTCCATCTTATCTGCAATTTTCCTTGGAAAAAAAAACATTTTCTTCACTAACAAGACAAGCTCCATCATTCCTATTGGATGCAACTCAATTCTTAGGCGGGCTTTGCACACTACGACATCGCAGGTGCGATATCGGTGGGGTCAAATTGAAAGTGACGCACATCCGGCATAGCATGCGACATCGTAGTGTGTAAAGCCTAGATGATACGATTAACGAGCGCAAAATCGTCGTAATCGTATCATCGGTGCAGCGTCAGCGTAATCCATAATTACCAAAATGGTTGAGAGAAAAACATCAGGCACTCACCAGAGTTTGCTTGTGCAGGTTTCTAATTTATTCGTGCAGGTTACATGTACATGGGGTGGAGGGGAGGGAGCGGACGCTATACACGTCCAACGACGACGGCCGTTTCGCACCTGTCTGGTGCTTCAGCTGGTCTGGGTTGATCTGACATCACGTCCGTTATAACCACATTAAACATGTGGCTGATGTCAAAGGTGATTAAAACAAGTTTAAAATCAAACTATAGTATTGCTACTAAATGGAGTGTTAGTAAACATTTACAAAATATAAGGACATATTATAACATTTCATATACAAAATGGAATATTATCCTAGGAACACAATTCATTTTTATCATTTAGTCCTAATGGACCTAAAGCATTAAACTTCATAATATATTCTGCCTCCTTTCTGAGCAAAATTTTGTGTGTGTCCCCTCCTCTGGCTGGGGTGTTGATCAAATCAATACCTGCAAATGACAGTACATTGGGGTCAGCATTGTGGGCTTCTTTTATATGATTAATTAATCTTGTTCCACCTACTCCACTAAGAATGGAGGTTTTTGTGCTCCCTAAACCTCACAAATAATTGCCGTATGGTTTTGCCGATATAAAAATATTGACATGGGAGAATATTACATATACTACCATTTTGGTCCTGCAGGTAATCAGATGTTTAACTAAATGTGAATGACCACCTATTTCAAATGCTCTGCCTGTTATATGAAACCGGCAAAATGAGCAATTGCCGCATCTGAAATTACCTGCAGGGCCAGCGTGGTGTAGCCAGGTCATAGGCGGCATGTAGCGCTTCTTAATCAAAATGTCCCCAATATTTTTACAACGTCTGTGTGTCGCTAGAGGTTTATTAATGGCCATATCTCTAAGTTCATCAATCCCTTCGATTATGTGCCAGTTTTTATTTATAATCGATTTAATCATACGGTCCATAGGACCAAATTTAAAATTGAATACAAAACGATTTAATTGTTTTTTAGACTGGGATTCTTTATAATTTTTATCATGGGATCTTTTTTCGAGTTGTATTTTTTCCTCTGCTTGTTTCTACATGGAATTAATCAGATTTAAAGGATACCCTCTTTCTATGAAGCGCTGTTTAAGATCTATTGTCTGAACCTACAATGTATCAGGATTATTGGTAATCCTATTTAATTTTAGAAACTGACTGAAAGGAACCGATTTCAACACATGTTCAGGATGGGCACTCTTGTAATGCAATAATGTGTTTACCGTAGTTGGTTTTCTGTAGAGTTCCCTTGAAATTAACCCTTCATGGGCTATTAATTTAACATCAAGGAACTCTATACTTTTGTCACCAAAAAAATATGTAAACAACATATTGCAATTATTCTCTGAATTCAAATATGTCACAAAGGATTTAAACTGTTCCTTATCTCCATCCCAAATGATAAGGACATCGTCCAAAAATCGCATGTATTTTTTTATGTGTTTGATATAGGGATTGTTTGGACTATAAATTAAGCGATCTTCTAGGTGCGCAAGAAACAAATTCGCAAAGGTACATGCTACCGGGGTCCCCATTGCTACCCCGCTGTTTTGTTGGTACCAGGTGTGCCCAAATTTAAAGGTATTATACTTTAAGACCAATGTTAAAGCCTCTTCAATGAAATTTATTAGATGGGTGTCTTCACCAAGCTCTCTCAGCATATCTGTGATGTTATCAATTCCAAGCTTCTGTGGAATCCTTGTAAAAAGACTTTCAACATCTAAGGAAGCCCAGCAGAATGTTTCCTGCCATTCAAACTGTTCAAGTTGCTCAATCAAATCTCCTGTGTCCCTCACAAAAGATGGAATTGTTTTTAACAATGGATGCAACAGCCAGTCAAGATATGCTGAGAGAGGTTCGGTGAGAGATCCCACTCCCGAGACTATTGGTCTCCCTGGTGGTCTCTGCTCACATTTATGCACCTTTGGCAGCCAGTACCAGTGCGGTTTTGTTGGAAAAATAGGGAAGAGTTTTTCAGCTCTATTGTTTGTTATAAGGCCAATTGATATCTGTCTATTTAGAAAGCTGCGCAATTTTTCTTTTATTTTCCCAATGGGGTCACTCTCTAGTTTCTGATATACTATGCGGTTATCCAAATTTTTTTTGATTCTTCCAAGTAATAATCGGTAGTTATAAGCATTGTGGCACCACCTTTGTCTGCCTTCCGTATCATGACGTTTTTAAAGGATTTGATTTTATTTAAAGCTGTTCTTTCTGAATTGGACAGGTTATTCTTTAAAGTGGAGTATTTTAAAGCTCTTACGTCTCTCAATACAACCTCCTGGAATAAATCAATATTATTTCCAGGAGATGTAGGTGGAAAAAATGTTGATTTTATGCCCCCAGTAAAATTATTATTATCACTTAGATTACTCTCTATACTCGGAAAATCTGCCACATTTATTTTGTCATCAGTTAAACTCAATAATTGCAGAGCATCCTCTGCGATTTTTCCAATCTCCGGACCTATGAAAGAAAAACCAAGAGGACCTATATTACATTTTCTCTCATCTGTGCGATTCTGGGCCGACTTCTTATCCGTGTTGGAGAAATGTTTTTTTAGATGTAATTTTCTGCAAGCTTTATACAGATCGACTTCGAATTCCACCATATTAAAGGGTTCTGGAATGCAAAAATGTAATCCCTTTTCCAGGACAGCAAGCATGTCATCATCCAATATCTCATCAGTCAAATTATAGATTTTTTTCTTTTTATTTATTGTTGGATAGATTGTCAATCCCTCCAAGATACGTTTTTCCTTTTTCCCATCAGAGGCTCGCTTGTTTCTCCTCCGGCCTCTCCTTGTCTTCCTTCTAAAGGGTTAATAGAAGAATTCGGAGGAGATCTGTCTTCACTCAATCTCCTTTTCACAGGTGGGGGTTCTTCCTGCCCGCTGGAATCCGAATCGGTTGTCCATGCGGCTCTTTTATTAGATGCGGTTTTAGATTTTTTCTTTGCTTTTCCTTTCTTGTAGAAGGAAAAATTATCATTATTTTTGTTCCATCTAAAGACGTTGCCTGAATCATAATCTGCTTTATCTCTCAGAAATTTTTCCTTCTTGCGCTCTTTTTCTATAGACTGATATGGTATCAATTTTTTGTCCAGGTTCTACAGAAATCTGTTCCATTGATCTTGTGATAAACGCATCTCCAGCTCTTTTCTCAATCTTATCAATTCGGTTGTTATTTTAGCATGTTCTTTTTCATTTTTTTGTAACACTAGATCTAAGAATTTAAGTGAACATTCTGCTTGAACATTATTCCACAGTTGTTTAAATTCGACATCATCTTGATAAAATGATATTGCCTTCATTACTCTAAGCCCTCTAGGCACACGCTGGCAGTCCTTATATGAACGTAGCGACTGCGCTGACCAAAATAAAGAGATTTCCTTCTCAGACAAGTTGGATATTTTATATTCCAATGATTTCACACTTAAAATGTCCGTGTCAATTTTACTATTGCACTCCAAAAAATACGTGTTAGCGTCTTCCCTCCCCGCAAGGATTCCAACCCCACTGCTGGTCGGAGTGACTACCTCCATTGTTTCTGATTCAGCCATATTATAGCAGGATTTTTCTTCTTTTTAATGCTTTCTATTCTGGTGTTGCAGGAACGTGCTCGCTGATGAATATAGAGGAATGAACTTTATGTGCAAAGGGAAAGCAGTCAGGGCACTGTTCCACACCATATACTGAAAAAATCGTCCTATTCCAGGCTGAAAAACCTCATGCTCTGTGGTGCCATTGATGTAACAAAGTTTATAAACATCAAAATGGTTGAGAGAAAAACATCAGGCACTCACCAGAGTTTGCTTGTGCAGGTTTCTAATTTATTCGTGCAGGTTACATGTACATGGGGTGGAGGGGAGGTAGCGGACGCAATACACGTCCAACGACGACGGCCGTTTCGCACCTGTCTGGTGCTTCAGCTGGTCTGGGTTGATCTGACATTACGTCCGTTATAACCACATTAAACATGTGGCTGATGTCAAAGGTGATTAAAACAAGTTTAAAATCAAACTATAGTATTGCTACTAAATGGAGTGTTAGTAAACATTTAGAAAATATAAGGACATATTATAACATTTCATATACAAAATGGAATATTATCCTAGGAACACGCTCAATTCATTTTTATCATTTAGTCCTAATGGACCTAAAGCATTAAACTTCATAATATATTCTGCCTCCTTTCTGAGCAAAATTTTGTGTGTGTCCCCTCCTCTGGCTGGGGTTTTGATCAAATCAATACCTACAAATGACAGTACATTGGGGTCAGCATTGTGGGCTTCTTTTATATGATTAATTAATCTTGTTGCACTTACTCCACTAAGAATGGAGGTTTTTGTGCTCCCTAAACCTCACAAATAATTGCCGTATGGTTTTGCCGATATAAAAATATTGACATGGGCAGAATATTACATATACTACCATTTTGGTCCTGCAGGTAATCAGATGTTTAACTAAATGTGAATGACCACCTATTTGAAATGCTCTGCCTGTTATATGAAACCGGCAAAATGAGCAATTACCGCATCTGAAATTACCTGCAGGGCCAGCGTGGTGTAGCCAGGTCATAGGCGGCATGTAGCGCTTCTTAATCAAAATGTCCCCAATATTTTTACAACGTCTGTGTGTCGCTAGAGGTTTATTAATGGCCATATCTCTAAGTTCATCAATCCCTTCGATTATATGCCAGTTTTTATTTATAATCGATTTAATCATATGGTCCATAGGACCAAATTTAAAATTGAATACAAAACAAATTTATAGTCCAAACAATCCCTATATCAAACACATAAAAAATACATGCGATTTGTGGACGATGTCCTTATCATTTGGGATGGAGATAAGGAACAGTTTAAATCCTTTGTGACTTATTTGAATTCAGAGAATAATTGCAATATGTTGTTTACATATTTTTTTGGTGACAAAAGTATAGAGTTCCTTGATGTTAAATTAATAGCCCATGAAGGGTTAATTTCAAGGGAACTCTACAGAAAACCAACTACGGTAAACACATTATTGCATTACAAGAGTGCCCATCCTGAACATGTGTTGAAATCGGTTCCTTTCAGTCAGTTTCTAAAATTAAATAGGATTACCAATAATCCTGATACATTGCAGGTTCAGACAATAGATCTTAAACAGCGCTAAATAGAAAGAGGGTATCCTTTAAATCTGATTAATTCCATGCAGAAACAAGCAGAGGAAAAAATACAACTCGAAAAAAGATCCCATGATAAAAATTATAAAGAATCCCAGTCTAATAAACAATTAAATCATTTTGTATTCAATTTTAAATTTGGTCCTATGGACCGTATAATTAAATCGATTATAAATAAAAACTGGCACATAATCGAAGGGATTGATGAATTTAGAGATATGGCCATTAATAAACCTCTAGTGACACACAGACGTTGTAAAAATATTGGGGACATTTTGATTAAGAAGCGCTACATGCCGCCTATGACCTGGCTACACCACGCTGGCCCTGCAGGTAATTTCAGATGCGGCAATTGCTCATTTTGCCGGTTTCATATAACAGGCAGAGCATTTGAAATAGGTGGTCATTCACATTTAGTTAAACATCTGATTACCTGCAGGACCAAAATGGTAGTATATGTAATATTCTGCCCATGTCAATATTTTTATATCGGCAAAACTATACGGCAATTATTTGTGAGGTTTAGGGAGCACAAAAACTCCATTCTTAGTGGAGTAGGTGCAACAAGATTAATTAATCATATAAAAGAAGCCCACAATGCTGACCCCAATGTACTGTCATTTGCAGGTATTGATTTGATCAACACCCCAGCCAGAGGAGGGGACACACACAAAATTTTGCTCAGAAAGGAGGCAGAATATATTATGAAGTTTAAGGTCCATTTTGTAAATGTTTACTAACACTCCATTTAGTAGCAATACTATAGTTTGATTTTAAACTTGTTTTAATCACCTTTGACATCAGCCACATGTTTAATGTGGTTATAACGGACGTGATGTCAGATCAACCCAGACCAGCTGAAGCACCAGACAGGTGCGAAACGGCCGTCGTCGTTGGACGTGTATAGCGTCCGCTCCCTCCCCTCCACCCCATGTACATGTAACCTGCACGAATAAATTAGAAACCTGCACAAGCAAACTCTGGTGAGTGCCTGATGTTTTTCTCTAAACCATTTTGATGTTTATAAACTTTGTTACATCAATGGCACCACAGAGCATGAGGTTTTTCAGCCTGGAATAGGACGATTTTTTCAGTATATGGTGTGGAACAGTGCCCTGACTGCTTTCCCTTTGCACATATAATCCATAATTACGCTGATGCGACGGTCCGATGTTATTCTCGCTCCTGCGGCAGCACACATTGCTGTGTGTGAAGTCGCAGGAGCGAGGAACATCTCCTACCGGCGTCACCGCGGCTTCCGTAGGATATGCGGAAGGAAGGAGGTGGGCGGGATGTTTACATCTGTCAGGGCCGGGAGGACTGGTGGGCCCAGGAGGTGGATCCACTGGACCTTGCACCCCACCAGAGGGCAGGGCACACGGAAGCCGGAGCACTGACGTGGCAGGGACAAGTATAAGCAGGTTACCAGAGTCACAGAGTTCTTTAGGACAATAATGTAAACAGGCACAGGTACCAGAGTTCAAGGACAAGAAGTCAGTAGGACACGGTACCAGGGGACCTGAACACCTAGCTCATAAGACTAGCTACAAGACACGTTGATCAGGCCCCGCCCACATGGAAAGGCAAGTCTTATATACCCAGCACAGCCCCATGTCATTTCCTGCTGCAGGTGTGCTTGCTGGGCCTATAAGACCAGGAGAGTGGGCGCGGCCTGGTCCTATACAGAACCATGTGGCTAGGACTCAGAGTCAGACTCATAAGACCAGGAGCAGGACACAGGAGAGCACGAGCGGGAGCGGCAGCCATGACCGGTGGACACGTGGAGTGGATCAGTGGGTAAGGAGTGGTGCTGGGACACGGGGAGCGTGACAGTACCCCCCCCTCTAAGCCCCCCCCTCCGAGCACAGAACCCCAGGGGCACCCCGGATCGAGACACCGGACCGGGATCCAACACAAAGGCGGGGAAGGACCGCTGATCCCGTACCGCCTTCCTGGCCGCACGACGCCTAGCCGATCTACCAGCAGTGGCAACGGGGGCAACGGGAAGTGGGGGGAGACAGTCAGAAGCAGGACTGGAGTCCTGGACGACCGGATCGGGCGCCTCGGACCGGATACAGGACAATGTCTCTTCCTCGGTAGCCGGTGGCATCACAATCTCAGTTGTCAGGGATGGTGGAACGTTGCTGGAGTGCGTCGTCTCCTCTGGTTCCGATGGCACCACAGGCACAAGAGACAAGAGTTGTGGCACGGCACTGGACTGCGTCGTCACCTCTTCCTCTTCCTGCGGCATAACAGGTTCAGGTGACAGGGGCCGAGGAACGGGCTGTAGGCAGTGGTCATGACACAAGGGTCCCCAGCGAGTAATAGCGCCAGAGCGCCAACTAATGGCAAGGTCATGGAGTTGAAGCCAGGGCAGACCCAGCAGGAGCTCAGGAGCCATTCTTGGGATGACATAGAAGGCAATGGTCTCAGTATGCAAAGTGCCAACCTGGAGTCTCACGGGTTCAGTGGTATACCGGACAGGTTCGTATAGTGGTTTACCATCCACGGAGGCGAACCAGAGGGGCTTGGCAAGCGGGATCACAGGTACCTGGTATCGGTTCACTGCAGACTGGTGAATGAAATTACCCGCTGCCCCAGAATCAATGTGGGCCTCTGCTGTGAACCTGATCTTCTCCGTCGTCACTTGGACAGTCTGCGTAACTGGAACGGAGGGGATTCCGGTGCCAAGGGTGGCGGTTCCCACCTCCCCTTGGACCTGGGGTCTACCAGGTTTCTCCGGGCAAGAACGTAGCATATGTGACCCGTCTCCGCAATAGAAGCACAGGCCCCGGGCGAGCCGTTCTGCACGGCGTTGCTTGGCCTGGGTCAGACGGTCCACCTGCATGGGTTCTGGCGATAAGTCACGGAAAGGCAGGGACGAGGGAACGGTAGGTCTCTGCGGGGGCAAGGCATGGCAAGGTGGTCGCTTCTCCCGAACTCTCTCTTTGGTACGCTCCTGAAAGCGAAGATCAATCCGGGTGGCCAGGGAAATCAAAGCGTCCAGGGTGTGAGGGACATCACGGCCGGCTAGTTCGTCTTTAATACGACCAGAGAGACCCTCCCAAAAGGCCGCTGTTAAGGCCTCATTGTTCCAGCCCAGCTCCGAAGCGAGCGTGCGGAACTGGATGGCGTATTGGCCGACTGTTTGGGTCCCTTGGCGTAGCCGGAGGAGCGTAGAGGTCACTGCGGTAGTTCGTCCGGGTTCGTCGAAGGTGCCTTTGAAGGCTCGCAGGAACTCCTGGATGTCGGTGATCATTGGATCCTCGTTTTCCCACAGGGGGTTAATCCAGGCCAGGGCTTCGCCTTCCAGGTGTGACATCAGGAACGCCACCTTGGCCTGGTCTGAGGCAAACAAGTGCGGGAGCAACTGGAAGTGTAGAGAGCACTGGTTCAGGAAACCACGGCAGGACTTGGGATCCCCTGCATAGCGAGGCGGAGCAGCGAGGCGAAGTTGCGAGGCCGTGGAAGAAACTGGTTCGGACCTGGAGACTGGTTGCTGCGTGGACGAGACGGCAGTCTGCAGCGTATACAACCGGTGGTCCACGGACGTCATGAATTTCAGCATCCGGTTCAGGGTTTCACGCTGTTGTGCCAGCTCCTGGCGCAGCTCAGCCAGCTCCGATGTTTGTGCTCCAGCGGGATCCATGGCCTGATCAATCTGTCAGGGCCGGGAGGACTGGTGGGCCCAGGAGGTGGATCCACTGGACCTTGCACCCCACCAGAGGGCAGGGCACACGGAAGCCGGAGCACTGACGTGGCAGGGACAAGTATAAGCAGGTTACCAGAGTCACAGAGTTCTTTAGGACAATAATGTAAACAGGCACAGGTACCAGAGTTCAAGGACAAGAAGTCAGTAGGACACGGTACCAGGGGACCTGAACACCTAGCTCATAAGACTAGCTACAAGACACGTTGATCAGGCCCCGCCCACATGGAAAGGCAAGTCTTATATACCCAGCACAGCCCCATGTCATTTCCTGCTGCAGGTGTGCTTGCTGGGCCTATAAGACCAGGAGAGTGGGCGCGGCCTGGTCCTATACAGAACCATGTGGCTAGGACTCAGAGTCAGACTCATAAGACCAGGAGCAGGACACAGGAGAGCACGAGCGGGAGCGGCAGCCATGACCGGTGGACACGTGGAGTGGATCAGTGGGTAAGGAGTGGTGCTGGGACACGGGGAGCGTGACAACATCCTGCTCATCTCCGCCCCTCTGCCGCTATTGGCCACCTGCCGTGTGACGTCGCTATGATGCCGCACGACCCGCCCCCTTAGGAAGGAGGCGGGTCGCCGGCCAGAGCGATGGTCGCAGGGCAGGTGAGTGCATGTGAAGCTGGCATAGCGATAATGTTCGCTATGCCAGCTATCACACGATATCGTACCTGCGACGGGGGCAGGGACTATCGCGTGCGACATTGCAGCATCGGCTTGCGATGTCGCAACGTGTAAAGCCGCCCTTACAAGAGCTTAAAGAGGTGAAGGTGGATAGCAACACGATTTTGGTACCTTTAGATGTTACAAGTTTGTATAGATCAATCGAACATCAAAAAGACATAAAAGCAATGGAATGGTTATTGGAGAGTAGTAGCTATTTAGAAATCTCCAAAAAGTTATTTCTTGAGCTTTTAAGATCAATCCTAGTGGAAAATTATTTTCTTTTTCAGGACACATACTGTACTATAGAGAGTGGTGTGTGTAGCGCCCCCTGAAGCCATCAGGAGCTACAAGGTACTGCATCCTGTCAAAGATGCAGGGCCTACCTCCAGGGACCCAAAAGACCAGTGCCAGTAACACCAAAACATTCATTTTAATCCCTGTTTTTCCCATTCCCAAAGATTGGTGACAGGCTAGGGTTGGACCTAATGGATCGCCACCCAGGGGTGGAACTGATCCAGTCCACTAGACGACGACCAGAGGGGAGGTATCAGACAGTCAGTAAATGGAATTGAGAGGAGACGGACGTAACCGTACTGACGGGAGAGTGTAGCGGTGACTGTGGGCCCAGGCGTGTGGTTGCCTGTGGAGTACGGTGGAATACTCTCGGAAGCATAGCACCAACGGGGCACAGAGCCCTAGGTCAGCAAACGCTCCAGGCAGACCTAATAAAATCTGCACGGTGAGGGGACCATCCAGGACGTCACCGACCGTAAAGTTTTGGACAACAGGAGAACCGGCGAACAGGACCAGAGAAACCGACCCCAGAGGGTTCAAGCTACCTGTCATACGGACTAAGACTGAGAGACTACCCAGAGGGGACCCGCAGATGCTCCAAGCCATGGGGACCCACCAACCAGAGACAGGTGCAGGGGAAAGAAGCCACCAGGTCCCCACACCGGCACTGGGACTAATGGGACCAGTGGTCAGGACCAGTCTTCTTCAGGTTGCCAGCCATAACAACGCTGTGAGTAAAGAAACCAGTTACACTGCAATCCCTTGTGTGGCTTACCTTTTTTCCGTGCCTAACTCCATCACCTACTCCCCCTGGGACCTGGCCCTACTTGCGGAGGGCCCAACATCCAGGCTGCCATTAACATCCACCCCCAGAGAGACTGTGCAGCAGCAGCTCCATCTTTTTAGCTGCAACCCGCAAGTGGCATCACGACAAAACTTTTATTATATTTACCCTGTAAATAACTCCCTTCAAGCGACCCCCAGGGTCACGGAACCGGGCAACGGCAACCCAGAGAACTGTCCCAGTAAATACACCGCCCGGGACCGAGTACCCGATAGCCGTGGGATGAGTCAGCTTTCTGGCGTCACGAACAGGATTGGACTAGAACCGTTAACACTAGGTGATGTGCGCCTTATGGACTGTTTGTGTGCTTGGTGAAACTGCCGCCATTTTTGTGTGAAAACTGACTGCGCCACAACAGAGGTAAAAAGTAAACCCTGCCCTTGGGAAGTGACTATCATGTGAAAATGAAACTAGCAGCAGGGAGACCGGAAACCTTGCGACAGTATGCCTCCTGGAATGCTAGGAGAATGTCAGCTCCAAAGGACCAGGAGAACAAACCAGGTCGTTCCGGAACCTGGACGGCAGAGAGATTAGAAGCGGAGGTCCAGCGGCTGTACTGGATGATGCGGGTGCAGCAGCTCCAGCAGATCGCAGAGTGGCGAGCAGAGATGATGGTAGAGGTGGCGACCATGCGGGCCCAAGAGAACCAGGCGCCGCTGGGAGAGATGGCACCAGAACCCTTCTAGACCTCTTTGACCCAAATGCTGGCGCCCTTCGTCGACCAGATCGCACCACCGTCGGACCAAGCCAGACCAGAACAGGCCGAACCGCTTTCTCCAGCCGAGAAGGACCAGACTGAACCGCCTTCCCCAGCCAGACCGGGCAAGGCCACACCGCCTTCTCCAGCCGAGACAGACCAGGCTGCATCGACCTTCCCCGGCTGAGAAGGACCAGGCCGCACCGCCTCTTGACCCAGCGATGACAGACCAGGCAGCATCCCCACCTGGAGAAGCAGAGGAGGACGCCGCCTACGCCGACGATCACCAGGTACTGTCCCAAGCTGCTTTCGGGGATCTGGCAGCAAGCTGCACGGTTTCAGATATAGAAACCTATGAAGTGGGCACTGAGGGAGCAGCGAGCGTCACCTGGGAACTGGCCCGTTTCGAGGAGGACACCTGTGGGGCATGCCTGGCGATGATTACCCAGTTGGCCTGGGAGCTGGAGCAGCGGGAGGCACAGCGAGCACAGGTGGAGGCCAGGGACCTCAAGGAGAAACAGCGCTTGCGGCATGCCAGATGCAGGGCACGGGGACTGTTGTACCAGGGGGTGGTGAAGCAGTTTAACCTGAAAAGGGGATGGGGTTTAATTGCTGAGCCCAGCCTGAAGGAGGGAGTTTTCGTCCCCCACTGGGATGTGAGACCCCATCACCCTAAAGGACACCCTGACCGTGATCTCCACTCAGGTGATGTGGTCACCTACATCCGCCACTATGGAGAGGGGGGCTGTTATGCCCTTGATGTTGAGATATGTCCAGCAAGGGCCACTGCAAAACTACCAGCCCCAGCACCTACAAGAGCACCAGTTTCCCAGCTGCCACCAGGAGGCACCAGAGGTGCAAGAGACTAGTGCACTCAAACCTTGAGTGCTGATCCCAGGAGGCCAGTCGACCCAGATGGCTCATTTCCAGTACCCTGGTAGCTGTAACCTGCAGTGGTACCAGATGTTTTCTTGTTTTGTTTAAATGTTAATAATATGTGAAAAATGCTATTGCTAATTTAACCTGGTTTTGCATAAAGTTTGATAAATATGGATCAAAACTGCTGGACTGGTTGCAGTAAAAACTTTCCGTTGTAAATAGTTGCACCAGTTGTGCATATTACCAGAGTACAACTTCGCAAAAAGGACTCTCATTGACATCACCAGCAAGGAGAGAAAAAAGTTCGCAGGAAGGGTCTGTGACAGAGGCGGCCGAGACCCAGTTGTCATGGAAACCGGTGACATGCCTGCTAGGGGTTTTGGGTGGTGCTTGATGAGAAGGGTACTCCAGGTTTAGAAACGTTTAAGAAAATGCCTCCCCTGCATGGAAAGAGAGTTTTATGTTTGAAAGAAAAGGTGAATTGAAATGTTAACTTTGTTCACCGTTGCAGCCCGAGGACTTGCTGGAATTAACCAAGGGGGAATGTAGCGCCCCTGAAGCCATCAGGAGCTACAAGGTACTGCAATTTGTCAAAGATGCAGGGCCTACCTCCAGAGACCCAGAATACCAGTGCCTGTAACAAGAAAACATTCATTTTAATCCCTGTTTTTCCCATTCCCAAAGACTGGTGACAGGCTAGGGTTGGACCCAATGGATGGCCACCTAGGGGTGAGGAAGTGAGAGGAGATGGACATAACCGTACTGACGGGAGTGTGTAGCGGTGACCTCTGGGCCCAGGCGTGTGGTTGCCAGTGGAGTACTACCGGAACCATAGCACCAATGGGGCACAGAGCCCTAGATCAGGCAAATGCTCCAGGCAGACCTGATAAAATCTGCACAGTGAGGGGACCATTCAGGACCTCACTGACCATAATGTTCGGGACACAGTAGCAATGGGAGAACCGGGAAACAGGACCAGAGAAACTGACCCCACAGGGTTCAAGCTCCTGTCATACGGACTAAGACTGAGAGACTACCCGGAGGAGAACCCCAGACGCTTCAAGACACAGGGATCCACCAACCAGAGACTGGTGCAGGGGAAAGAAGCCACCAGGTCACTACACTGGCACTTGGACTAAGGGGACCAATGGTCAGGACCAGTCTTCTTCGGGTTGCCAGCCATAACAACGCTGTGAGTAAAGAAACCAGTTACACTGCAATCCCTTGTGTGTCCTACCTTCTTTCCGCGCCTAACTCCATCACCTACTTCCTTGGGGCCTGGCCCAACTTGCGGAGGGCCCAACATCCAGGCTGCCAATAACACCAGCCCCAGAGAGACTGTGCAGCGGCGGCTGCATCTACTTAGCCGCAACCCGTAAGTGGCGTCACGACAAAACGTTTATTATATTTCCCCTGTAAATAACCCCCTTCAAGCGACCCCCAGGGTCATGGAACCGGGCAACGGCCACCCAGTGAACTGTCCCGGTAACTACACTGCCCGGGATTGAGTACCCCATAGCACTGGAGCGAGTCATGTGCGACTGCAATCAGTTGAATGTCTCACCTCCATATGCATATACATATATGGTATGGTTTGAAATGGTTTGAAAAGGAGTATGTCTATGAGAATATTTTTTGAAAAAAATTGGATTTTTTTTGGAAATGCTGTACAGACAATGTTTTTTTTTGCATGTGGAGCTGTGACATTCAAATCCTTCATATCTTTGTCGAGGAAATTAACAGATTTTTGGGTGAGCTGAATTTCACGATGACCTTTAGTATAGAGAGAATTAACCTTTTGGACACAATAGTATGTAAAGGAGATAATCTATATATATAATTGCCTTATTCTGTCTGTCTGTCTGTCTGTCTGTCTGTCTATCTGTCTGTCTGTCATGCTCCGAAATTGTGTCCTTACGGTGACACAAAGCTGATTGGCCGCTGGGCTCGCCATGGCCCCGCCCCCCCACACGGATTGGCCTCTCGCCCCGGCTCTCTGCAGGCCCCGCCCCCCTCACGCAATGCACGCTTGCTGTGGCCCAACTGACACGGGGCTCCGATTCCCAGGTGAGTACACACACATCAGATCACACTCACTCTCACACACACCTCACACATCACATCCACACATCACAACATCCTGGGATATCACTTGCTTCTACACCGGCTCCGTCAGGATCCCGGCAGCGCCAGACATAACCTTGCGATGCTGGGATCTTAACGGAGGCCGTGAAAGCTGGTAACCATTATACACATCGGGTAACTAAGGTCCCTTAGTTACCCGATGTGTATCATAGTTACCAGTGTACACCGGCTCACACTCACTCTCATACACACCTCACACACACATCACATCGCATCCACACATCAAGGTCCTGCAGCTGCGGAAAATACAGACACATAACAGCACACATACACACACACAAATCAGATCACACTCACTCACACACACACATCACATCGCATCCAAATACTCACAACATCCTGGGATATCGCTTGCTTCTCGGCGGCGATATTGTGCTGTGAGCTTCCAGGACCTGCCGGAGGATCACATGGCCAGAAGCATGTGATATCCCCGGATGTTGTGAGTATCAGCGCGTATGTGCAATATCGTCAGTGTCTGTGTGTGTGAGTGTATGCGATCGGGTGTGTGTGAGTGGATGCGATCGGTTGTGTGTGTGAGTGGATGCGATCGGTTGTGTGTGTGAGTGGATGCGATCGGTTGTGTGGGTGAGTGGATGCGATCGGTTGTGTGGGTGAGTGGATGCGATCGGGTGTGGGTGAGTGTCGGCAGAGGAGCACGGCGTGCTGGAGGAGGCTGGGAGCAGAGAGGCTGATCTTGGGGAAGGCTGGGAGGGGGAGGCTGATGCTGAGGGAGGCTGGAAGGAGAGAGGCTGAGCAAACGTGCTCCATCCGCCATACTGCGCACTCCCCATCGTGCTGCATCCCCCATGCTGCGCACTCCCAAACGTGGTCCATCCGCCATGCTGCGCACTCCCAAACGTGGTCCATCCGCCATGCTGCGCACTCCCAAACGTGGTCCATCCGCCATGCTGCGCACTCCCAAACGTGCTCCATCCGCCATACTGCGCACTCCCAAACGTGCTCCATCCGCCATACTGCGCACTCCCCATCGTGCACCATCCGGCATGCTGCGCACTCCCAAGCGGATGGAGCATGATGGGGGGTGCGCAGCATGGCAGATGGAGCACGTTTGGGAGTGCGCAGCATGGCGGATGGAGCACGTTTGGGAGTGCGCAGCATGACGGATGGAGCACGTTTGGGAGTGCGCAGCATGACGGATGGAGCACGTTTGGGAGTGCGCAGCATGCCGGATGGTGCACGATGGGGAGTGCGCAGTATGGCGGATGGAGCACGTTTGGGAGTGCGCAGTATGGCGGATGGAGCACGTTTGGGAGTGCGCAGCATGGCGGATGGAGCACGTTTGGGAGTGCGCAGCATGGCGGATGGACCACGTTTGGGAGTGCGCAGCATGGCGGATGGTTCACGTTTGGGAGTGCGCAGCATGGCGGATGGAGCACGTTTGGGAGTGCGCAGCATGGCGGATGGAGCACGTTTGGGAGTGCGCAGCATGGCGGATGGAGCACGTTTGGGAGTGCGCAGCATGCCGGATGGTGCACGATGGGGAGTGCGCAGTATGGCGGATGGAGCACGTTTGGGAGTGCGCAGCATGGCGGATGGAGCACGTTTGGGAGTGCGCAGCATGGCGGATGGACCACGTTTGGGAGTGCGCAGCATGGCGGATGGAGCACGTTTGGGAGTGCGCAGCATGGCGGATGGAGCACGTTTGGGAGTGCGCAGCATGGCGGGTGGAGCACGTTTGGGAGTGCGCAGCATGGCGGATGGAGCATGATAGGGGGTGCGCAGCATGGCGGATGGAGCACGTTTGGGAGTGCGCAGCATGGCGGATGGAGCACGTTTGGGAGTGTGCAGCATGGCGGATAGAGCACGATGGGGAGTGCGCAGCATGGCGGATGGAGCACGTTTGGGAGTGCGCAGCATGGGGGATGCAGCACGATGGGGAGTGCGCAGTATGGCGGATGGAGCACGTTTGGGAGTGCGCAGCATGGCGGATGGACCACGTTTGGGAGTGCGCAGCATGGCGGATGGAGCACGTTTGGGAGTGCGCAGCATGGGGGATGCAGCACGATGGGGGGTGCGCAGCATGGGGGATGGAGCACGATGGGAGGTGCACACCTCCCCCCAACACACACACACACGCGCACTGCACAACACACACACACTAGGAATCACAAACAACGCCCTACACAGACACCCACACACACAGACAACGCTGCACACACAAATATACGCACATACTGCACAACACACACATTGCTCAAAACATACCTCCCCCCAAAACACACCACACCCACACAAACTGCACAACACACACACACACACAACGCTACAGACACACAGCGCTCCACAAACAACGCAACACACGCAACACACATACAACACCGCTCTCACCTCCCGCGACACTCAGAACATGTACAGCGCCCTACACAAACACTTGGTAACTACACACAACAACATCTATATATATATATAACAAAAATCATACATGAACTACACAATACGTAAATTCTAGAATACCCGATGCGTAGAATCGGGCCACCTTCTAGTAATAATAATAATAATAATTTAATGACAGACATTTTCTATAAGCCTAGAAATAATCACTTGCATTTTTCAAGTAATCACCCCTACAAGTTAAAGAAAGCGCTACCCTTTTCACAGTACCAACGAGTAAGACGAATAGTGACAGACACAGTTACATTAGAAGTAAGACTAGATGAGATGTCAAAATAATTTCAACAAAGGGGTTATCCCTCAAAACTGCTGGCACTAGAAAAACAAAATCAGATCTCAAAATAAAGGAAAAAACAAGTGGATGGTATTTGTAAATAAATACCATCCACGGTCTCATTACATTCAAAAGATATTGAATAGACATTGGGATATTTTTCGCCAATCCTATTCTTAAGTAGAAGAGTTTCAATCCTTTCCAGTGATCTGCTGCCGCATATCAAAAAACATAAGAGACAAACTCATCAGAGCAGACATGGGGTTGAAGTATCTATTCAAACACATTTAGTCAGTCGGTAAAAAGGCTTTTTTCCGTGTTGGAATTGTGCCCATTATAAAAATTTCACATTCCTGTGGAATAATTTTCAACATCCATATACAGGGGAATCTTATAAAATCAAAGATTTTATGTGAGAGCAATTTTATAATTTACAACTTGAAATGTCCATGTGCATTAGTACCGTGTGTCTCCAAAAATAAGATCTATCCCGAAAATAAGCGTTAGTATGATGTTACAGGATTTTTGGAGAATACCTGAAATATAAGCCCCACTCCAAAAATAAACCCTAGTTACAGACAGGACCAGCGTTAGAGGGAGTCAAACATCACCCTGAGGGCTCACAATTTATCACTCTCTTAGGGGTGCTTCACACACAGCGAGCTCGCTGCCGAGATCGCTGCTGAGTCACGCTTTTTGTGACGCAGCAGTGACCTCATTAGCGATCTCGCTGTGTGTGACACTGAGCAGCGATCTGGCCCCTGCTGCGAGATCGCTGCTCGTTACACACAGCCCTGGTTCGTTTTCTTCAAAGCTGCTCTCCTGCTGTGACACACAGATCGCTGTGTGTGACAGCGAGAGAGCGACAAATGAAGCGAGCAGAGAGCAGGAGCCGGCGTCTGACAGCTGAGGTAAGCTTGTAACCAAGATAAACATCGGGTAACCAAGGTGGTTACCCGATATTTACCTTAGTTACCAGCCTCTGCAGCTCTCACGCTGCCTGTGCTGCCGGCTCCGGCTCTCTGCACATGTAGCTGCTGTACACATCGGGTTAATTAACCCGATGTGTACAGCAGCTAGGAGAGCAAGGAGCCAGCGCTAAGCAGTGTGCGCGGCTCCCTGCTCTCTGCACATGTAGCTGCATTACACATCGGGTTAATTAACCCGATGTGTACTGTAGCTATGGTAGGAGAGCAAGGAGCCAGCGCTCAGTGTGCGCGGCTCCCTGCTCCCTGCACACACAGCTGTGCGCTGGTAACTAATGTAAACATCGGGTAACCATACCCGATGTTTACCTTAGTTACCAGTCTCCGCAGCTTCCAGACGGCAGCTCCGTGCAAGCGCAGCGTCGCTTGCACGTCGCTGCTGGCTGGGGGCTGTTCACTGGTCGCTGGTGAGATCTGCCTGTTTGACAGCTCACCAGCGACCATGTAGCGATGCAGCAGCGATCCTGACCAGGTCAGATCGCTGGTCGGATCGCTGCTGCATCGCTAAGTGTGAAGGTACCCTTAGGGACCCCAGCAGTTGTATTCCGTGGTTCATATTGTTAAGGACCTTTGATGATTTCACAGTCATATGACCTAATGTCTCCTAATTGCAGAAGTCTAAAAGAACTGAACAGGAGACAGGCTGGTAGGCAGGACTGGCATTAGGGAGAAAGGAGAGCAAACTGGGCAATTTCACAGGCCCCCCAGAGTTTATATCCTGATGATAACATTGCTTAAGGATATTTGTGATATTACATCATGAGATTAAAGGTCATTGCAGGAATCTAAACCTGAAGAGGAGAAAGGCTGGTGTGTGTGTGTATATGTGGAGTAGAGTTGAGCGCGGTTCGCGGTTCGAGGTTCTCCAGTTCGCGGTTCGAGTGATTTTGGGAGGTGTTCTAGATCGAACTAGAACTTGAGCTTTTTGCTAAAGTTCGATAGTTCTACTTACGTTCGAGAACGGTTCTAGCAGCAAAAAGCAGGGCTTTTTACAGCTACAGTGTGCAGGAGCCATTGCTGGCAGCCTGCCAGAAGCTGGTAACCAAGATAAACATCGGGTATCCAAGCAAAGCGTTTTGGTTAGTAACCCGATATTTATCCTAGTTACGTGCAGGAAGCCCACACTAACCCGCTCAGCTCACTCCGCCCCCTCCTGCACGCGGCATGTACACACACACACACACACACACACTCACACTCACTTGTCCCCAGCCAAGCAGTCCACGACACTGACGTCCTCAGTGCCACATGACCCCGCTAGGCTGCACCCACGTCACACTCCGCCGCCAGCACACATGGCTCCGCCCACCTGGCACTTTGCACACATGGTCCCCCTAGGCTCCGCCCACCTGTCACTCTGCACACATGGTCCCGCTAGGCTCCGCCCACCTGGAACTCTGCACACATCGTCCCGCTAGGCTCCGCCCACCTGTCACTCTGCACACATTGCCCCGCTAGGCTCCGCCCACCTGTCACTCTGCACACATTACCCCGCTAGGCTCCGCCCACCTGGCACTCTGCACACATCGTCCCGCTAGGCTCCACCCACCTGGCACTCTGCACACATTACCCCGCTAGGCTCCGCCCACCTGGCACTCTGCACACATCGTCCCGCTAGGCTCCACCCACCTGACACTCTGCACACATTACCCCGCTAGGCTCCGCCCACCTGTCACTCTGCACACATGGTCCCGCTAGGCTCCGCCCACCTGCCACTCTGCACACATTACCCCGCTAGGCTCCGCCCACCTGTCACTCTGCACACATTACCCCGCTAGGCTCCGCCCACCTGGCACTCTGCACACATCGTCCTGCTAGGCTCCACCCACCTGGCACTCTGCACACATCGTCCCGCTAGGCTCCACCCACCTGACACTCTGCACACATTACCCCGCTAGGCTCCGCCCACCTGGCACTCTGCACACATGGTACCGCTAGGCTCCGCCCACTTGGCACTCTGCACACATCGTCCCGCTAGGCTCCACCCACCTGACACTCTGCACACATTACCCCGCTAGGCTCCGCCCACCTGGCACTCTGCACACATGGTCCCGCTAGGCTCCGCCCACCTGTCACTCTGCACACATCGTCCCGCTCGGCTTACCTGCGGTGATGAAGTCCCGACCTCAGCGCTGTCACTGTCCTTCATGGCCGCCGCTTGTCACATCACCTTCTCTTGCTTCCGACCCGAGACTGACTAGCGGTGACGTCACGGGCTGCTCGCGATACTTGGCTGTGTTGAAGTGTGATTGAAGTCAGTGTGCAGGAGATCAGCGCAGGTAATGTACCTAGCTGACAGCAGCACTTGTCATGCCCTGCAGTGACCTGGGCTGACCCATTGATGTTAGCTCAGGTCACTGCACTGCTCTCCCAGCTAATGGGGAACATCCTGCTCTTCATTGACTGGGACAGTGTGGATCGTCATGGGAACCCCTTGGATTACAGCAGACCTGGATTTGTTTTTCTTTCTAATAAATTGGTTAAAGAGGGAATGTATTGGGGAGTGTTTTTTCAAATAAAAATGTGTTTGTCGTCTATTTTTTTTTATTACTGACTGGGTTGGTGATGTCGGGTATCTGATAGACGCCTGACCTCACCAACCCCAGGGCTTGGTGCCAGGTGACATTACACATCTGGTATTAACTCCATATATTACCCCGTTTGCCACCGCACCAGGGCACGAGATGAGCTGGGGTGAAGCACCAGGATTGGCGCATCTAATGGATGCGCCACTTCTTGGGCGGCTGCGGCCTGCTATTTTTAGGCTGGGGAGAGTCCAATAACCATGGACCTCCCTAGTCTGAGAATATCAGACCCCAGCTGTCCGCTTTACTCTGGCTGGTGATCCAATTTTGGGGGACCCCCTACGTGTTTTTTTTTTTTAATTATTTATTTAATTTAAAATAACAGCGTGGGGTGCCCTCAGTTTTGGATTACCAGCCAAGGTGAAGCTGCCAGCTGTGGTCTGCAGGCTGCAGCCATCTGCTTTACCCTAGCTGGCTACAAAAATAGGGGGAACCCTACGTCATTTTTTTTTTCATTTTTTTGGCTAAATACAAAGCTAAGCACCCCTTAGTGCCACATGAAAGGCACCAAAGGGTGCAAAATTACAAAATGCAGGAGAATGGGACAGTATGTGTCTTTCTGCCATTATAATGACAGAAAAGACTGATATGAAGTGTACAAGCACAAGAAAATCACCAGAGCGCTCTACGCTGTGAAAAGCAGTAGAAAATGGCACTGGAGTGAACATGTGACCGTCTCATGTAGGTTGAAGCTATGGATCCTGAGTAAATTTATGTATTTTCCCTCCTTCAGTTTTTTTGCAGTACGCAAAAAAACCAGAAAGCACACGGATGACAAACAGATGACATACGGACCGTCTACGGAACGGAAACAGATGCCACACGGATGCACCCGTGAAAAAAAACGGACTGTTTTTTGCAGATGACAAAAATGGATCGGTCGTGTGAATGTAGCCTTATTCTGATCTGCCGTTTATAAACAGCAGGCAGAAATAAGTAAATAACGCCCCCCAGCGTCAGAAAATCTCCGGGGTTTCAGGGGGTAGCTGAGACCCTGGAGATCATGATTCAGGACGGTTTTTCCGGTCCCCGCTCACGTGATCACCGGTATACACCGTACACCGATGATCACGTTACGGTAAATGACAGCGTCGGTAAAAAATTATTTATCTCCCATCTGGCATAAACAAACATGATAAATCTCCTCACCGGTCCTTTCCGGTCTCCCGGTGTCGCCAAAGTGCCCCCCCGATGCCCTCCCAGAAATCCAAGATGGCCGCGCGCACAGCAACGCGCCGGCCGCATTCACCCTACTCCTCTGATTTCTGTCGCATGTGCCATGACACATGCGACAGAAAACTCCTCCCCAGGCCCTGCCAGGTCACCCCCTATAACGCCACCGGTGTTCCCCGGTGTCCCACGGTACCTGTGCAGAGTTGATCCCTCGCGGCCCTCTCCTTCACAATAGACGCTGCCACATGCACAGAGCGGCTGTCAGCTCAAGTTCCTGTGTTCAGACAAAGTGAGTGGTGGTTATGCATCTGTAAGCTAAATGGGCGGCATGGTGGCTCAGTGGTTAGCACTGCAGTCTTGCAGCGCTGAGGTCCTGGGTTCAATTCCCACCAAGGACACCATCTGCAAGGAGTTTGTATGTTCTCCCAGTGTTTGCGTGGGTTTCCTCTGGGTACTCTGGTTTCCTCCCACACTCCAAAGACATACAGCGCTATGGAATTAATAACGCTATATAAATGAATAAATTATTATTATTACTGCAATTACTCATGAGGTAAGGAACATAATTGATCAGGAGAGCTATATACTACATTTCCAAATGAAGGGATTTGCTTTTATAGTTTCCCTGCTGAACGACTACCAAACATGAGAGTCCGTTATACGCCACAAGAAAACACATCTAAATAGCGAGCTCTGTTGTTTAGTATTCATTCAGCTGGATAACTGGACTTAAAGGGGTATTCCATCTCTAAGATCCTATCCCCAATATATAGTAGGTGGAATAGCAATAATATCAGCAAATACCAATATTTGGAAATGTAGAATAGTTCTCCTGATTAGGCATGCCCTTACCTCATGAGCAGGGCATTGCAGCTTTGGTAGCAACCATTACGACATGGACTCTGCTGCTGTGGACCCGGGGAGAGTGAGTGCAGATTCATTGCACCCACACTCCTTACATGAAGGGTCTGCACTCCTAGAAAATTGGGGATACGTTCCCTGAGTGTCTCCCCCCATATTCTAGACGGTCCAGAGTCGTCGTGGGACCCCTTTATTTTTCTTCTTACAATAAATTGGTGAAAGAGGGAATGTTTTGGGGACTGTTTTTTCAAATAAATTTCTTTTGTCGATTTTTTTTGTTAGTACTGACAGTTTATGATATTGGGTATCTAATAGACGCCATGACATCACAAACTGCTGGGCTTGATCTCAGGTGACTTTACAGCTAGTATCAACCCGATTTATTACCCCGTTTGCCACTGCAACAGGGCACGGGATGAGCTGGGGTGAAGCGCCAGGATTGGCGCATCTAGTGGATGCGCCACGTCTGGGGTGCCTGCAGCCTGCTATTTTTAGGCTGTGAAGGCCCAATAACTGTGGACCTTCCCACCCTGAGAATACCAGACCACAGCTGTCCGCTTTACCTTGGCTGGTGATCCAATTTGGGGGGGACCCTACTTTTTTTGTGTAATTATTAATATTTATAAAATAATTATAAAAAAAGAGCCTGGGGAGACCTCCACATTGGATCCCTAACCACGGTAAAGCTGCCAGCTGTGGTTTTCAGGCTACAGCCGTCTGCTTTACCCTAGCT
Organism: Anomaloglossus baeobatrachus; assembly: GCF_048569485.1. NCBI lineage: Eukaryota > Metazoa > Chordata > Amphibia > Anura > Aromobatidae > Anomaloglossus > Anomaloglossus baeobatrachus. The sequence goes on from NC_134360.1 coordinate 75,554,987, forward strand.
GGCTATCAAAAATGGGGGGACCCAACGTCATTTTTTAAATAGAAAAAATTAATGGGCTTCCCTGTATTTTGATTGCCAACCAAGGTAACGGCAGGCAGATGTGGGTGGCAACCCATAGCTGTCTGCTTTGTCTGTGCTGAGATTTAAAAATACCGCGGAGCACTACGTCATTTTTTTTAAAGATATATTTTTACAGCACTGTGATGTCCAGCAATCAAAATACAGGGAAGCCCATTTTGTTTTTAGTTATTTAAATAAATAATTAAAAAAAAATATATATGGGCTACCGCTGCATTTTTTGCATTGCTAGCTAAGGGTAATCCAAGCAGCTACTGGCTGCTAACCCCCACTGCTTGGTGTTACCTTCACTGGCAATGGAAAATCCAGGGAAGCATTTTTTATTTTTTTTGCCAAAAAACTTGAGCTTCGCCATATTTTTGTATTCTAGCCAGGTATAGCAGGCAGGTGCTGGAAGAGTTGGATACAGCGCCAGAAGATGGCGCTTCTATGAAAGTGCCATTTTCTGAGGCGGCTGCAGACTGCAATTCGCAGCAGTGGGGCCCAGAAAGCTCAGGCCAACCTGTGCTGAGAATTCCAATCCCCAGCTGTCTAGTTGTACCTGGCTGGACACAAAAATGGGGCGAAGCCTACGTCATTTGTTTTCTAATTATTTCATGAAATTCATGAAATAATAAAAAAAGGGCTTCCCTTTAGTTTTGGTTCCCAGCTGGGTACAAATAGGCAACTGGGGGTTGGGGGCAGCCGTACCTGCCTGCTGTACCTGGCTAGCATACAAAAATATGGCGAAGCCCATATAATTTTTTCGGGGGGCAAAAAACTCCTGCATACAGTCCTGGATGGAGTATGCTGAGCCTTGTAGTTCTGCAGCTGCTGTCTGTATGGAGAAGAGCAGACAGCAGCTGCAGAACTACAAGGCTCAGCATACTCCATCCAGGACTGTATGCAGAAGCTTTTTGCCCACCAAAAAAATGACGTGGGCTTCGCCATATTTTTGTATGCTAGCCAGGTACAGCAGGCAGCCACGGGCTGCCTCCAACCCCCAGTTGCCTATTTGTACCCGGCTGGGAACCAAAAATATAGGGAAGCCTGTTTTTTTTAATTATTTCACTTATTTCATGAAATAATTAAAAAACAAATGACATGGGCTTCGCCCCATTTTTGTGTCCAGCCAGGTACAACTAGGCAGCTGGGGATTGGAATCCGCAGCACAGGTTAGCCCGAGGTTTCTGGGCGCCTCTGCTGCGAATTGCAGTCCGCAGCCGCCCCAGAAAATGGCGCTTTCATAGAAGCGCCATCATTTGGCGCTGTATCCAACTCTTCCAACAGCCTGAAGCCGGGTGGCTTGCTGGGTAATAATGAGTTAATACTAGCTTTGTTTTACTAGCAAGTATTAAGCCAGAGATTCTTAATGTCAGGCACGTTTGACCCGGCCATTAAGAATCTCCAATAAAGGGTTAAAAAAAGGACACCACACAGAGAAAAAATACTTTAATAGAAATAAATACACAGACACATTAGAGACTCCATCTTTATTACCCCCTGTCAGCCCTCCACGATCCATGGTCTTATGTCTTTCTCGTTCAACAAATGCAGCTCTGCTTCATCACTGCTGCATGGGGGAAGACGCTGCTTCCCGTGCAGCCTTCACTCCGTGAAGGCTGCACGGGAAGCAGCGTGCAGCCTTCACTCCGTGAGTCATCAGTGCTGCTGGCTGTTAGCGGTAACAGCGGTAACGCTGACAGACGTGTTACCATAGCAACGGTTCTCCGATCATGTGATTCCCGGAGCCGCGGTTAGCGGTGACGTCACCGCTAACTGCGTTGCTATGGCAACGGCGATCTCCGTTAATGACCGGCTGTGTCAGCCGGTCCCTAACGGAACGGGGAGTCAACCATGTGCTAGAGCATGTCGCCGGTACACGGCGATACACAAATGTGCACCGTGTACCGGAGAGTGCAATGACAGGACCTAGGACAGGACATGACGTCAAAGCCATGTGACCAGTCTGTAGCCAATGAGATAATAGCCACGTGACTGGTCACATGACTATTTTGACGACGTCACGGAAGGACCTGTCAGTGCTGGTTATCGGGAGGACGCAGCGATCATCGGAAGGAATAGTGACAGGAGACAGAGTGCAGGACGCATCGCGGGCACTGGTAAGTGTTATGGCAATGTTTAATAACTGTATGTGTACATTTATAATGCATTTTTATGTGTTTGTGATTGCCTCCCATTATTTCCTTTTGGTTTGAGTTCGGTTCGTCGAAAGTTCGCCGAACTGAACTCGAACGAGTCCTCCGTTCGACGAACCGAACTCGAGCCGAACCACGGCCGGTTCGCTCATCTCTAATGTGGAGGGCCGGATAAGAAACAGATAATAAAAAGATAGGCATTAGATGGATAGATAGATAGATAGATAGATAGATGGACAGATAGATGGAAAGATATACAGATAAATAGATGATAGATAAGAGATATACAGTATAAATATATAGATGATAGATAGGCTAGATAGATAGACAGACAGACAGACAAACAGACAGACAGACAGACAGACAGACAGATAGATAGATAGATAGATGGATAGATAGATAGATTATAGATACACGTTACACACAGGGTTTGGAGAGTTATGTTGATGTTCCAGAATGTAATAGGATTATATTTGAATAAATGTTGATAATTTTGATTAAGAATAAATGTGGATTGTTGTTCATGGAAAAAAATAAGATATCCCCTGGAAATAAGCCATAGCCCATTTTTTGGAGCAAAAAAAAATATAAGACCTTGTCTTATTTTTGGGGAAACACGGTCTATATAGGGGAAACTACCCATAAAATGAAAGGATTATCAAAACATAAGTATACTATAAGACAAAAATATGTTTTCACTGTTGCCAATACCAGCCCACTTTGAAAAATTGAAAAATAACATTTCACAAATAAAATTTCAAAATTTAGAGCAAATAAAACAACCAAGGAGAGGAGGTAACAGGGTGGAGATGTTGCAAAGAAGAGAAATGTATTGGATGAATAAATTACAGACTTTGGAGCCAAGAGGTCTTAATCGTGATTTTGATATATCTGGTTTCTTATAAATGTATGACCAATTAATGATAAGATTATAACTGATACTGGAACATTATCCATCTTATAACACTGTAGACATTATGGAATTTGTTGTTTTAGAAAATTAGAGATAAAAAAATTGATTCCTCTCTGCAATAAAAACGTGTTATTTTTCACTAACTTACTTACCTTTTTCCTGCACATAGTTTCTTTCAGAGTCCACCGATGTCTGTGGACATCATGTAATGATATATGACATGCTGCTCTGGACGTGCGAATATACCAAACGTGTGCTAATAAGAGCTCCATTCAGGAGCAAAGAGATAACATAATGTAATGTGTCAGCTAACCCTATATATATATATATATATATATATATATATATATATATATATATATATATACATACACTGTGTGCAGAATTATTAGGCAAATGAGTATTTTGATCACATGATAATTTTTATACATGTTGTCCTACTCCAAGCTGTATAGGCTTGAGAGCCAACTACAAATTAAGTAAATCAGGTGATGTGCATCTCTGTAATGAGGAGGAGTGTGGTGTAATGACTATATAAGGTGTGCTTAATTATTAGGCAACTTCCTTTCCTTTGGCAAAATGGGTCAGAAGAGAGATTTGACGGGCTCTGAAAAGTCCAAAATTGTGAGATGTCTTGCAGAGGGATGCAGCAGTCTTGAAATTGCCAAACGTTTGAAGCGTGATCACCGAACAATCAAGCGTTTCATTGCAAATAGCCAAATAACTGCTCATGAATTGAGGAAAATCAAGCATGAAGCTGCCAAGATGCCATTTGCCACCAGTTTGGCCATATTTCAGAGCTGCAATGTTACTGGAGTATCAAAAAGCACAAGGTGTGCCATACTCAGGGACATGGCCAAGGTAGGAAAGGCTGAAAAACAACCACCTTTGAACAAGAAACATAAGACAAAATGTCAATACAGGGCCAAGAAATATCTTAAGACTAATTTTTCAAAGGTTTTATGGACTGATGAAATGAGAGTGACTCTTGATGGGCCAGATGGATGGGCCAGAGGTTGGATCAGTAAAGGGCAGAGAGCTCTACTCCGACTCAGACGCCAGCAATGTGGAGGTGGGGTACTGGTATGGGCTGGATTCATCAAAGATGAACTTGTGAGACCTTTTCGGGTTGAGGGTGGAGTGAAGCTCAACTCCCAGACCTACTGCCAGTGTCTAGAAGACAACTTCTTCAAGCAGTGGTACAGAAAGAAGTCGGTATCGTTCAAGAAAAACAAGATTTTCATGCAGGACAATGCTCCATCACATGCATCCAACTACTCCACAGCGTGGCTGGCCAGTAAAGGTCTAAAAGATGAAAAAAAAATGACATGGCCCCCTTGTTCACCTGATCTGAACCCCATAGAGAACCGGTGGTCCCTCATAAAATGTGAGATCTACATGGAGGGAAAACAGTACACCAGTGTGTAGGAGGCTGTGGTGGCTGCTGCACGCAATGTTGATCGTAAACAGATCAAGCAACTGACAGAATCTATGGATGGTAGGCTGTTGAGTGTCATCATAAAGAAAGGTGGCTATATTGGTCACTAATTTTTTGGGTTTTGTTTTTGCATGTCAGAAATGTTTATTTCTAAATTTTGTGCAGTTATATTGGTTTACCTGGTGAAAATAAACAAGTGAGATGGGAATATATTTGGTTTTTATTAAGTTGCCCAATAATTCTGCACAGTAATAGTTACCTGCACAAACAGATATCATCCTAAGATAGCCAAATCTAAAAAAAAACCCCACTCCAACGTCCAAAATATTAAGCTTTGATATTTATGAGTCTTTTGGGTTGATTGAGAACATAGTTGTTGATCAATAATAAAAAAAAATCCTCTAAGATACAACTTGCCTAATAATTCTGAACACAGTGTATGTACAGTGCTGGCCAAAAGTATTGGCACCTCTGCAATTCTGTCAGAGAATACTCAGTTTCTTCTTGAAAATGATTGCAATCACAAATTCTTTGGTATTATATTCATTTATTTTGCTTGAAATGGAAAAACACAAAAGAGAATGAAACAAAAATCAAATCATTGATCATTTCACACAAAACTCCAAAAATAGGCCAGACAAAAGTATTGGCACCCTTAGCCTGATACTTGGTTGCACAACCTTTAGCCAAAATAACTGCGAACAACCGCTTCCGGTAACCATCAATGAGTTTCTTACAATGCTCTGCTGGAATTTTAGACCATTCTTCTTTGGCAAACTGCTCCAGGTCCTTGAGATTTGAAGGGGGCCTTCTCCAAACTGCCATTTTGAGATCTCTCCACAGGTGTTCTATGGGATTCAGGTCTGGACTCATTGCTGGCCACTTTAGTAGTCTCCAGTGCTTTCTATCAAATCATTTTCTAGTGCTTTTTGAAGTGTGTTTTGGGGCATTGTCCTACTGGAAGACCCATGACCTCTGAGGAAGACCCAGCTTTCTCACACTGGGCCCTACATTATGCTGCAAAATTTGTTTGTAGTCTTCAGACTTCATAATGCCATGCACACGGACAAGCAGTCCAGTGCCAGAGGCAGCAAAGCAACCCCAAAACATCAGGGAACCTCCGCCATGTTTGACTGAAGGGACCGTGTTCTTTTCTTTGAATGCCTCTTTTTTTTTTTCCTGTAAACTCTATGCTAATGACTTTTCCCAAAAAGCTCTACTTTTGTCTCATCTGATCAGAGAACATTCTTCTAAAACGTTTTAGGCTTTCTCAGGTAAGTTTTGGCAAACTCCAGCCTGGCTTTTTTATGTCTCGGGGTAAGAAGTGAGGTCTTCCTGGGTATCCTACCATACAGTCCCTTTTCATTCAGACATCGACGGATAGTACGGGTTGACACTGTTGCACCCTCGGACTGCAGGGCAGCTTGAAACTGTTTGGATGTTAGTCGAGGTTCTTTATCCATCATCAGCACAATCTTGCTTTGAAATCTCTCGTCAATTTTTCTTTTCCTTCCACATCTAGGGAGGTTAGCCACAGTGCCATGGGCTTTAAACTTCTTGATGACACTGCGCACCGTAGACACAGGAACTTTCAGGTCTTTGGAGATGGACTTGTAGCCTTGAGATTGCTCATGCTTCCTCACAATTTGGATTCTCAAGTCCTCAGACAGTTCTTTGTTCTTCTTTCTTTTCTCCATGCTCAATGTGGTACACACAAGGACACAGGACAGAGGTTGAGTCAACTTTAATCCATGTCAACTGGCTGCAAGTGTGATTTAGTTATTGCCAACACCTGTTAGGTGCTACAGGTAAGTTACAGGTGCTGTTAACTACACAAATTAGAGAAGCATCACATGATTTTTCAAACAGTGCGAATACTTTTGTCCACCCCTTTTTTATGTTTGGTGTGGAATGTTATCCAATTTGGCTTTGTGACAATTTTTTTTTTTTTTTCATTGAAGACAAATTAAATGAAGATAATAATACCAAAAAATTTCTGATTGCAATCATTTTCAAGAAGAAACTGAGTATTATCTGACAGAATTGCAGGGGTGTCAATACTTTTGGCCAGCACTGCAAAATTTTCAGTTTTTCTTACTTTTCTCTTAATAGGTATATTTTGTGAGTAAAATGTAAATTGTTCTTTTATTCTATAAACTACTGACAACATGTCTCCGAATTTACAAGCAATACATTTTGTATTTATTTTCTGAAAATGAGAAATGGCCAAAATAGCAAAAAAAAAATACATTGCTTTCAGACCTCAAATAATGCTAAGAAAACAAGTTCATAATCATTTAGAAACAACAATACTAATGTTTTAACTCAGGACGCGTTCAGAAATCAATATTTTGTGGAATAACCATGATTTTTAATCACAGCTTTCATGCGTCTTGGCATGCTTTCCACCAGTCTTTCAGACTGACCTTATAGATACTAGAGGTGGGGAGACAAAGGCGCAATAGGGTCTTACCCGATATAACAGGGGTGATGAGAAAGAAAATAGGTACACTCACCTGATGGGGTTGTGCCAGTCACAACTCCTTAAAGCGCATGTGAGTGTCCGCGTGGTTCAAGCAGCGGCCCCGTGAATGCGTGATAAAAATATATATACATACAGGAGGAAAACGGGTATATGCCGTGCTTAAAAACCACTGAGGCAGAACTGATATAAAAATTTCTTTTTTATTACAGCATTCCAACGCGTTTCAGAGACAAGGACCGTCTCCTTCTTCAGGGAAAAAGAAATCAACTTGATTTCTTTTTCCCTGAAGAAGGAGACGGTCCTTGTCTCTGAAACGCGTTGGAATGCTGTAATAAAAAAGAAATTTTTATATCAGTTCTGCCTCAGTGGTTTTTAAGCGTGGCATATACCCGTTTTCCTCCTGTATGTATATATATTTTTAACACTGACCTTATGCCACTCCTGGTGCAAAAATGTAAGCAGTTCTTTGTTTGATGGCTTGTGGTTATCCATCTTCCTCTTGATTACATTCCACAGGTTTTCAATGGGGTTCAGGTTTGGAGATTGGGTTGGCCATGACAGGGTTTTGATGTGGTGGTCCTTTATCCACACATTGATTGGCCTAGCTGTGTGGCATGGCACATTGTTGTTTTCAGCTTTGCCCAACATCTGGTCGTCTAATGGTTTGACGGAGACCTGGAGAAGCGTACAAGCCATAGTGTATTGCATCTACTGTGAAATTTGGTGGAGGATTGGTGATGATCTGGGGATGCTTCAGTAAGGCTGGAATTGGGAAGATTAAACTTTGCAAAGGACGTACGAATCAAGCCGCATACAACGTTATTCTTGAAAAACAGTTGCTTCCTTCTGCTCAGGCAATGTTCCCCAACTCTGAGGACTGTTTTTTCCAACAGGACAATGTGCTATGCCACACAGCTGGATCAATCAATGTGTTGAAGAAGGACCACCATATCAAAACCCTGTCATGGCCAGCCCAATCTCCAGAACTGAACACCATTGAAAACCTCTGGAATATAATCAAGAGGAAGATAGTCACAAGACATCAAACAAAGAAGAACTGCTTAAATTATTGCACCAGGAGTGGCATACGGTCACTCAAAAACAGTGTGGAAGACTGATGGAAAGCATGCCAAGACGCATGAAAGCTGTGATTAAAAATCATGGTTATTCCACAAAATATTGATTTCTGAACGCTTCCTGAGTTAAAACATTAGCATTGTTGTTTCTAAATGATTGTGAACTTGTTTTCTTTGCATTATTTGAGGTGTGAAAGCAATGCATTTTTTTTTGTTATTTTGACCATTTCTCATTTTCAGAAAATAAATACAAAATTTATTGCTTGGAAATTCGGAGACGTTGTCAGTAGTTTATAGAATAAAAGAACAATTTACATTTTACTCACAAAATATACCTATTAAGGGAAAAGTAAGAAGAACTGAAGATTTTGCAGTGGTCTCTTAATTTTTGCCAGAGCTGTATAATATCCTGAATGAGTGTATCGTTTGACTTTTCAAAAAAGTGTGCCCTTTCATATATATTAACAAGACACTGTTGCATGAAATATTAAAGGTAAAAAATAAGTTGACATATATGGAGGAGCCCACAAGTGCCATAATACTCTCTCAGAGTACCGTATTTTTCGGATTATAAGATGCACTTTTCCGCCCAAAAATTTGGGAGGAAAATGAAAGGTGCGTCTTATAAGCCAAATGTAGCTTACTGGAGGGTGCTGGAGAGCTGTCACAGTAGGCAGGGGCAATGCTACCGGCGGTGCCCTGTACTGCAGGCTGTGCTGCAGGGGCAGCCATCCTGAAATGTTAGTACTGTAGGCTTCAAATAATGGCGCCCATAGTCAGCGCATGCGCAGATGGGGCACTCGACTCAAGATCTCATCTGCGCATGCGCCGCCTCTGACCCATTCCAGCAGCGGACTTAAGGAAAATAGCGCCCAGAGGTGGCGTGTGCACAGATATGATCTTGGTTTGTTAGTGAGCCAGTAGATCAATCTGCGCTGACTCCGGGCACCATTTCTTTGAAGCCCGCACCACGAACAGTTTCTGGAAGTTCCTCCTGCCTCACAGTACCTGCACCCACAGCATCGTCCTACTCCAGCACCACCCCTGCCTCCTGGCACCCACCTCCACCACCGCTGCCACCCACCTCCAGTAAGACACCACTGGATTATAAAACGGAACCCATTTTTTTTCCTCTAAATTTGGGGTGTGTCTTATAATCCGGTGCGTCTTAAAAAATGAAAAATACGGTACCTCTAAGAAATATAATTTGGGAATCTAGGAGTGAGGTCTCTATGATTAACGAATCGAGTGATATACAGTAGATTTGATCAATCTAATCCTAGAGATTGGGAAACGGACACAATGCTTCATATAAGATTTATCTTCTACTTTTTATAACGTGTTAAGTGGATTCATGTAGCATAATAAGTGAAGATTACATATAAATAGGAAAGAGGTTTTTTTTTTTAATATAAAACACTTTTGTAAATCAGTTATATTGGTCTTTATGCATTGATGATCATTAACACTAAAAGATGGAATGAGGAGAAAGTGTCTTCAAAAAATCTTTTGTGAATAAATACAAAATCCAGTATTGTTTTCACTCAGATATAATGAAATAAAGAAAAACAAGTCTTATTTTAATATGTGTGGATAAAGAAGTGCAACATAGCCAAAGAGAAATATAAACCTAAGTGCAAGCTGGATAATAACCATATACATAGAGCGTTTGTTATTCTTGGACGGAGGACCGTATTATACCTATTGAGTCGACAAAAAAATGGAACTTCAAAGGAAAAAGAGAAAAGAATTTACGATTGCAGACACTTTGGGAAAATCTCTGTACATAACATCAAAAGAAGTAAAATCGGGTTGAGAAATTAAAGTGATATTTGAGACAGGAATTTTTTTTATATACGGGAACATTTTTTGGGTGAGACTCTGTCATTTGCAGATCAGATAAAAGAAAGGGAAAGAAGTTGTATTTAAATATAAAATAAATTTTGGAATTTTTTCCTACATGTGAATTATAAGATAATAAAGTTTACGTAGTATTTTCTGCTTCTCACATAGTATCCCTTAGATTTGATCTAATTGTTATAATAATGTTCAGATGTGTTTATTGTGAATGCCCTGTGGCGTGTATATATATAACCCTGTATCATTCACTTGTTTGTAACATTTGAGAAAGGCTTATATCTTGAAGCTGAAATGCGTCATGATGATATGAATATGGACGAAAAATGGAAAATAAATCTTGGAAAAGCAGCAAATTATCGTGTGAGTGCCCGTGACTTTTGCAATATTGGACATCATCTCTAGTGATGGACGAGCACTATCATGCTCGGAGTAACAGCTGCCCGGGACCACAGTCTCAGGATGGCTGTCACGGCCAGACTAGAGGCTAACCGCCCACTAAGCAGGATCCCGAGAACCCCGAAACCTTTAACCCCTATAAAGGGATCTGGAATTACTACAGGGTCCAGCAGGTCGCTGGCCATGGAAGTCTGCAATCCAGGAAATATTGGTCATCAGCCAGGGTCCAAACCAGGAGGCACAAAAAGGAACAAAATCGTCAGGCAAGATCGTAGTCAGGAAATCAGGCTAAGGTCATACTGGATACGGCAGTGAAGTACAAAAACGCCAGGCAGGAAACTAGTCAGGGAACAGGAAGAGGTCAAAACACAGAGAACAAATATACAGAGCAGGGCATGAACCAGAGACAAGCAGTAATAACTAGACTAAATCTGGCAGGGAGCAGCAGACCACTGAAGGAATAAGAAGTGTGTGGTGCCTTACAATAGGCTGGAGCTGGAATCTGATAGCTTCACCCTACAGTTAGCCAGTGGCACTGCAATTCCCAGGCCTACCAAGCTTGGTGGATGGGCGGAAACTGCATTCACTAGAGCGACTGATACTGACTCCACCTCTGTCTCCATCACCGCTCACTGTGGGAATGTGATGGCGCCTGGTGGCCGGAACAGAAATAACAGCCGCAGACTCGAATGGAGACGTGACACTCGGGTGCTCAGTATTCGTAACAAGCAGTTAATACTTGGATGGGCGCAACTCGAGTACCCAAGTATAATGGAAATCAATGGGGAACCCAAGCATTTTTCCAGAAGATTTCCAAGAAAAATACTCAAGTTCCCTATCGACTTCCATTATACTCGGGTACTCGAATCACACCCATCGAAGCATTAACTGCTTGTTATCTGTACTGAGCACGAAAGCACAGTAGTGCTCACTCATCACTAGTTATCTCCCATCCATGTGATAGCACATATCTTCCTGATGGCTGGGGTTTCTGACCATTGACCTCGACCGATCCTGAGCATTGAGGCTCTGAAGCCTGTGTGGATGGATTGGTGGGCAATCATATGCACTGCTGCTTCATTCATTCTTATTGGAGTGCTGAAGAACAGCCTAGCGTAGTGATCAGCTATCTCCAGAGGCCCCATTAACAAAATTGAGCATACATACATGTCTATTCAGAGCCCCAGTTCTCGTGATCAGTGGAGGTACCAGTGGACCAATTGGGAAATGATCCCTTATACCATAGACTTCTAAACTTGAGAATGCCTCTTTAAATATTCTAAGGCTTTGAACAATGCTAATAGATCTGACTGCTTTGGATTGGGTTTTTTTGGACTTTGTTTTCAAAATCATCTAGTATCATTGGACCTATACACCTTGACTTTTGAAGACACTCAGTGTGAAGCACTGATTTAACTACAAATGTGTTTTTTACATTTATGAAATTAAAAGATGTGAATAAAAGTTAGATTTTTCATATAATTGTTTTTGTAAAGAACATTTAATACCCTCAAAAATGTAGAAATGCAGAATATGTACAACACCTACCCTTTCTTAGCTTCCCGCTAAGGAGACTCCATCTGCTCCTTGGTTACAACGCATCAATGTGCCTTGCGAGATATGACTTGACAGAGTCCAGGATAGAGCAAAAAGTTGTCAAATAAATTTGGAAGAAATATAATGTTACATGAATTTGCCAGATGCATTTACATGTATTTATTCACTAGTTGTGACTAGTAAGAAGGAGCTATTCTCAGCACAATGTATAGTTTGTCTCTACTTATACAGAGTCAGAAATAAGTATTGAAACTGTCACCAATTTTCTAGGTAAATATATTTCTGAAGGTGCTATTGACATGAAATGCTTCAGAGATGTTGGTTACAACCCGATCAATCCACACAGGTTAAGAAATAAACCATAGATGTATATAAATGTAGATGTAGAGATATGTAATAATGATAAGTGACAAAGGGAAAATGTATTAAACACACGAAATGTATTAAAAGCCTTTGTTGGTGATGACAGCTTCAAGACGCTTCCTATATGGAGAAACTAATCACATGCATTGCTAAGGTGGGATTTTTGGCCCATTCTTCCAAACACTCTTCAAATACTGAAGCCTCTGTGGGCTCCTTCTATGAACTCTGAGCGTTACTTTATTCTATAAATTTTCTATTGGATTCAGGTCCAGTGGTCGGCTCGGCCATTCTAGCAGCTTTATTTTCTGCCTATTAAACCAATTGAGACTTTCCTTGGCTGTGTATTTGGGATCACTGTCTTGCTGAAATGTCCATTCTCGTTTCATCTTCATCATCCTGGAAGATGTTTGCAGGTTTTTTATCAAGAATATATTCGTACATTTGTCCATTCATCTTACCTTTAATTATATGAAGTTTGCCAGTGCTGTATGCTGAAAAACAGCCCCACACCATAATGTTCCCACATCCAAACTTCACTGTTGGCATGGTTTTTAGGGTGATATGCAGTGCCTTTTAGCCTCAAAACATGTTATGTTTTCTGGCATCCAAAGAGTTTAATTTTAGGTATATCTGACCCAACTATATTCTCCCATTATTTCAAAGACTTGTCTAAATGTTGTTGCGCAAACTTTAAAACGTGCTAGGGCTTGCTTTGTGTTCAGCAATGGAGTCTTGTGTGGTGAGCATCCATATCGACCATGGAGGTTCAGTGCATTACTTATTGCTTTCTTTTTTTTTTTTTTTTTTTTTTTTTTAAAGTGCAAAAATACAGTATATTTTATTAGACAAAGTAGGGGTGAACATCCAATATATCATTAAAAACACATTAAAATTAATGACGGGTTAATCCCATACATGATAATAGCATAGGCAATGGTGTACATATACAATGCATATCAATGTGGCACTGTCAGTTTTACAGGGAGAACATGTGGGCATTATATATCAATAAGCTGTCTCTCCAGACACAAAACAGCCTATGAGCATTTTAGCATTAGTGCTGGATATAGTCCATATTGGGCTAATAGCCCTGCTGAAAACTCTGCATAGACAGGCATGAACGTTACCTATGATAGCAGTAGACACCAATTATTAGCCAAAGAAGGTAGAGATAAGGGGGACACCGTCAGGCAGGCGCCTCAAGATAACCTACGTATGTTTTGATTATGCTTGGTGGTAATCTTCATCAGGGAGGAGGCGTCTTGTGCCGCTCACTCCCGATAGCAGGCTTTAAATATATGGTGGTAAACATTACAAACCCGGAAGTCTCGCTACCAGCGATTGCGCCAGTGCGCCGGGTGAAGTCACGTGAGACATCGGCCGTCACGTCACTTTCGCACATGCGCGGGAGCGGGGACGCGTCTCCAAAGCTCCCGCGCATGCGCGCGATGCTGAGACGGCCGCGGCTGCGCGCACACAACCCCAGCACTGAGCACGATCGCACGGAGACAGCAGTACATCACAACAGCAGAGGTAAGTACAGTCATCAGTCCCTATACATATAACATGCATCTTATAATGTTCAATATTCATAAAGCATGACAACGTCATGTAAAATGGTCCATCCTTGGATTTCTTTGTGGGACAACTTATTGCTTTCTTTTGAACAACTGTACCTGCTGATTCCAGGTTTATATGTAGCCTTCCAGTTGGACAACTCTTCTGATATTTATTTTCACTCCTCTGTCTGAAATCTTTAGGGGAGCACCTGGTCGTGGCTGCTTTATGATGAAATGATGTTCTTTGCATTTCCAGATTATGGCTCCAACAGTGCTCACTGGAACCTTCAGTAGTTTAGAAATTCTTCTGTAACCAATGCCATCTGTATGTTTTTCAACAATAAGGTTGTGAAGGTCTTCAGACCACTCACTGGTTGGTGCTCCGCTGGGCCAGTGCCGGTAACAGCAAAACACATATATATCCCCAGTTTCCTTCTCACAATGATTGGTGACTGACTAGCTTGGGACCCAATGGATGGCCACCCAATGGTAGAGCCGATCCAGTCCACTAGATGACAACCAGGTGGGAGGGGGGAAACAGTAGAGTGGAGAGAGTCTGTAGTGACAGTTGGAGGAGACGGACATGTCTGGAGACATGTCGTGTAGCAGTGACCTAGCTGGTGAAGGAGAGTGGTTTCCAGGGAGGGTACGACCAGGTACCCCTGGAACCATAGCACCGACGGGGCACAGGGCCCTAGGTCAGGCTAACGCTTCAGGCAACCTGACAAATACCTGCACAGTAAGGGGACCACCTAGGACCTCACTGACCCAAGAATCCTGGGGCACCAGCAGTAACGAGAGAACCAGAGACCGGGATAGATCACCGACCCTACAGGGTTCACACTGCCCGCCGTACAGACCAGAGACTGAACGACAAACAGGAGTGGACCCCCAGACACTCTAAGCCACAGGGTTCCACCAGCCAGTGAGAGGCGCAGGGGAAAGAAGCCACCAGGTTACCACACTGGCACTGGGATGAAAGGGACCAGGGGTCGAAACCAGCTGTCCTCAGTGAACCAGCATTACCACCACTGTGAGTAAACACCAGTTGCACTGCATCCCCGTCATGTGGTCTCCCTTCTTTCTGCGCTGAATTCCATCATCCATCCCCCTGGGGTCTGGCACTACTTGCAGAGGGCACAACATCTAGGCTGCCACCACCATCAGCCCCAGTGGCAAGAGACTGTGCAGTGATGGTTCTATCTCCATAACCGCAACCCGCAAGTGGTGTCACGACATAAACTTTTACTACAATTACCCTGTAAATAATGCCCTTTTAAAGCGACCCCCAGGGTCACAAAACCAGGCATCGGCCAGTACACACCCATGACACAGCATCCCCGTACATATACGGCCCGGGACCAAGTAGCCTATAGCCCTGGGCGACACAACTTTCCTGGCGTCATGAACAGGATATGGACTGGACCCGTTAAAACGGGTGACGTGTGCCTTATGGACTGTTTTTGTGCAACTGTTGCAATTTTGTGTGAAAAAGTAGCTGCGCCATCACTGTGGTGAAAAGGGAGTGAAAGGGGATCCCACCCACAACTCCTGCAAGTGCGGGAAGAAAGAAGGCAGTGTCCTGACCCAGAAGCGCCCGAAGTGCTCCAGTCCCCGTGACAGTGGTGAGAAAAACCAATGGGGATGGGAAAAATGCAGGCACAAGATGGCGGGAGTGCAGCGGGGCCTGCTCTGGTAGCACAAGGCGACGGGACTGAAGCGGGACCTGCTCTGGTGGTGCAGGCGGCTGCGCCCAGAGCCAAAGCGGTGGTACCGATCATGCCGATCTCCCTGCCGTATGTCCCAGGAGCGGCGTGGCTGCCCCAGTATGATGGTAAATTGGATGCCTTACTCGGGTTCAAAAAGAGAATATGCACTGTACTGGACATGTATGCAATGACCGGCAAGCAAAGAGTTTCTGTGGTGCTGGGACAGTTAATGGATGCAGCGGAGCTGGAAGTAGAGACCTGGTCAGATTATGACTGGAGATTAGTGAACACCATCTTTGAAAAGCTAAAGATTGTTTTTGAGAGTCGAGACCCATGCAGAAGGAGAGCTAAGAATGGGATTTTACAACGGTAAGCAGCAGTCCCAGGACAGTATCAGAGACTATGCCCTAAGATTACAAGCAGCACTGCGGACCTTGAGACATGTAGACCCCATCATTGATCCAGAAGGGAACAAGATGATGATCGAGCAGTTCCTGCGGGGGTTAGATTCAGTAGAGGACCGCAAGCAGCTGCGCCTCTGGGCCCTGGAACATCCGGATGTGGACTTTGTTGTTCTAAAGGACCAGGCCATAAAAGCCCTGCAACCCTCTAAGACCCCCTCTCCGTGCTGGCAAGCCAGCACCTTACCCCTGCGGGTGGAGCCCCCTTCCTTAACGTGGTAGAGACTAAAACTCAGGCAGTACTCCCTGGTGCTCCAAATGACTTGTGTTCCCAAGTGCACCAGCTGAGCAAGGATGTGGCGATGATCCTAAAAGTGATGAATCTCCAGTCAGAATCCAAGCCGACGGAGAGAATCCAGCTAGCCGACCGTGTAGAGGATGTCCCATGGATACGAGGAGGAAGGATCCCATCGTCCAGAGGAAGGAGCAGCGACCGCTACGATTCGTTTGGACAACCCATATGCCGTCGTTGCCACAAAGCTGGTCACCTCGCACAAAGGTGTCCTTTAAACCGGCAAGCCATGGGGTCAAGGGCCAACCCCCAGGAATAAGATGACAAGGCCCATCTGACTAGCGTGACCGGTATGTAGAAGGACGACCTGTTCTGTCCATCACCCTGGACGGAATCCCCACTTCTGCATTGTTGGACACCTGCTCGCAGATAACAACCATCCCGTATGTACTGTATAAAAGATTCTGGCCAGATACCAAACTCACCCGTTCGGATGCAGGCCTCACTATTTATGCTGTCAGTGGGTTACCAATGACTCAGATTGGGTTTAAGGAGGTAACCATAAAAGTGGGGAGGTTGGAGTTAAAAAAACAAGAACTGATTGTAGTGGTAACTGATGCCAGTGATAAGCATCCAAAGATGATTTGGGCGACTAATGTGATTGAAAATTGCCTGGGGGAAGTGTTGTTCTTAAGGGTGCTTTACACGCTGCAACATTGCTAATGATATATCGTCGGGGTCACGTCGTTAGTGTGACGCCCTGGACTATCCAGTTCGTCCCAGGTAGTCACACACAACACCACACCCCTCTCCCAGTTAGGTAACATCAGTCAAACTTAAAAGCCTCCAGGTTTGATGTCCACACCAGGGAGGGTGGAGCCAGGCGGTTGGCTCCACCCAACGAGGAGTTCACAGGCCTGGAGGTGGGAAAACAGTTAGTTGTAGTCTAGCTCAGGCTCTGGAAGAGTCAAGTTCAAGTTCACAGGCAGACCTGCGCTCAGGCCTGCCAAAGACTACCGGTGGCTGGGTCGGATACCGGAGCACCAGGCAGGGTACTCAGACCCCGAACTAGGCTAGAAGCTACCACCATAGTCAAATTAACTGATTGCAGTCTGGACCTCAAGGGTTCATTCCCACCTAAGTCCCGATTGAAGGCAACAGCCCAACCATTTCGGATAAGTGCCACCGCCAAGGGCAAGAGATCCAAAGGGCCAGCGTCTGCAGGCAAACGGGCTCCTACGACAGATACACGTCGGGGAGCGGACTACCGGTGTCTAGGCACAGGAGTCAAGATTCACACACAGAGGTGCAGGAGAAAGGCGGACACTACTAACCTAATCTGGGAAAAGCTGCAGCCGGCTGCGGGCCCCGTTCATCACTCCGTTTGGTTTACCAGTGACTCCAGTGTCTTGTGTCAGAGTGAGTACACCAGTGCCATCAGGCACTGCGCCGCGCTGCACCGCAACACTATACCCTGCACCCGGGCCCTGGCCCGCCGGACCCCAGAACCAACATCCCCTACCCACGGAGGGGTCAACACCTAGCTGCGCTACTACACCGCTCCCGGGCGTCCCAACACCTTCACCACAGCGGTGGTGTCTACAATCACCACAACCCGTGGGTGGCGTCACGAACTATCATTTCAAACCAAACACCCAAATCCATGCATGTAGCGCCAACTCCCTTGCAGAGCGACGTGACCCCCGGGTCCGTGAGAGGCTCGAGCCACCACCCGCAGTACGAGCACGGATCCGAGCTGCTCGGCGGTCGCAGCCGAGCCCGCGGGGCGGTACATTAGTGACACACATCCGGCGCCGTTAGCGACATCGCAGCGTGTGACACCAAGGAGCGACAATCAAAGAGCGCAAAAACGTGAAAAATCGTTGCTCGTTGACACGTCGCACCTTTTCCAAATATTGTTGCTGCTGTAGGTTCGATGTTGTTCGTCGTTCCTGCGGCAGCACACATTGCTATGTGTGACACTGCAGGAACGACGAACATCTCCTTACTTGCGTCCACCGGTAATGAGGAAGGAAGGAGGTGGACGGCATGTTCCGACCGCTCATCTCCGCCCCTCCTCTGCTATTGGAAGGCGCCGTGTGACGCCTTAGAAAGGAGGCGGATCGCCGGCCAGAGCGACGTCTCAGGGAAGGTAAGTCTGTGTGACGGGTGTTAGCGATGTTGTGCACCACGGGCAGCGATTTGCCCGTGACTCACAACCGACGGGAACGGGTACGCTCGCTAGCGATATCGGTACCGATATCGCAGCGTGTAAAGTATCCTTTACTCCAACAGATTGCTGAAACTGCTGGTGCAATATATCACAAGAAAATGACCTATTGTTTAAAGGGGTTGTCCTCTCTCTACAAATTTTTACTTATAGGCTCATTTATGCTTAAAACCCCCCTATATATTTGCTCACCCTCCCCATGTCCCGTGCTGTCTCTCCACCTCATCCCTTCTCTCTGTTGACTGGCTGCAGTGGTGACAATATGTCAACAGCACTGCAGGCAATCAGTAAGCTTAGCAACTCTTGCTGTCTACATTGGTAGAGCCACTGAACTGAATGATTGCTGTAAAGCTGTCGATGTTATGACACCACTGCAGCTGATCATCAGAGATATGGGCAAAGGTGCACGCGCAGCTCTGGACGAAGTTATTTTTTTACATATTTGAGCTTATGGGCAAAAATTTGACAAAAGGGAACAACCCCTTTAAATTAAGGTTTTATGTTATATATATATATTTTTTTGTTTATACTGTGTAAACACACGTACAAATTGTCTCTTCAGGGAGGAAGGAGACAAACTCTAGTGCTACCTATTGGTAGTAGCAATCCTAAAAGTCAGATTGGTGTGTCAGTCTCCGCAAGGAGAAAAGTTTTCCCCTTAACACACATACACACACACAAACAAAGTAAGAGTGCTTTGATCAATAGGAGTGTTAGTAGTTAACTTTTATTAATTAAAGGAAATATGTCAGCAAGTTTTTACTATGGAATCTGAGAGCCACATGCTTTAAGGTCAGAGATCCTGATACCAGCTATGTGTCTCTGGTTGGTCTGCTTGCTCTGATTTTGATACAATCACAGTTTTCTCTGATGCAGGTCTTGCAGTGCTTGGAATGCAGAGCTATATATAACCACGGCTACATCACTGATTGGCCTCCTTTTGTGGACACTTTACATTAACAGAAAGCTGCTAATCAGTAGTAGGGGTGTGACTACACTGCAATTGAGTAGGAAGCACCAAGCAGCTAGTCCTGTAATGATAATCTGCTGATAAAACACTGATTTTATTGAAACAACAAAACACATCCTAGTAAGTGACACATTACTGGAATCAGGCTCTTAGCACCTGCATCAAGCTGCTCTCAGATTACATAGCAAAAACCTGCTGACAGATTCCTTTTAACAAATGACAAAATGAATGAGCAAAAGAGAAATCAAATCAAATTAATATCAAATCTAAACAGCATCAAAGTAAATTTAATCAATATTTGGTGTGACCACTGACCACCCTTTATCTTCAGCAACAGCCCTTAATATAATTGAGTCTGCCTGAGCTTACATGAAGATACAGGAGGATTTCCAAAAGCCTATATCCTCAGAAAGTCTGTAGTTAGTTCTTCATCATGTTTGGCACAACCTCCCTGCTAAGTTTCTTCAAAAACTATGTACAAGTGCAAGGGTATCTAGAAGAAGGCAAAGGTAGGAGTCCCGCTGGTTTTATTTCTCTGGTCGTGGTGTTCCTGTCGAAATAGAGACAGAAGATGGGTAATTTGTACACTAAGGAACAGATTGTAGCGCTGCTGTTGAAGTGTTGAGGACATAAAAATGTGAAGGAACTACATGTTGTATGACTGTTTTGACAATGGACCAGTATGGTGGACATGTACAGTATGCATTGTACAGAATCTATGATAGAGATTATTGTTTAAATTGTAGAGTTATCAAACCTAAATTCAATTTCTAGAATACTCTTATGTTTCTTCTATCAAAAGAGTAGCTGGAGCAGATAGGGACAGGCATATCTAACCACCACAT
This sequence comes from Anomaloglossus baeobatrachus, assembly GCF_048569485.1. Lineage (NCBI taxonomy): Eukaryota > Metazoa > Chordata > Amphibia > Anura > Aromobatidae > Anomaloglossus > Anomaloglossus baeobatrachus. The sequence continues at coordinate 75,575,297 of NC_134360.1, forward strand.
CTGTAAGGAGGGGGCTGAGCAGCTGCAGAAGACATTAAAAAAATCTGACTGACTGTTACATGAACAAGTAACTATGCTGAGTTTATTGCTGAGACTAATGGAAGTTTGTAAATTCAAAATCTGTCTGTAATCGCGAATCCCTGAAAGGTGGACCCTTTGTTGTATGGTGCATCAGAATCATGCATACATGTACGAGGTGTTTTGTAGGTGTTTCTAAAATAGCAAATAGCTGCATAGTAAGTACAGACACTCCCAGCATCCACCCAGCTTAGCCAAACCCTCTCCAAAGTTCTTTGTTTCAAGAGTGGAATCCCACACCCTATTAACTTTTTACCAACTAAAACCTTAAAAAGTATGTTCACTTAATCAGACCTTCAATAAATTTAGGTCAGATATAATTACAAAGGTTGAAGACCTTGACGAATTGAGAAATGAGCAAAAGAGAAAGACGTGACTGCACATTTAATAATCAGTAGATATGAGACTGAGTCTTTTCAGATTTGAGACTCAGGGATCAGTACTTTAAATTCCCACAACATTATATCTGACAGAATAGGAGGAACAATCCAAAAATCTTAATTGACTTAGCTCAGAGAAAGATAAGAAGATAGAAGGTATTTTATTAATCACATCTTACAATATGAGTTATCTACTTTCCTTTTGTATTTCCCAGCAGAGGACAGTAAGGTTAAAACCTAGGCGACTACATTGGTCCAAAAACCCTAGTTTACAGCAGAGACCTGTGGCTTATTATTTAACTAGACTGGACCCTGTCGCCAAGAGTGCATCTCTTGCATCAGAGCCACTCCGGTTGTTCAAGCTAGGGTTGAAAAGGTCACAAGAATAGTTCCTGATTACAAAGTTCCAATTAACAGGATATTTACAGTTTTAAGTTAGGTACAATCTAGACACAATGTGACTTTCTTATGCCAGAAATGTGAGACTGAAGTGATAAACAGTTTTAAATCCAGCTATGCTTTGGTTACTGGATTCAAAAAGGGGGGAAAGATGTCACCTATTATTTTCTCCAAAAGTGGAGGGCTCAGCAGACATACCTAATAGAAATACCCTGAAACTAGCCCTTCTCCCGCAACTGTCATATTTCCTGTATCAGTAAGAAACATCTCTGCTAAATGAGAAAGGGAAAAATAGGAAAATTTTGTCCTATATGTTTTTTATTTAGTTTCTTCAACCATGTCAAGTACAGATTACCACTTAATGTATTATAGTCAGAGCTAAAGTCATAGATTGATCTAACGCAGATTTCTAGTTTTTTCATAGATGGACAAGATGATAAACTGTTGGTCGATTGTACACTGGATATGCTACAGTTTACACAACATGAGGTAATAAAAAGCCCAACCACTCCCTCCTCTCCTATCAATACAGGAAGTAGAGATGAGCGAACCGGTCCCGGTTCGGCTCGAGGTCGGTTCGCCGAACGGAGGTCCCGTTCGAGTTCGGTTCGTCGAACGTTCGACGAACCGAACTCGAACTGCATAGGAAACAATGGCAGGCAATCACAAACACATAAAAACACCTAGAAAACACCCTCAAAGGTGTCCAAAAGGTGACAAACAACTCACAACACAAACACATGGGAAAGTGACAAGGACATATACTCATGCGAAAACAAAACAGCTGGACAAGGAAAAAGAGGAGGACACACAGATATAGGCATGGCACGCCCTTCTAAAGTCATGTAAAACACCGCAAGGTGACTCCAAGCGGAGTCTCCCTTTTTTCCAAAAATTGGGCCCCACACACACCCACCCCTTCAGTGGCAGCAGTTGTGCCCCAGTTGTACACTTCACAGCTAGATTTGCATCAAGCACATTCAAAAACACGCCATTCTTATCCATCCCCAGGATGACACCGGGGTAGGTAGCAAAGTCTTTCCTGATCCCAGCTCTGTTCATCTTGGCTTCTTTTAAAAACACATCAAGCAAGGGTTACTCCAAGCGGAGTCTCCCTTTTTTCCAAAAATTGGGCCCCACACACACCCACCCCTTCAGTTGCAGCAGTTGTGCCCCAGTTGTACACTTCACAGCTAGATTTGCATCAAGCACATTCAAAAATACGCCATTCTTATCCGTCCCCAGGATGACACCAGGGTAGGTAGCAAAGTCTTTCCTGATCCCAGCTCTGTTCATCTTGGCTTCTTTTAAAAACACATCAAGCAAGGGTTACTCCAAGCGGAGTCTCCCTTTTTTCCAAAAATTGGGCCCCACACACACCCACCCCTTCAGTGGCAGCAGTTGTGCCCCAGTTGTACACTTCACAGCTAGATTTGCATCAAGCACATTCAAAAATACGCTATTCTTAACCGTCCCCAGCATGACACCGGGGTAGGTAGATAAAGTCTTTGCTGAACCATGACTTGTTCATCTTGGCTTCTTTTAAAAACAATGTAAGCAAGGGTTACTCCAAGCGGAGTCTCCCTTTTTTCCAAAAATTGTGCCCCACACACACCCACCCATTCAGTGGCAGCACTTGTGCCCTAGTTGCAAACAGGATGTTTTGATTTGCATCAAGCACATTCCAAATCCACAAGCATTTACTCTCCCCAGGATGACACAGGGGTAGTAAATTCCTTCTGGATCCATGACTTGTTCATTATGATGAACGTCAGTCTGTCCACATTGTCACTGGACAGACGTGTGCGCTTATCTGTCAGCACACACCCAGCAGCACTGAAGACACGTTCAGAGACAACGCTGGCAGCTGGACACGACAAAATCTCCAAGGCGTAACTGGAGAGCTCTGGCCATTTTTCTAGATTTGAAGCCCAAAAGGAGCAAGGCTCCATTTGCAAAGTCATGGCATCGATGTTCATTTGGAGATACTCCTGTATCATCCTCTCCAGCCGTTGACTATGTGTCAGACTTGTTGTCTCTGGTGGCCTTGCAAAGGAGGGTCTAAAAAAATTATGAAAAGATTCCATAAAATTGCTGTTACCAGCACCAGATACGGTCCTACTGGTACGGGTAGACTGTTGAAGATGACGAGACCGTCCCATGTTTGTAAAGTTACAACTGGGAGATTCACTCCCTGCACCTGCATGGTTGTTTGGTGGAAAAGCCGATCTAAGATCGAGTAACAGCTTCTGCTGATACTCCTGCATACGTGTGTCCCTTTCTATGGCTGGAATTATGTCACAAAATTTGGACTTGTACCGGGGATCTAATAGTGTGGCAAGCCAGTAGTCATCATCACTTCTAATTTTGACAATACGAGGGTCATGTTGGAGGTAGTGCAACAAGAAGGCACTCATGTGTCTTGCGCAGCCATGCGGACCAAGTCCACGCTGTGTTTGTGGCATAGAGGTGCTAACCGTTCTTTCTTCCTCTGACATCTCCCCCCAACCTCTTTCAACTGAAATTTGACCAAGGTCTCCCTCATCTGCTGAGTCTTCCATGTCCATGGACACTTCGTCCTCCATTTCTTCATGTCCTCCTGCACCTTCCTCAACATCTCGCCTGCTACCATGCGCCCTTGTTGATCCCTGTCCCCCATGGTCCCATGCCTGGCGCCTTGGTGATGATGAACGTCTGGACCTTGGTGATGTTGTTGTGTCTTGCGCATGTGAATCCTCCTGTAGTTCCTCCCCTTCCTGTTGTCCGACCCCCTGACTCCGAATAGTGTTTAGCGTCTGCTCCAGCATGTAAATGACTGGAATCGTCATGCTGATAATGGCATTGTCAGCGCTAAACATATTCGTCGCCATGTCGAAACTGTGCAGAAGGGTGCATAGGTCCTTGATCTGAGACCACTCCATCAGGGTGATCTGCCCCACCTCTGCATCTCGTTGGCCCAGGCTATACGTCATGACGTATTGCACCAGGGCTCGGCGGTGCTGCCACAGTCGCTGTAACATGTGGAGAGTCGAATTCCAGCGTGTCGCCACATCGCATTTCAGACGATGAACCGGCAGGCCGAAAGACTTCTGGAGCGATGCAAGTCGCTCAGCTGCGGCGCTTGAACGGCGGAAGTGAGCAGACAGTTTTCGTGCCCTGGTCAGAAGGCCATCTAGGCCGGGATAGTGTGTTAAAAATTGCTGCACGACAAGGTTCAACACGTGAGCCATACAAGGTACGTGTGTCACCTTGCCCAGGCGAAGGGCCGCACCCAGGTTTGCAGCATTGTCGCACACGGCCTTACCAGGCTGCAGGTTGAGTGGAGACAACCATTTATTAAACTCGGACCGCAGAGCTGACCACAACTCCTCAGCTGTGTGACTCTTATTCCCAAGACATGTCAAGCAAAAGACCGCCTGATGCCGTTGTGCTCTGCTGCCAGCATAGTAATGAGGGGTGCGTGATTCCTTCTGCGCAGTGAGAACGCTGTTGGCCTGACCAGGCAGGCTTGGGGCGGAGGTGGAGGACCCAGATGAGGTGGAGGATGCAGAAGCAGTGGCGGAACTTGGACAGACAGAGGATTGACACACAAGTCGTGGGGACGGCAAGACTTGTGCAGCAGACCCTTCACCATCTATCACCATAGTTACCCAGTGCCCAGTCAGCGACATGTAACGCCCCTGTCCATGCTTACTGGTCCAAGTATCGGTGGTGAAATGCACCCGTTGACACACAGAGTTTCTCAAGGAAGCGGTGATGTTGTGTGCGACATGCTGGTGTAGCGCGGGCACACCTTTTTTAGAGAAGTAGTGGCGACTAGGCATCTGGTACTGGGGCACAGCGACAGACATAAGGTCTCTAAAATCCTGTGTGTCCACTAGGCGGAAAGGCAGCATTTCGGTAGCCAAGAGCTTACAGAGGGATAGAGTCAACCTCTTAGCTTTGTCATGGGTCGCAGGAAGTGGCCTTTTATTTGACCACATCTGAGGGACAGAGATCTGGCTGCTGTGTGTAGACAGTGTTGAGTAGGGTGTCCCTGGAAAAATGCAGGTTTGTGAGGAAAGTGCAGGCGGAGTCATGATGTTGCCTTCATCCAACGTTGGTGCTATCGATGTCTGAGAGAGCTGTACACACTCACTTGTTTCCCCTTCCAAACCAACTGACGACCTACCAAGCAAACTGCCTGTTGCGGTTACAGTGGTGGAAGTTGTGGGTGGAAAAACAGGTGTGACAGCTGTCCCCACAGTCCTAGAAGATGACGAGCGCGCGGATGCACTGGAAGGGGCAGGCGGTGGATGGTTCGCTCCGCTAGGCCGCATTGCAGCACGGTGAGCTTCCCACTGGGCCATATGATATTTATTCATGTGACGATTCATGGAAGAAGTTGTCAAACTGCTGAGGTTTTGACCTCTACTAAGAGAACCATGACAAATTTTACAGATCACATAATTTGGGCGATCTTTTTCTATGTCAAAAAAGGACCAGGCTAGGCAAGGCTTAGAGGCCATGCGACCTGTTGATCCACCCCGAATAATGCTCAGAGGCAGAGTGGTGGCTGAGGATGCAGTTGTAGACGTGATACCAGTACTCCGACTGTGTCCAGGAAGGCGCAAGGTAACTTCGTCATCAGTTGCATCCTCCTCCACCACCTCTGTTGACCTCCTCGAGTGCCTGACTGTGGGTTGACAGTAGGTGGGATCTAGAACTTCATCATCAATTGTTGTGTTTGCACTCCCCTCCCCCTCAGACCGAGCCTCTTCTTGCCCTGACCGAATATTTAAGTTGTCATCCCAATCGGGTATCTGCGTCTCATCTTCATCAGTATGTTCCTCATTGTCTATAACCACAGGTGTTACAGTTTGTGACAAAGGGTCAACATTATGCTCAGAAACTTGGTCCTCACGGCCTGAATCAGAGTCACAAAGGTTCTGGGCATCACTGCAGACCATTTCCTGTTCTGTACTCACTGTAGCTTGGGAGCAGACCTCTGATTCCCAGGCTATAGTGTGACTGAACAGCTCTGCAGACTCAGCCATCTCAGTTCCACCATACTGTGCAGGGTTGATGGAGACTTCAGAGCTGGGAGAAAGCAAGTTTGATTGGGATGACAACTCAGAGGACTGGTGTTTTTTGGATGCGGTACTTGAAGTGGCTGAGAGGGCACTTGTTGGACCACTTGAGATCCATTCAAGCATTTTCCTTTTTTGGCCATCATCTACCTTTGTTCCTGTTGTTCGTGTCCGTAAAAAAGGGAGCACATCGGATTGTCCACGGTAAGTAGTAGACATCTTACTTTTGCTGGTAGATGGTCTATCTTCAGCAGATGATAATGGAGCTTTGCCACCTTCCCCACGGACAAAACCTTTTTTGCCTTTTCCACCACGCCTCTTCCCCTTTCCACCAGCATCTGTCATTTTGCCACTCATGTTGATTGCGACAAGATTGTGCACTGAAAATGTGGTAGTAAAAATTGAGAGGTGGTGTAGATTGCAGTGGTGGTCTAGCTTTATTAACAGCAGAATAATAAAGAATAAATATCCCTGACAATGCAACTACAGCCCTTAAACTGGCAGCAAAAATACTAGTATAATGGCTTAGTTATAATGAGTTGGAGTGTGCAATGCAGGCAGACGCGCTCTGCAAATGTCTTTGCACTAGTGTGACTATAGCAAAGTCCAATAGCCACGTATAGGATGCCACTAGGTACACTGAGTGTTTGCTAGTATAATGGCTTAGTTATCATGAGTTGGAGTGTGCAATGCAGGCAGACGCGCTCTGCAAATGTCTTTGCACTAGTGTGACTATAGCAAAGTCCAATAGCCACGTATAGGATGCCACTAGGTACACTGAGTGTTTGCTAGTATAATGGCTTAGTTATCATGAGTTGGAGTGTGCAATGCAGGCAGACGCGCTCTGCAAATGTCTTTGCACTAGTGTGACTATAGCAAAGTCCAATAGCCACGTATAGGATGCCACTAGGTACACTGAGTGTTTGCTAGTATAATGGCTTAGTCATCATGAGTTGGAGTGTGCAATGCAGGCAGACGCGCTCTGCAAATGTCTTTGCACTAGTGTGACTATAGCAAAGTCCAATAGCCACGTATAGGATGCCACTAGGTACACTGAGTGTTTGCTAGTATAATGGCTTAGTTATAATGAGTTGGAGTGTGCAATGCAGGCAGACGCGCTCTGCAAATGTCTTTGCACTAGTGTGACTATAGCAAAGTCCAATAGCCACGTATAGGATGCCACTAGGTACACTGAGTGTTTGCTAGTATAATGGCTTAGTTATCATGAGTTGGAGTGTGCAATGCAGGTAGAGGTGCTGCAAATGTCTTTGCACTAGTGTGACTATAGCAAAGTCCAATAGCCACGTATAGGATGCCACTAGGTACACTGAGTGTTTGCTAGTATAATGGCTTAGTTATCATGAGTTGGAGTGTGCAATGCAGGCAGACGCGCTCTGCAAATGTCTTTGCACTAGTGTGACTATAGCAAAGTCCAATAGCCACGTATAGGATGCCACTAGGTACACTGAGTGTTTGCTAGTATAATGGCTTAGTTATCATGAGTTGGAGTGTGCAATGCAGGCAGACGCGCTCTGCAAATGTCTTTGCACTAGTGTGACTATAGCAAAGTCCAATAGCCACGTATAGGATGCCACTAGGTACACTGAGTGTTTGCTAGTATAATGGCTTAGTTATAATGAGTTGGAGTGTGCAATGCAGGCAGACGCGCTCTGCAAATGTCTTTGCACTAGTGTGACTATAGCAAAGTCCAATAGCCACGTATAGGATGCCACTAGGTACACTGAGTGTTTGCTAGTATAATGGCTTAGTTATCATGAGTTGGAGTGTGCAATGCAGGCAGACGCGCTCTGCAAATGTCTTTGCACTAGTGTGACTATAGCAAAGTCCAATAGCCACGTATAGGATGCCACTAGGTACACTGAGTGTTTGCTAGTATAATGGCTTAGTTATAATGAGTTGGAGTGTGCAATGCAGGCAGACGCGCTCTGCAAATGTCTTTGCACTAGTGTGACTATAGCAAAGTCCAATAGCCACGTATAGGATGCCACTAGGTACACTGAGTGTTTGCTAGTATAATGGCTTAGTTATCATGAGTTGGAGTGTGCAATGCAGGCAGACGCGCTCTGCAAATGTCTTTGCACTAGTGTGACTATAGCAAAGTCCAATAGCCACGTATAGGATGCCACTAGGTACACTGAGTGTTTGCTAGTATAATGGCTTAGTTATCATGAGTTGGAGTGTGCAATGCAGGCAGACGCGCTCTGCAAATGTCTTTGCACTAGTGTGACTATAGCAAAGTCCAATAGCCACGTATAGGATGCCACTAGGTACACTGAGTGTTTGCTAGTATAATGGCTTAGTTATAATGAGTTGGAGTGTGCAATGCAGGCAGACGCGCTCTGCAAATGTCTTTGCACTAGTGTGACTATAGCAAAGTCCAATAGCCACGTATAGGATGCCACTAGGTACACTGAGTGTTTGCTAGTATAATGGCTTAGTTATCATGAGTTGGAGTGTGCAATGCAGGTAGAGGTGCTGCAAATGTCTTTGCACTAGTGTGACTATAGCAAAGTCCAATAGCCACGTATAGGATGCCACTAGGTACACTGAGTGTTTGCTAGTATAATGGCTTAGTTATCATGAGTTGGAGTGTGCAATGCAGGCAGACGCGCTCTGCAAATGTCTTTGCACTAGTGTGACTATAGCAAAGTCCAATAGCCACGTATAGGATGCCACTAGGTACACTGAGTGTTTGCTAGTATAATGGCTTAGTTATCATGAGTTGGAGTGTGCAATGCAGGTAGAGGTGCTGCAAATGTCTTTGCACTAGTGTGACTATAGCAAAGTTCAATAGCCACGTATAGGATGCCACTAGGTACACTGAGTGTTTGCTAGTATAATGGCTTAGTTATCATGAGTTGGAGTGTGCAATGCAGGCAGACGCGCTCTGCAAATGTCTTTGCACTAGTTTGACTATAGCAAAGTCCAATAGCCACGTATAGGATGCCACTAGGTACACTGAGTGTTTGCTAGTATAATGGCTTAGTTATCATGAGTTGGAGTGTGCAATGCAGGCAGACGCGCTCTGCAAATGTCTTTGCACTAGTGTGACTATAGCAAAGTCCAATAGCCACGTATAGGATGCCACTAGGTACACTGAGTGTTTGCTAGTATAATGGCTTAGTTATAATGAGTTGGAGTGTGCAATGCAGGCAGACGCGCTCTGCAAATGTCTTTGCACTAGTGTGACTATAGCAAAGTCCAATAGCCACGTATAGGATGCCACTAGGTACACTGAGTGTTTGCTAGTATAATGGCTTAGTTATCATGAGTTGGAGTGTGCAATGCAGGTAGAGGTGCTGCAAATGTCTTTGCACTAGTGTGACTATAGCAAAGTCCAATAGCCACGTATAGGATGCCACTAGGTACACTGAGTGTTTGCTAGTATAATGGCTTAGTTATAATGAGTTGGAGTGTGCAATGCAGGCAGACGCGCTCTGCAAATGTCTTTGCACTAGTGTGACTATAGAAAAGTCCAATAGCCACGTATAGGATGCCACTAGGTACACTGAGTGTTTGCTAGTATAATGGCTTAGTTATCATGAGTTGGAGTGTGCAATGCAGGCAGACGCGCTCTGCAAATGTCTTTGCACTAGTGTGACTATAGCAAAGTCCAATAGCCACGTATAGGATGCCACTAGGTAAACAGAGTGTTTGCTAGTATAATGGCTTAGTTATCATGAGTTGGAGTGTGCAATGCAGGCAGACGCGCTCTGCAAATGTCTTTGCACTAGTGTGACTATAGCAAATTCCAATAGCCACGTATAGGATGCCACTAGGTACACTGAGTGTTTGCTAGTATAATGGCTTAGTTATCATGAGTTGGAGTGTGCAATGCAGGCAGACGCGCTCTGCAAATGTCTTTGCACTAGTGTGACTATAGCAAAGTCCAATAGCCACGTATAGGATGCCACTAGGTACACTGAGTGTTTGCTAGTATAATGGCTTAGTTATAATGAGTTGGAGTGTGCAATGCAGGCAGACGTGCTCTGCAAATGTCTTTGCACTAGTGGGACTATAGCAAAGTCCAATAGCCACGTTTAGGATGCCACTAGGTACACTGAGTGTTTGCTAGTATAATGGCTTAGTTATAATGAGTTGGAGTGTGCAGAGGACAGGAGGGTACAGTGCCAGGATTTTGGGGCTCTGGGTAGAGGAATGGAAGCCTGCCTTTCTATCCCTCCTAATAGGGAAATGCAGGGAGGAAATCCCTGACCTTGGCTACACAGACGCTGTTGCTGTTTTCAGGACCTGTCACCTTAACTCTGACCCTGCCGGTTTGAGCCCTTAAAAGGGCTGCTAGAAAGTGCTATCCCTATGCTGTCCAGCGCTGTGTATGGAGCGCATACAGCTGTATCAGCGATAGGACTCAAGACGGAGCTGCGACAGTGATGTCTGACACCAAAGACGCAGAAGAGATAATGGCGTGCTGGAGGAAAATGTCCGTTTTTATAATGCAGGGACATGTGACATGGACATCCTATCACACATGCCGTTGCTTCTCTGGCTAAAAGTCCACTTAGCTGTGTGTGTGTCTGGGATTGGCTGACATGCTGGCCCGCCCCACAAGACGCGCGCGCTTAGGGAAGGAAGACAAGAAAAAAAAAAAAAAATGGCGATCGCCATTATAGAAACAGCAGTGATCTGAAGGCGCTGTTCACGCACACTATACACTGAAATGTCATAATAGTGTGATTCACAGAGTGACTTACACTATTACAGCAGAAACCAAGCTAGGATTTAGCTGTTTTTTTGCTGCTAGAACCGTTCTCGAACGTTTCTAGAACTATCGAGCTTTTGCAAAAAGCTCGAGTTCTAGTTCGATCTAGAACATGCCCCAAAATCACTCGAGCCTAGAACTGGAGAACCACGAACCACGAACCGCGCTCAACTCTAACAGGAAGCAGATATGAAGGCACTCACTGTAGCATGTAGAGCAGCAAAGGGCAAGATGGCCAAATGTGCATATAGGCAGCAGATCTTTCCTAATGTAAAATGAGAAACCTACAAATACTGCAGAGAGCATATGAGCCTGGATGGAGGTTCTATTGTTATAAAATAACCCTAACATAGGGAAGATAAAGCTCACATCTGAGCTGACACTGATGGAGCCAAGAGAAATGCAGATATAGCTGACAAGGAAACAGCAAACAGGCCTAGAGTTGTGAGTCTTTTACAAATGCAGACCAGGACCTCAGCAGCACCTGTCACTCCTGATGTTCTTAAATCTCTATAGAAGCAAGCGGTTCAGCAGGGAACCAAGTGTGAGATGCAGGGAGTCCAGCTGGCTGAGGAAGATCTGTGGATAAAGGGCAGTAAGCTTTCTCTGCCAAAAGCTTTTTACTTAATGATTGACCAGGTAATCTGTGGACTAACACATATGTCAAAGACAGTTATAAGTATGTGCTTTGGTAGAAAAGGTATGGGTAGCACCAGGGTTCAGTACCCAGGTGACTAGACTTGTAAGACATGTGCTTAATACCATGTAGGAAAAAACTGTAAAGACCCTGTAGAAACACATCCATAGTCCGCTCTAGCGATCCAGAGATTGCTGATTGATTGTAAACATTTATCAGGAGTAGGTTTAAAAGAGTTAGTGCTTGTTGTGTAAATTTTTTCCGGGATTTTTCTGAAGCATATCCAGTGCAAAAACCTACCTTTACTGCTAAAAAACTCATGATAGAAGGGGTATGTAAAAATGGGGTTCCTGAAGTGGTAAAAGTACATATTTTTTTGAGATTTAATTAGGGAGTTCTTACATATCTGGGAATCAGCAGGCTCTCCACAATTCTTACCATCCACAGAGCAGTGGGGAGGTGGAAAGGCTGAATAGAAAATTAGGGTTAAAAATCCAGAAGGGAAAGGTGGAGACTGGCAAGTCATGGACGGAATGCTTGTTTTTTTTCTTTTCTTACTAAATAGGTCTCCATATAAGATATTTTTTGGCCTAGCACATAGAACATGATTACATTTCCCACAGATACTTCAGAAGGAACCTGAAGACCCACCTCTTCCGACAAGCCTGCAACCTGCCGTAACCCTCAGTCTGATATAGCGCCGCACGACCATCTCTACCCTCATCTACTGTATCCTCACCTATCCCTTGTAGACTATGAGCCCTCGCGGGCAGGGACCTCTATCCTCCTGTACCTGTCCGTGTCTTGTATTGTTTATGAATATTGTATTTGTCCCTATTATGTATACCCCTTTCACAAGTAAAGTGCCATGGAATTGGTGGCGCTATAATAATAAATAATAATAATAAATAAATAATAATAATATAGCATAACAACCTGACTAGTGAGGTACAAGCCTTATACAATTGACTAAATAGTGGGATACACAGGTATATTCTTCAATTTCAGATCCTAAATCAGCTTCAGGAGCACATAGTCTCAAGCCAGGAGACTGGGTAGGCCTAAAAAGACAAGCGAGAATGAGTCATGATTAGATGGGCCAATCCAGTTTCTCCTAACCATAGCAACTTTGGTGAAGCTTGAGGGAAAACCCATCTGGATACACAGCAGCCACTGTAAAGCGTCACAGCGCCAGCAGAATGATTGTCTCAACACACCATAGTGTCGGACTATCTCACATAGGACCTTATGGGAAATCTCCAGGTTGGGGCTGATATACAGGAAATAGCCAAAATAAGGGAGTGATGGTTACAGGAACACAACACAAACACGGACTAATTGTGGGAGAAACATTCTCTTTCTTGAAAAAGTCAATTAGTTCAAGGGTTTAAGTGGGCAATTTTCATGGATAACACACACCTGTATGTAACTGGTATTGTCTTGTTTGTTAGTATATGTAGCCGTAAAAGTGCTACTCTGTGTTATACAAAAGGTAAGGGAAATCCTGTCAAAGAACCCCTGGTTGCGGAAGGCAGACCCAAGACAAGAAGAGATCCATTAGTGTTGTGATATAATTATGGGTATCCGGGTAGGAAACTGAGGTGAAGCAGGTAGGAAAGTCCCAAGGACGCAGATCGAGAACAAAGGAGGGATTGTGAGAATTCATTTTGCTCCTGTGGTATTCATCTTGTCTTATAACTTATGATGTCATGGGAATCAGCTAACACTGATGGGTGGGGAAGCTTCACATTTCTTTCACACCCCCAATGCTCTTATTCGTGCACAGTTCAGAGGGACCTGGTTCTTTGTTCAGAGATACTATCTACACTGGTCACATGTTCTAATAAATAAGATATCTTCAGTACACCACAAAGCTTGTGTGCTGTAATGATTTCTTGAGCGCTCATAAAACAAATATTATTTTGAAGTTCAAATGGCATAGAAAGAACATATTTTGCTCTCAATAGTGTATGTGTATATCTATATGTAAGGTTTTGTTTGGCCTAGTGTGATGTGGAAACCTGAGACACTAGTGAAACACGTGATTTAGTGACTATGTCCTCCCCCACACCATCGGTACCATTCCCTTGGGGGACGGTGGCAACAGTTATGATGTAGTTTGGTGAAGGTTACGAACATGGAAGCAGGAGAGGGCATTATAGTTAACAGAAAGTCTTTTACTGAGGTAGAAGTTGAAAAGACATAACAGATAATTGGAGTCAGACTAGATAGTATTCACAGCGTTCTCACATAGATGATTATACGTGGCAGCATTTTCCATTTCTTCTTCCATACATTCTCACAGTCATATGAATCCCTTTCCATATATACTGCTTCCTGCACACCAGCTGCAGAAACTACCTTTTTTACATGCTACCAAAGGCAAGACAGAATTCCTTCTCTAAATCTTCCACACCAGGTTGGCAAATTACAGTCCACCACTGTATAAGGGAAACCTTGTTAAGCCCACAGCAGTCTAAGGACCACCAGTAACTTCCACTTCCTGTTTGAGCCTCTCCCAGCTTCCCACCAAGCTGTACGCATTTCCAGGATAATGAAAAAACCCTATAGCAATTAGTGGGGGTTTGCCATGGTCGCACAGGCATCATAGGGGAATTTTTGATAAGTCATGGTTAACAAGGAGTTAATGATTTTGAATATTTACAGGTGGTATGAGGTAATGCGAACAGCTGGTGAGAACTGGTTTATTCCAGCTGTTGCGCACTCTTTTTCTCTTTTTTCTTCTTCTGAAAATTTGTGCGGGAAAAAAGAGTACTTAAGGCCGTCAGAGCAGTCAGCTGTCAGTCCAGCTGATGAAAAGTGAAGAAACATGAACGATCTTCTTGAACAGCTGCTGAGGAGAGCCGGCGAGCGGGGCGGAGAAAAATGGCCTAGATCCTGCCTGGTGGTTGCCAGTCCGCCCCCGCTACAAGCAACTGAGGAAGCAGTGACTACGCCAGAGGAGCGACATGGAGAAGAGATGCGGTCCGGAGCTGAAGCTGAAGCGGCGGCGGATAAGAATCTACGGAGGAAAAGGAGGAGAAAAGAAATCTACTCACCGCCGGCAGCGTCAGCGAGGAAGAAAGGGTCGGAGCGGAAGAAGACGCCGGTGTCCAGAGCTCGCGGGGTACCATCGCGAGATCGGCAACGTCATCAGAATGAGACTGGCGTCGCGTCAACAGGAAGTCGCGGCAGGTCACCTGATCCGGGCAGCCAGAAGAAGATGGCGGCGCCCAGGGAATGAGGTCGCAGCAGAGGCTGGAGTGTTCAGCCGCTGCCCATGCAAAAGAGCAATTCTAGGGTAGCGACGGCGCTCAGGGCCTGGGTCGGCGACAGCCCCGCTTCAGAGACAGGGCATGAAGAGGAGGCTGGAGTCCAAAGTTGCCCTGAAGATGACCCCTATGTTGCCAGCGCCGGGTCCAGCGATGATGGATCTGGAGGAGGCCCTCGTTGGCAGGACGCCACAAGGGGTGAGATATCTTCTACCCCTTTCCCTGCGCATAACATTTCCCCCCAATGATGTAAAGGATGTTGTAGTTAGAACATTGTTGGAGGTTTTTAAAAATAGTAATCTTAATTTGCCATTGTCAAATGGTTTAGGTAGCAATAGGATTCCAGGGGTTTCTGATTCTTTTCTTAAGGAGGCTCTTACTTGTGAATTATCACCTCTGGGTTTTCACTTGAGCGCCTCTATTAAGGAAAAGATTTGGAATGGGGATTTTATTGATGTGTTTACATTACTTCCGGTTCAGCAGCATAGATTGGAAAGGAAGGATGATAAGCAGGATAATGATGATAGACGGAAAATATTTAGATCATTCAATAATTGGATCCAGGCCTTTTCTATCTATGCTGCTGTGCTTGGGGAGAAAAGATCTAATTTATGCAGTGGTTTATTTCAACATATAGATATCTGTTACATCTCGTGGCTCTCCTGAGGCAAGGACTGAGGCAGTCTCCCATTCCTTGCCTGCCACGAGCACTCCTGCTCAGCAGCGCCGAAGGTCTGCCAGACTGCGCAGTGTGCAGGAGATGCCTTCTCAGAGAGGCAGCAGAATGGTGACACCTAGTGGTTCTCCGGTTACAAGGAGTGAAGCGGTCTCCCATTCCTGGCCTGCCGCAGACTCTCCTGCTCAGCGGCCCCGAAGGTCTGCGAGGCTGCGCAATGTGCAGAGGTTTACTGCTCAGGGAAGCAGTGAGATTCCCGTTATCTCTGCACATTGTGAGACCGAGGATCCCGCCTCTATTTCCCAGAGGCAGGAGGGTGAGCATGTGCAATGCGTGGTGGGTCCTGATTCGCTCACTGACGTCACACGGCTTGATGACAAGGCTGGTGACGTGGTGAATCCTGACTGGCCAGGCTGGGACGTCGTGGACCCTGATTGGGTCAAGTCCGTCATCTTCGCCTCGCGCCCGCCCTCGGGTGGAGCTGCACCTCCTTAAAAGCTCCCCCTGCCATCATGGCGGCGCGCGACCGTCCTTCTATGTTTGGATGTCTGGCAGCGTGCTGCCACGCCACTGCTCAGGCATTACTGTCTCTTGTGGGCTTGGCCCTTGCTGCTCCGGCAGTACCTCGTTTGCAGGCCGTGTTCCTGCCTTGCTGCTCCGGCAGTACCCCCGTCAACAGGCCGTGTTCCTGTCCCAGGTGAGCTCCTCAAGTCTCCATTGGACTCACCTGGTTATTGAAAGCACACGTGCGTGGGCACCTCTGTGCTACCCTCGTGCCATATTCTCGTGACTTCCACTGGCACACGTGCGTGGGCACCTCTGTGCTTCCCCGTGCAACAGGTACACCGAGCCGTGAGATCTGTGCCATACAACCCTCAGGGGTTAGGGCAGATCGGTGTACATAGATCGTCTGTGACATTCCAGACGATCGCTAGCAGCAACCCGCTCACTCTTCACCCACCATAGCGGCGGTCCCTTACACCGCACCCTACGTCATTTTTTTTTTTCATTTTTTTGGCTAAATACAAAGCTAAGCACCCCTTAGTGCCACATGAAAGGCATCAAAGGGTGCAAAATTACAAAATGCAGGAGAGTGGGACATTATCTGTCTTTCTGCCATTATAATGACAGAAAAGACTGATATGAAGTGCACAAGCACAGGAAAATCACCAGAACACTCTACGCTGTGAAAAGCAGTAGAAAATGGCACTGGAGTGAACATGTGACCGCCTCATGTAGGATGAAGCTATGGATCCTGGGTAAATTTATGCATTTACCCTCATTCATTTTTTTTGCAGTACACAAAAAAAACGGAAGGCACACGGATGACAAACAGATGACATACGGACCGTCTACGGAACGGAAACGGATGCTACACAGATGCACCCGTGAAAAAAAACGGACTGTTTTTTGCAGACCACAAAAATGGATCGGTCATGTTAATGTAGCCTTATTCTGATCTGCCGTTTATAAACAGCAGGCAGAAATAAGTGAATAACGCCCCCCAGCGTCAGAAAATCTCCGGGGTTTCAGGGCTAGCTGAGACCCTGGAGATCATGATTCAGGACGTTTTTTCCGGTCCCCGCTCACGTGATCACAGGTATACACCGTACACCGATGATCATGTTACAGTAAATGACAGCGCCGGTAAAAAATTATTTATCTCCCATCTGGCATGAACAAACACTTCTCTACTTCTTCTCCACTTCTCCACTTCTTCTCCACTTTTTCTCCACTTTTTCTCCACTTTTTCTCCACTTTTTCTCCACTTTTTCTCCATTTTTTTCTCCACTTTTTCTCCACTTTTTCTCCACTTTTTCTCCACCTTTTCTCCACTTTTTCTCCACTTTTTCTCCACTTTTTCTCCACTTTTTCTCCACTTTTTCTCCACTTTTTCTACATTTTTTCTCCACTTTTTCTCCACTTTTTCTCCACTTTTTCTCCACTTTTTCTCCACTTTTTCTCCACTTTTTCTCCACTTTTTCTCCACTTTTTCTCCACTTTTTCTCCACTTTTTCTCCACTTTTTCTACATATTTTCTCCACTTTTTCTCCACTTTTTCTCCGTTCTTTTTCTATGGTCGGTCTACCCATTAGCTCTGCCATGCATAGTGTAGCTCTACACCTACTGCACATGTTACTTTATGATTGACATCTCTTTCGTACCAGAGCTGTCTAAGCCTACTCTGACCCCATATTTGTCATTACTATATTGTCCTTGTACTGTATTATGACATTTGTATCATGTGTTTCATTTCTTGCTGTGTTGCAATTTTTTTGCTGCATCCCAATTGTACCTCTACATTGTTCGAGTTTATGTTATTGTTCTCTCACTCTTATGTGATACTGATTATTGTCATTTTTCATGATTACATGCAGATAAGTCCAATCTGACAAAGGCTCAGGACGAAACGTCATTTGTAACTTGTTTTGGACAAAAACATATATGCTTATGAAAAAAATTTTTTTCTTAATACGGACCAATAAAGAGTGATTTTGCATTACTATCCGTTGTGACTTACTGACTTAGTCTGGGAGATTTAGAGTGCCGAGGTTACTCACTAATTTTATCTATTATTACCTCTGAGCACCTATATACCAGTGAGCAGAGCTTCTTCTACAGTAGTTCTCCTGATTAGGCATGCCCTTACCTCATGAGCAGGGCATTGCAGCTTTGATAGCAACCATTACGACATGGACTCTGCTGCTGTGGACCCGGGGAGAGTGAGTGCAGATTCATTGCACCCACACTCCTCACATGAAGGGTCCGCACTCCTAGAAAATGGGGGATACGTTCCCTGAGTGTCTCCCCCCCATATTCTAGACGGTCCAGAGTCGTCGTGGGACCCCTTTATTTTTTTTCTTACAATAAATTGGTGAAAGAGGAAATGTTTTGGGGACTGTTTTTTCAAATAAATTTCTTTTGTCGATTTTTTTGTTTTTGTTAGTACTGACAGTTTATGATGTTGGGTATCTAATAGACGCCATGACATCACAAACTGCTGGGCTTGATCTCAGGTGACTTTACAGCTAGTATCAACCCGATTTATTACCCCGTTTGCCACTGCACCAGGGCACGGGATGAGCTGGGGTGAAGCGCCAGGATTGGCGCATCTAGTGGATGCGCCACGTCTGGGGTGCCTGCGGCCTGCTATTTTTAAGCTGTGAAGGCCCAATAACTATGGACCTTCCCACCCTGAGAATACCAGACCACAGCTGTCTGCTTTACCTTGGCTGGTGATCCAATTTGGAGGGGACCCTACTTTTTTTGTGTAATTATTAATATTTATAAAATAATTATAAAAAAAGAGCCTGGGGGGACCTCCACATTGGATCCCCAACCACGGTAAAGCTGCCAGCTGTTGTTTTCAGGCTACAGACGTCTGCTTTGCCCTAGCTGGCTATCAAAAATGGGGGGACCCAACGTCATTTTTTTTTTAACTATTTTTTAAATAGAAAAAATTAATGGGCTTCCCTGTATTTTGATTGCCAACCAAGGTAACGACAGGCAGATGGGGGTGGCAACCCATAGCTGTCTGCTTTATCTGCGCTGAGAATCAAAAATACCGTGGAGCGCTACGTCATTTTTTTTAAAGATTTATTTTTACAGCACTGTGATGTCCAGCAATCAAAATACAGGGAAGCCCATTTTGTTTTTAGTTATTTAAATAAATAATTAAAAAAAATATATATTGGCTCCCGCTGCATTTTTTGTATTGCTAGCTAAGGGTAATCCAAGCAGCTACTGGCTGCTAACCCCCACTGCTTGGTGTTACCTTCACTGGCAATGGAAAATCCAGGGAAGCATTTTTTATTTTTTTGGCCCAAAAACTACAAAAAAAGGACGTGAGCTTCGCCATATTTTTGTATGCTAGCCAGGTATAGCAGGCAGGTGCTGCAAGAGTTGGATACAGCACAAGAAGATGGCGCTTCTATGAAAGTGCCATTTTCTGAGGCGGCTGCAGACTGCAATTCGCAGCAGTGGGGCCCAGAAAGCTCAGGCCAACCTGTGCTGCGTATTCCAATCCCCAGCTGCCTAGATGTACCTGGCTGGACACAAAAATGGAGCGAAGCCTACGTCATTTGTTTTCTAATTATTTCATGAAATTCATGAAATAATAAAAAAAGGGCTTCCCTTTATTTTTGGTTCCCAGCCGGGTACAAATAGGCAACTGGGGGTTGGGGGCAGCCGTACCTGCCTGCTGTACCTGGCTAGCATACAAAAATATGGCGAAGCCCACATAATTTTTTCAGGGGGGCAAAAAACTTCTGCATACAGTCCTGGATGGAGTATGCTGAGTATGCTGAGCCTTGTAGTTCTGCAGCTGCTGTGTGTCTGTATGGAGAAGAGCAGACAGCAGCTGCAGAACTACAAGGCTCAGCATACTCCATCCAGGACTGTATGCAGAAGTTTTTTGCCCACCAAAAAAATGACGTGGGCTTCACCATATTTTTGTATGCTAGCCAGGTACAGCAGGCAGCCACGGGCTGCCTCCAACCCCCAGTTGCCTATTTGTACCCGGCTGGGAACCAAAAATATAGGGAAGCCCTTTTTTTTTTAATTATTTCACTTATTTCATGAAATAATTAAAAAACAAATGACGTGGGCTTCGCCCCATTTTTGTGTCCAGCCGGGTACAACTAGGCAGCTGGGGATTGGAATCCGCAGCACAGGTTAGCCCGAGGTTTCTGGGCGCCTCTGCTGCAAATTTCAGTCCGCAGCCGTCCCAGAAAATGGCGCTCTCATAGAAGCGCCATCATCTGGCGCTGTATCCAACTCTTCCAACAGCCCTGGAGCCGGGTGGCTTGTTGGGTAATCATGAGTTAATACTGGCTTTGTTTTACTAGCCAGTATTAAGCCAGAGATTCTTAATGTCAGGCACGTTTGACCCGGCCATTAAGAATCTCCAATAAAGGGTTAAAAAAAAGACACCACACAGAGAAAAAATACTTTAATAAAAATAAATACACAGACACATTAGAGACTCCATCTTTATTACCCCCTGTCAGCCCTCCACGATCCTGCTCTTCTGTCTTTCTCGTTCAACAAATGCAGCTCTGCTACATCACTGCTGCATGGGGGAAGACGCTGCTTCCCGTGGAGCCTTCACTCCGTGAAAGCTGCACGAGAAGCAGCGTGCAGCCTTCACTCCGTGAGTGATCAGTGCTGCTGGCTGTCAGCGGTAACGCTGACAGATGCGTTACCATAGCAACGGTGCTCTCGGAGCAGCGGTTAGCGGTGACGTCACCGCTAACTGCGTTGCTATGGCAACGGTGATCTCCATTAATGACCGGCTGTGTCAGCCGGTCCCTAACGGAACGGGGAGTCGACCGTGTGCTAGAGCATGTCGCCGGTACACGGCGATACACAAATGTGCACCGTGTACCGGAGATATGCACTTGCAGGTCCTACATGACGCGTCATAGTCATGTGACCAGTCTGTAGCCAATGAGATAATAGCCGCGTGACTGGTCACATGGCTATTTTGACGTCACGATAGGTCCTGCATCACTGCTTGCAGTGCCGGTCACCGGGAGGATTCAGCGATCATCGGATGGAATAGCGGCAGGAGACAGAGTGCAGGAGGGATCGCGGGGACCGGTAAGTGTTATGGCAATGTTTATTAACTGTTTGTGTACATTTATCATGCATTTTTATGTGTTTGTGATTGCCTCCCATTATAGCCTATAGGTTCGAGTTTGGTTCGTCGAACGTTCGACGAGCCGAACTCGAACGGGACCCCCGTTCGGCGAACCGACCTCGAGCCGAACCGCGACCGGTTCGCTCATCTCTAATCGCTATAGCCCCCTGGGGGACTAGTAAAATAAAAAAAAGTAAAAAAAAAGTTTTAAAAAATAAACAAAAAAACAACTAAAAGTTCAAATCACCCCCCTTTCACCCCATTGAAAATTAAAGGGTTAAAAAAAATAAATATACACATATTTGGTATCGCCGCTTTCAGAAATGCCAGATCTATCAAAATATAAAATCAATTAATCTGATCAATAAACGGTGTAGTGGCAAAAAATTTCCAAACGGCAAAATTACGTTTTTTGGTCGCTGCAAGTTTTACGCACAATGCAATAACAGGCGATCAAAACGTAGCATCTGCGTACAAATAGTACCATTAGAAACATCAGCTTGAGACGCAAAAAATAAGCCATCACTGAGCCATAAATCCAAAAAAATGAGAACGCTATGGGTTTCGTAAAATGGCGCAAAACGTACGCCACTTTTATTGGACAAGCTTGTGAATTTTTTTTAACCCTTTAGATACAAGTAAACCTATACATGTTTGGTGTCTACAAACTCGCACTGACCTCAGGCATCATACCCACACATCAGTTTTACCATACAGTGAAAACGGTGAATAAAACATCCCAAAAACTATTGTGCCATCACACTTGTTTTGCAGTTTTTCCACACTTGGAATTTTTTTGCTGTTTTCCAGTACACCATATGGTAAAATGTATGGTTTCATTTAAAAGTACAACTTGTCCCACAAAAAACAAGCTCTCATATGGCAAGATTGATGGAAAAATAAAAAAGTTACGGCTCTCAGAAGAAGGGGAGCAAAAAACAAAAACGGAAAGTGCCCGTGGGCTGAAGGGGTTAAAGAGAATGTGTAATCATAATTTAATTATGTTAAAGTAAAGATATGGCTATAATAGGGTGTTATACTGATTTAGTAGATACTTGTAGTGCCGAAATCTGCAGCCTAGTTCTTGTTTAATTTATTTTAGGCGTTTTTTGTGCGATATCCTTTTTGTGCATCAGAGGCTGGACTGTGGATAGGGGCTTGAATTATACAAGCAATAGGTTGCAGATTTCTACACTACAGGTAACTATTAACACTAGAAGTCCCAGAGAGGGGTCATTTAACATTTCTACCTTTGGAACCTAGAGACGGGTCGAATGACCTGAAGGATTTTAGCTAACATCCTATAATCACCGTCTTTTCTTCTGTAATTAAGGCCATTACTGTCGCACCACAGGAGGTTGTTGTTTTCCATTGAGTTTAGCCATTTAGTTTCTAGTTAGTTCTATTCAGTTTATCATCAGTCATTTGACCCTCTTTCGGGACTTCAGGGGGGAGCTCGAAATTTCTGGGACTTCTAGTGTTATATTAGTATAACAGTCCCATTTTGACCATATCTGTACTTTAACATGTTAAATTGTGATGACAGGTTCCCTTTAATGCATTTAATAGTGCAGCAACTGAGAAATTTATCAACATAACACATTACAATTATTATATGATCTTCAGGGCGTGCTGATCATTCTTCCTCTCTCTTACATATAGTACTTAAGTTTTGATGATTTTTTATTTTTTCTTAAATATTTTCATTAGTTACCTTTATTAAAAAAAAGTCCTTAATGTAAAGCTTTTCACACTAGCCACTAAGGCCCAAAATAAGCTAATAATTACTGTTTGTTAGAGATCAATGATCAGCAGTCATATCATCACAGGCAATATGATAATGAAAGCTAACAACTCAATCATAGACCTGGAGTTAAAGGGACAAAGTTGGCACAGAATGACTGTTCAAAACAAGTTTAGACACTTAATGCATCAGGGCGGGGCTAAAAATTTAAGTGCACTTTCACACTTGCTTGTTTTTCATCCATTTCCACCCTTCTCAGGCTCAATGAAGCCAGAGCTATCAATCAATGAGGTGGGAGGTGGCAGGCTGGTGTGGAGATACACCATGTGCAGACTTATTAAACAAGTTGTATTTTAGCGGATTTTTTTATTATTGATCAACAACTATGTTCTCAATCAACTCAAAAGACCCAAAAGAAGTTGGAGTGTTTTTTTTTAGATTTGGCTATCTTAGGAGGATATCTGTTTGTGCAGGTAACTATTACTGTGCAGAATTATTAGATAACTTAATAAAAATCAAATATATTCCCATCTCACTTGTTTATTTTCACCAGGTAAACCAATATAACTTCACAAAAATTTAGAAATAAACATTTATGACATGCAAAAACAAAACCCAAAAAAATTAGTGACTAATATAGCAACCGTTCTTTATGATGACACTCAACAGCCTACCATATACCATATATAGAGTCTGTCAGTTGCTTGACCTGTTTATGATCAACATTGCGTGCATCAGCCACCACAGCCTCCCAGACACTGTTCCGAGAGGTGAACTGTTTTCCCTCCCTATAGATCTTACATTTTATGAGAGACCACAGGTTCTCTATGGGCTTTAGATCAGGTGAACAAGGGGGCCATGTCATTATTTTTTCATCTTTTAGACCTTTACTGGCCTGCCACGCTGTGGAGTAGTTGGATGCATGTGATGGAGTATTGTCCTGCATGAAAATCATGCTTTTTTTAACGATACTGACTTCTTTCTGTACCACTGCTTGAAGAAGTTGTCTTCCAGAAACTGGCAGTAGGTCTGGGAGTTGAGCTTCACTCCACCCTCAACCTGAAAAGGTCCCACAAGTTCATCTTTGATGATACCAGCCCAAACCAGTACCCCACCTCCACCTTGCTAACGTCTGAGTAGGAGTGGAGCTCTCTGCCCTTTACTGATCCAGCCTCTGACCCATCCATCTGGCCCATTAAGAGTCACTCTCATTTCATCAGTCCATAAAACCTTTGAAAAATCAGTCTTAAGTAGAGATGAGCGAACCGGTCGCGGTTCGGCTCGAGGTTGGTTCGCCGAACGGACCTCCCGTTCGAGTTCGGTTCGTCGAACGTTCGACGAACCGAACTCGAACTGCATAGGAAACAATGGCAGGCAATCACAAACACAGAAAAACACCTAGAAAACACCCTCAAAGGTGTCCAAAAGGTCACAAACAACTCACAACACATGGGAAAGTGACAAGGACATATACTCATGCGAAAACAAAAGAGCTGGACAAGGAAAAAGAGGAGGACACACAGATATATGAGTATATGCAAGGAAACATCGATTCCATTAATGTGCAACTTGAGCCCTGCTCATTCTTGGCTTCCAATCTTGATAAATTGCCTGAGCTCGCCACGTACGTCTTGGGGATCTTGTCGTGTCCTGCAGCCAGCGTTCTCTCGGAACCTGTCTTCAGTGCTGCTGTGGGTCTGCTGGCAGATAAGCACACGTGTCTGTCCACTGACAATGTGGACATGGCTCTCAGAGGACTTTTCTTCCCCTGGGTCAGCCAGGGGACGGGAAAGGCACGCGTATTTTTGAGAGTGCTTCATGCAAAGCATCTTTTTCTTTTTCAAAAGGGAGCTCAACCGATGCCAGTCAAGTGGGGTGTGTGTGGCCCAGTGAGTGGCAACCAGGGAGACTGTGGTTGGAGTCCCCTCGCTGTGTCTCTAAAAGAACCAAGATGAACAAGTCATGGCTCTCAGAGGACTTTTCTTCCCCTGGGTCAGCCAGGGGACGGGAAAGGCACGCGTATTTTTGAGAGTGCTTCATGCAAAGCATCTTTTTCTTTTTCAAAAGGGGGCTCAACCGATGCCAGTCAAGTGGGGTGTGTGTGGCCCAGTTAGTGGAAACGAGGGAGACTGTGGTTGGAGTCCCCTCGCTGTGTCTCTAAAAGAACCAAGATGAACAAGTCATGGCTCTCAGAGGACTTTTCTTCCCCTGGGTCAGCCAGGGGACGGGAAAGGCACGCGTATTTTTGAGAGTGCTTCATGCAAAGCATCTTTTTCTTTTTCAAAAGGGAGCTCAACCGATGCCAGTCAAGTGGGGTGTGTGTGGCCCAGTGAGTGGAAACGAGGGAGACTGTGGTTGGAGTCCCCTCGCTGTGTCTCTAAAAGAACCAAGATGAACAAGTCATGGCTCTCAGAGGACTTTTCTTCCCCTGGGTCAGCCAGGGGACGGGAAAGGCACGCGTATTTTTGAGAGTGCTTCATGCAAAGCATCTTTTTCTTTTTCAAAAGGGAGCTCAACCGATGCCAGTCAAGTGGGGTGTGTGTGGCCCAGTGAGTGGCAACCAGGGAGACTGTGGTTGGAGTCCCCTCGCTGTGTCTCTAAAAGAACCAAGATGAACAAGTCATGGCTCTCAGAGGACTTTTCTTCCCCTGGGTCAGCCAGGGGACGGGAAAGGCACGCGTATTTTTGAGAGTGCTTCATGCAAAGCATCTTTTTCTTTTTCAAAAGGGGGCTCAACCGATGCCAGTCAAGTGGGGTGTGTGTGGCCCAGTTAGTGGAAACGAGGGAGACTGTGGTTGGAGTCCCCTCGCTGTGTCTCTAAAAGAACCAAGATGAACAAGTCATGGCTCTCAGAGGACTTTTCTTCCCCTGGGTCAGCCAGGGGACGGGAAAGGCACGCGTATTTTTGAGAGTGCTTCATGCAAAGCATCTTTTTCTTTTTCAAAAGGGAGCTCAACCGATGCCAGTCAAGTGGGGTGTGTGTGGCCCAGTGAGTGGAAACGAGGGAGACTGTGGTTGGAGTCCCCTCGCTGTGTCTCTAAAAGAACCAAGATGAACAAGTCATGGCTCTCAGAGGACTTTTCTTCCCCTGGGTCAGCCAGGGGACGAGAAAGGCACGCGTATTTTTGAGAGTGCTTCATGCAAAGCATCTTTTTCTTTTTCAAAAGGGAGCTCAACCGATGCCAGTCAAGTGGGGTGTGTGTGGCCCAGTGAGTGGCAACCAGGGAGACTGTGGTTGGAGTCCCCTCGCTGTGTCTCTAAAAGAACCAAGATGAACAAGTCATGGCTCTCAGAGGACTTTTCTTCCCCTGGGTCAGCCAGGGGACGGGAAAGGCACGCGTATTTTTGAGAGTGCTTCATGCAAAGCATCTTTTTCTTTTTCAAAAGGGGGCTCAACCGATGCCAGTCAAGTGGGGTGTGTGTGGCCCAGTTAGTGGAAACGAGGGAGACTGTGGTTGGAGTCCCCTCGCTGTGTCTCTAAAAGAACCAAGATGAACAAGTCATGGCTCTCAGAGGACTTTTCTTCCCCTGGGTCAGCCAGGGGACGGGAAAGGCACGCGTATTTTTGAGAGTGCTTCATGCAAAGCATCTTTTTCTTTTTCAAAAGGGAGCTCAACCGATGCCAGTCAAGTGGGGTGTGTGTGGCCCAGTGAGTGGCAACCAGGGAGACTGTGGTTGGAGTCCCCTCGCTGTGTCTCTAAAAGAACCAAGATGAACAAGTCATGGCTCTCAGAGGACTTTTCTTCCCCTGGGTCAGCCAGGGGACGGGAAAGGCACGCGTATTTTTGAGAGTGCTTCATGCAAAGCATCTTTTTCTTTTTCAAAAGGGAGCTCAACCGATGCCAGTCAAGTGGGGTGTGTGTGGCCCAGTGAGTGGAAACGAGGGAGACTGTGGTTGGAGTCCCCTCGCTGTGTCTCTAAAAGAACCAAGATGAACAAGTCATGGCTCTCAGAGGACTTTTCTTCCCCTGGGTCAGCCAGGGGACGGGAAAGGCACGCGTATTTTTGAGAGTGCTTCATGCAAAGCATCTTTTTCTTTTTCAAAAGGGAGCTCAACCGATGCCAGTCAAGTGGGGTGTGTGTGGCCCAGTGAGTGGCAACCAGGGAGACTGTGGTTGGAGTCCCCTCGCTGTGTCTCTAAAAGAACCAAGATGAACAAGTCATGGCTCTCAGAGGACTTTTCTTCCCCTGGGTCAGCCAGGGGACGGGAAAGGCACGCGTATTTTTGAGAGTGCTTCATGCAAAGCATCTTTTTCTTTTTCAAAAGGGGGCTCAACCGATGCCAGTCAAGTGGGGTGTGTGTGGCCCAGTTAGTGGAAACGAGGGAGACTGTGGTTGGAGTCCCCTCGCTGTGTCTCTAAAAGAACCAAGATGAACAAGTCATGGCTCTCAGAGGACTTTTCTTCCCCTGGGTCAGCCAGGGGACGGGAAAGGCACGCGTATTTTTGAGAGTGCTTCATGCAAAGCATCTTTTTCTTTTTCAAAAGGGAGCTCAACCGATGCCAGTCAAGTGGGGTGTGTGTGGCCCAGTGAGTGGAAACGAGGGAGACTGTGGTTGGAGTCCCCTCGCTGTGTCTCTAAAAGAACCAAGATGAACAAGTCATGGCTCTCAGAGGACTTTTCTTCCCCTGGGTCAGCCAGGGGACGGGAAAGGCACGCGTATTTTTGAGAGTGCTTCATGCAAAGCATCTTTTTCTTTTTCAAAAGGGAGCTCAACCGATGCCAGTCAAGTGGGGTGTGTGTGGCCCAGTGAGTGGAAACGAGGGAGACTGTGGTTGGAGTCCCCTCGCTGTGTCTCTAAAAGAACCAAGATGAACAAGTCATGGCTCTCAGAGGACTTTTCTTCCCCTGGGTCAGACAGGGGACGGGAAAGGCACGCGTATTTTTGAGAGTGCTTCATGCAAAGCATCTTTTTCTTTTTCAAAAGGGAGCTCAACCGATGCCAGTCAAGTGGGGTGTGTGTGGCCCAGTGAGTGGAAACGAGGGAGACTGTGGTTGGAGTCCCCTCGCTGTGTTATACATGCTTTTAGAAGGGCATGACATGGCTTGGAGGTTGACTTTCATAAAATGCAAACTGTTGGCTACCAAAATGCTGCCTTTCCAACAACTGTGGTTATAGGCAATGAGGAACATACTGATGAAGATGAGACGCAGATACCCGATTGGGATGACAACTTAAATATTCGGTCAGGGCAAGAAGAGGCTCGGTCTGAGGGGGAGGGGAGTGCAAACACAACAATTGATGATGAAGTTCTAGATCCCACCTACTGTCAACCCCCAGTCAGGCACTCGAGGAGGTCAACAGAGGCGGTGGAGGAGGATGCAACCGACGACGAAATTACCTTGCGCCTTCCTGGACAGAGTCGGAGCACTGGTAGCACGTCTACAACTGCATCCTCAGCCACCACTCTGCCTATGAGCATTATTCGGGGTGCATCAACAGGTCGCATGGCCTCTAAGCCTTGCCTAGCCTGTTCCTTTTTTGACATAGAAAAAGATCGCCCAAATCATGTGATATGTTAAATTTGTCATGATTCTCTTAGTAGAGGTCAAAACCTCAGCAGTTTGACAACTTCTTCCATGAATCGTCACATGAATAAATATCATAGGTCCCGGTGGGAAGCTCACTGTGCTGCAATGCGGCCTAGCGGAGCGAACCATCCACCGCCCGCCCCTTCCAGTGCATCCGCGCGCTCTTCATCTTCTAGGACTGTGGGGACAGCTGTCACACCTGTTTTTCCACGCAAAACTTCCACCACTGTAACCGCAACAGGCAGTTTGCTTGGTAGGTCGTCAGTTGGTTTGGAAGGGGAAACAAGTGAGTGTGTACAGCTCTCTCAGACATCGATAGCACCTACGTTGGATGAAGGCAACATCATGTCTCCGCCTGCACTTTCCTCACAAACCTGCATTTTTCCAGGGACACCCTACTCAACACCGTCTACACACAGCAGCCAGATCTCTGTCCCTCAGATGTGGTCAAATAAAAGGCCACTTCCTCCGACCCATGACAAAGCTAAGAGGTTGACTCTATCCCTCTGTAAGCTGTTGGCTACCGAAATGCTGCCTTTCCGCCTAGTGGACACACAGGATTTTAGAGACCTTATGTCTGTCGCTGTGCCCCAGTACCAGATGCCTAGTCGCCACTACTTCTCTAAGAAAGGTGTGCCCGCGCTACACCAGCATGTCGCACACAACATCACCGCTTCCTTGAGAAACTCTGTGTGTGAACGGGTGCATTTCACCACCGATACTTGGACCAGTAAGCATGGACAGGGACGTTACATGTCGCTGACTGGGCACTGGGTAACTATGTTGATAGATGGTGAAGGGTCTGCTGCACAAGTCTTGCCGTCCCCACGACTTGTGTGTCAATCCTCTGTCTGTCCAAGTTCCGCCACTGCTTCTGCATCCTCCACCTCATCTGGGTCCTCCACCTCCGCCCCAAGCCTGCCTGGTCAGGCCACCAGCGTTCTCACTGCGCAGAAGGAATCACGCACCCCTCATTACTATGCTGGCAGCAGAGCGCAACGGCATCAGGCGGTCTTTAGCTTGACATGTCTTGGGAATAAGAGTCACACAGCTGAGGAGTTGTGGTCAGCTCTGCGGTCCGAGTTTAATAAATGGTTGTCTCCACTCAACCTGCAGCCTGGTAAGGCCGTGTGCGACAATGCTGCAAACCTGGGTGCGGCCCTTCGCCTGGGCAAGGTGACACACGTGCCTTGTATGGCTCACGTGTTGAACCTTGTTGTCCAGCAATTTTTAACACACTATCCCGGCCTAGATGGCCTTCTGACCAGGGCACGTAAACTGTCTGCAGTGCTCACTTCCGCCGTTCAACCGCCGCAGCTGAGCGACTTGCATCGCTCCAGAAGTCTTTCGGCCTGCCGGTTCATCGCCTGAAATGCGATGTGGCGACACGCTGGAATTCAACTCTCCACATGTTACAGCGACTGTGGCAGCACCGGCGAGCCCTGGTGCAATACGTCATGATGTATAGCCTGGGCCAACGAGATGCAGAAGTGGGGCAGATCACCCTGATGGAGTGATCTCAGATCAAGGACCTATGCACCGTTCTGCACAGTTTCGACATGGCGACGAATATGTTTAGCGCTGACAATGCCATTATCAGCATGACGATTACAGTCATTTACATGCTGGAGCACACGCTAAACACTATTCGGAGTCAGGGGGTGGGACAACAGGAAGGGGAGGAACTACAGGAGGATTCATATGCGCAAGACACAACAACATCACCAAGGTCCAGACGTTCATCATCACCAACGCGGCAGGCATGGGACCATGGGGGACAGGGATCAACAAGGGCGCATGGTAGCAGGCGAGATGTTGAGGAAGGTGCAGGAGGACATGAAGATATGGAGGACGAACTGTCCATGGACATGGAAGACTCAGCGGATGAGGGAGACCTTGGTCAAAATTCAGTTGAAAGAGGTTGGGGGGAGATGTCAGAGGAAGAAAGAACGGTTAGCACCTCTATGCCACAAACACAGCGTGGACTTGGTCCGCATGGCTGCGCAAGACACATGAGTGCCTTCTTGTTGCACTACCTCCAACATGACCCTCGGATTGTCAAAATTAGAAGTGATGATGACTACTGGCTTGCCACACTATTAGATCCCCGGGACAAGTCCAAATTTTGTGACATAATTCCACCCATAGAAAGGGACGCACGTATGCTGGAGTATCAGCATAAGCTGTTACTCGATCTTAGCTCGGCTTTTACACCAAACAACCGTGCAGGTGAAGGGAGTGATTCTCCCAGTTGTAACTTGACAAACATGGGACGGCATCGTCATCTTCAACAGTCTACCCGTACCAGTAGGACCGTATCTGGTGCTGGTAACAGCAATTTTATGGAATATTTTCATAATTTTTTTAGACCCTCCTTTACAAGGCCACCAGAGACAACAAGTCTGACACATAGTCAACGGATGGAGAGGATGATACAGGAGTATCTCCAAATGAACATCGATGCAATGACTTTGCAAATGGAGCCTTGCTCCTTTTGGGCTTCAAATCTAGAAAAATTGACAGAGCTCTCCAGTTACGCCTTGGAGATTTTGTCGTGTGCAGCTGCCAGCGTTGTCTCTGAACGTGTCTTCTTCAGTGCTGCTGGGTGTGTGCTGACAGATAAGCGCACGCGTCTGTCCAGTGACAATGTGGACACACTGACGTTCATCAAAATGAACAAGTCATGGATCCAGAAGGAATTTACTACCCCTGTGTCAGCCTGGGGAGAGTAAATGCTTGTGGATTTGGAATGTGCTTGATGCAAATCAAAACATCCTGTTTGCAACTAGGGCACAAGTGCTGCCACTGATGGGGTGTCTGTGTGCCCAATGTTGGGAAAAAAGGTAGACTCCGCTTGGAGTAACCCTTGCTTGATGTGTTTTTTAAAAATGATACAAGATGAACAGATCTGAAGGCAAGATGAAGGCAACATCATGTCTCCGCCTGCACTTTTCTCACAAACCTGCATTTTTCCAGGGACACCCTACTCAACACCGTCTACAGACAGCAGCCAGATCTCTTTCCCTCAGATGTGGTCAAATAAAAGGCCACTTACTGCGACCCATGACAAAGCTAAGTGGTTGACTCTATCCCTCTGTAAGCTGTTGGCTACCGAAATGCTGCCTTTACGCGTAGTGGACACACAGGATTTTACAGACCTTATGTCTGTCGCTGTGCCCCAGTACCACATGCCCAATCACCACTGCTTCTCCAAGAAAAGCATGCCCGCGCTACACCAGCATGTCGCACACAACATCACCACTTCCTTGAGAAAATCTGTGTGCGACAGGGTGCATTTCAACACAGATACTTGGACCAGTAAGCATAGACAGGGTCATTACATGTCACTGACTGGGCACTGGCAAACTATGGTGAGAGATGGAGAAGGGTCTGCTGTACAAGTCTTGCCGTCCCCACGAGTTGTTTCAATCCTTGTTCTGTATGTAGAAGTTAATACACTGCTTCTGCCTCTTCAACCTCGTGTGGGTCCTCTACCTTGGCGCAAACCCTGTGTGGTCAGGCCACCCTTCCTTGCAACTGCGCACAAGGACTACCACACACCTCCTTACTATGCTGGCAGCAGAGCTCAATGCCATCAGGCGGTCAAAGCTTTACTTTGAAATGTATGGGAAATGTGAGTCACACCGCTATTACAGAGAATAGTAGTCAGACAGGGTCAAAACATTAATTGAGGAACAGGAACAGAATGGGACGGCCAGGAAAGAATCAGAAAACAAGCAGAGTTGAAATGCGTATCGGCCAACAAGGTACATAAACAGCAAGCAGGAAAAGTAGTCAGGTAACAAGCACACAAAATCATAAAACTGAACCTGGGGTAAAATTAACCAGAGGTTCATAGCTATGTCTGGCAGTGGTCTGCAGACAGGATGGGCATAAAAAAGGGTGTGGTGTCTTCCCATTGGTTGTAGCTGAATGATGGTATTTCATCTGTGAGATACCCACCAGCTACATTCAGCCAGAGATTCTGCATCTGTCAAGGTAATGCAGCCCAGTGGGTGAGCATAACCTGCGTCCACCTGCGCCGCTGGCATCGACTACTCTCACATCATCAGCACTATTCATGAAAGGAACACGTTGTCACCTGGCAACCGGAGTACAAATTGACGGAGCGGACTACGTTGGTGACTTAACAGCCGTGTGCGGCAATGATGCAAACCTGGCTGCGGGCCATCCTCAGGGCAATGTGACACACGTGCCTTTTAGGGCTCACGTGTTGAACCGAATTCGCCAGCAATTTTTAAAACACCATCACGGCCTACATGGCCTTGTGCAGCGGGCACGCTCGCTATGTGCTCACTTCCATCGTGCGCACACAGCAGCTCAACAACTTTCATCACTCCGGAAGTCTTAGGGTCTGGCAGTTAAACGCCATAAATGCGATGTTTCGACACGCAGGAATTGGAATCTGCACATGTTGCAGCGTGTGTGGCAGCACCGCAGAGCCCTGCTGAAATACGGTAAGACATATAGCCTGGGATAACTTGATCCAGAGGTGGTGCAGATCACGCTGCTGGAGTGGTGTCAGATCAAGGACCTATGCACCCTGCTACACAGTTTACAAATGTCGACGAAGATGTTTAGCACTGGCAATGTCATTCTCAGCGTGACAATTCTGGTCATCTACATGATGGAGCACACTGTAATTATTATTCTGAGTCAGGTGTTGGGACAAGAGGAAGGGGAGGAAGTACAGGAGGAGTCATATGCGGAAGGGATAACAAGATCTACGAGGTCCAGATGGTCAGCGGCACCTATGCGGCATTCATGGTGAGGGAGAGGGATTAACAAGGGCGCATAGTATCAGCAAAAAGTGTTGATGAAAGTGCAGGAGCCCA
This sequence comes from Anomaloglossus baeobatrachus, assembly GCF_048569485.1. NCBI lineage: Eukaryota > Metazoa > Chordata > Amphibia > Anura > Aromobatidae > Anomaloglossus > Anomaloglossus baeobatrachus. The sequence continues at coordinate 75,608,322 of NC_134360.1, forward strand.
TGAAGAAATGGAGGACGAACTGGCGATGGGCATGGAAGACTCAGCAGATGAGTGAGAGCTTGCTCACATTTCGGTTGTGCGAGGTTGTGGGTAGAGGGCAGAGGAAGGATGCACGATTCTCACCTCTCTGCCACCAACACACCAAGGACTTGGTCCTCCTGGATGCACAAGACACATGAGCGCCTTCTTGCTGCACTACCTACATGACCCTCGGATTGTATGAATTTGAACTAATCCTGAATACTGGGTTGCCACACTGTTAGATCCCCGGTACAAGACAAAATTTGGCGAACTAATTCCTGCCATAGAAATAGACGCACGTATACAGGAGTATCTGCAGAATGTGGTACGCAATCTTAGATCTACTTGTCCACTAAACACCAGTGCTGCACAGAGTGAATCTCAACGCTTTGTCATGGATAGGAGGAAATGGTCTTTTACTTGTCCACATCGGAGGGACCGAGGGATGGCTGCTGTGCTGAGATGGCGTTGAGTACGGTGTCCCTGCACAGTTGCACTTTTGGTCATATCCCAAAATGAGTTGAAAAAGGACAGATGCTGTTGGAAAGGGGAACAGGTGTGTTGGAAAGGGGAAAAAAGTTTTGGTCCGTGGATTTGGTGGTTAAGCAACTGTAACATTTGCTGAAGAAACAACATCTGTTACAGTGGGACTGGCAGATTTGGATAAAGTGGTATATAATCTGTGACCGCTATATAACGAAAATTAATAAGAAAAGAAAGAGAAAGGTATATATCCCCATCAGCAGTCAGTGTCCACCGTGCTCCCAGTTGGAAAAGGAGAGGTTGGCAACTTGAAGGTTTGGTGGAGGATACAGAGCTGTGTGGCTATGAAACTAATAGTAGCCTGAACCGAGTTAGACGCCATTCGGATCTGGAGACTGTGAGCCCTGTTAGCGTCACAGGGTCCACATGCCCACCCAGCCCAGGAACTCCCTGTTAACAACACAGGGGCCATTGAGTACGCTGACCGTGTGCGTAGGGGCCACACCTGTGGACAGCAGGCGCATCAGCAGCAGCAGGCCTGTTAATGCCACTGGGCTGCACAAGCAGGACTGTTAGGACAGGAGCTGGTCTTAACCGTTCTGCGTTACCAACTGTGGTGGTGGCCTGCATCCACCACCCGATCCCTGCCTACCTCTGGCCTAAAGCCGCAATGGGTTCAACACATGGAGGTGTGCTCTTTCGGAGCATAATAGAAGACTGCGCACCTCCTTGTTGGCTCCAGCCCCTTTTATAACCTGGGTCCGCCCCAAACCAGGGTGAACCACAATGCACCTCCTGGAGACAAAAGTAGAGTGACACGTCATGAGTGGCATAACTAGCGTCCTATTTGGAAACGCAACTTCAATGATGACCTCATGGCTGCCATGACCCAAACACCTCACCAGTCATCGTCTGAGCATCAATAATGCGGTGACAAGTCATAGGTGTGGGCCTCTGCAAGCCATTTGGGAGGACACCTGATGCCCTGTGGTCTATATGGGACCCCCACATCAGGGCCAGGGCCAAAGAGTTCATTACCGGACCTAGTCTCTGATGCAGGAAGTGCCTGAGCATGCTCAGTAGCATGAAATACAGTCTCTGAAAAAAGACTATCAGCTTTAGCATGGTGTCTATGCCCAAAACAGGACTTAGACCCGGCACGGAATGCAAGCACCTGTGCAAAGAGGCTTTTCACACTTAGTGTGGGAGCATGCGCTGTATCCCGAAATGAAAACTTAGCGTCAGGAATGGCACAGTCAGGCTGAGCATACTCACTAGGCGAAACACTGTAATTATGCTGCAGCTGGGGTACATCGGCACACGCATGCGCACTAGCTGCCTCTCCACACTTAGACGTGGAGGGGAAATTTGTCTTGGAGATGCTGTCTATGAACAGAAGGAAAAGCTAAAGGAAGCCTGACTTTCTATCCCTCCGAATTATGAAATGCAGCAATGAATTCCATGAGTTTGCTATAACATTAGCGTAGCAAAATGTGCATGAGGGTGTGATGTAGAGGTGCTAGAAATAGCTTGTCACCAGTGGGGCACTAATGGAATACAACAGCCAGTTCTATGATGCCACAAAATGGCAGTATTTTGTGCTATCATTATAGCTTATTAAAAACAGAGCACGAGGTTGTCATGCAGAGGTGCTGCACATAGATTTGCAGTAGTGTGAATTGACAAAAGTACAATAGCCACGTTTAGGATACAACTAGGTACAGTGAGTGTTTGCTAGTAAAATTGCTTAGTTTAAAAAAGTTGTAGTGTGCAATGCAGGCAGACGTGCTATGCAAATGTCTTTGCACTAGTGGGACTATAGCAAAGTCCAATAGCCACGTATAGGATGCCACTAGGTACACTGAGTGTGTGCTAGTATAATGGCTTCGTTATAATTTGTTGGAGTGTGCAACGCAGGCAGATGCGCTCTGCAAATGTCTTGGCACTAGTGGGACTATAGCAAAGTCCAATAGCCACGTATAGGATGCCACTAGGTACACTGACTGTTTGCTAGTATAATGGCTGAGTTTAAAAAAGTTAGAGTGTGCAATGCAGGCAGACGTGCTGCAAATAACGTTCCAATACTGTGAATTGACAAAAGTACAATAGCCACGTATAGGATGCCACTAGGTACACTGACTGTTTGCTAGTATAATGGCTGAGTTTAAAAAAGTTAGAGTGTGCAATGCAGGCAGACGTGCTGCAAATAACGTTCCAATACTGTGAATTGACAAAAGTACAATAGCCACGTATAGGATGCCACTAGGTACACTGACTGTTTGCTAGTATAATGGCTGAGTTTAAAAAAGTTAGAGTGTGCAATGCAGGCAGACGTGCTGCAAATAACGTTCCAATACTGTGAATTGACAAAAGTACAATAGCCACGTTTAGGATGCCACTAGGTACACTGACTGTTTGGTAGTATAATGGCTGAGTTTAAAAAAGTTAGAGTGTGCAATGCAGGCAGACGTGCTGCAAATAACGTTCCAATACTGTGAATTGACAAAAGTACAATAGCCACGTTTAGGATGCCACTAGGTACACTGACTGTTTGGTAGTATAATGGCTTAGTTTAAAAAAGTTAGAGTGTGCAATGCAGGCAGACGTGCTGCAAATAACGTTCCAATACTGTGAATTGACAAAAGTACAATAGCCACGTTTAGGATACAACTAGGTACAGTGAGTGTTTGCTAGTATAATGGCTGAGTTTAAAAAAGTTAGAGTGTGCAATGCAGACAGACGTGCTGCAAATAACGTTCCAATACTGTGAATTGACAAAAGTACAATAGCCACGTTTAGGATGCCACTAGGTACACTGACTGTTTGCTAGTATAATGGCTGAGTTTAAAAAACTTGGAGTGTGCAATGCAGGCAGATGTGCTCTGCAAATGTCTTAGCACTAGTGGGACTATAGCAAAGTCCAATAGCCACGTATAGGATGCCACTAGGTACACTGAGTGTGTGCTAGTATAATGGCTTCGTTATAATTAGTTGGAGTGTGCAACGCAGGCAGATGCGCTCTGCAAATGTCTTGGCACTAGTGGGACTATAGCAAAGTCCAATAGCCACGTATAGGATGCCACTAGGTACACTGAGTGTTTGCTAGTATAATGGCTTCGTTATAATTAGTTGGAGTGTGCAACGCAGGCAGATGCGCTCTGCAAATGTCTTGGCCCTAGTGGGACTATAGCAAAGTCCAATAGCCACGTATAGGATGCCACTAGGTACACTGAGTGTTTGCTAGTATAATGGCTTAGTTATAATGAGTTGGAGTGTGCAACGCAGGCAGATGCGCTCTGCAAATGTCTTGGCACTAGTGGGACTATAGCAAAGTCCAATAGCCACGTATAGGATGCCACTAGGTACACTGAGTGTTTGCTAGTATAATGGCTTCGTTATAATTTGTTGGAGTGTGCAACGCAGGCAGATGCACTCTGCAAATGTCTTGGCACTAGTGGGACTATAGCAAAGTCCAATAGCCACGTATAGGATGCCACTAGGTACACTGAGTGTTTGCTAGTATAATGGCTTCGTTATAATTAGTTGGAGTGTGCAACGCAGGCAGATGCGCTCTGCAAATGTCTTGGCCCTAGTGGGACTATAGCAAAGTCCAATAGCCACGTATAGGATGCCACTAGGTACACTGAGTGTTTGCTAGTATAATGGCTTAGTTATAATGAGTTGGAGTGTGCAACGCAGGCAGATGCGCTCTGCAAATGTCTTGGCACTAGTGGGACTATAGCAAAGTCCAATAGCCACGTATAGGATGCCACTAGGTACACTGAGTGTTTGCTAGTATAATGGCTTAGTTATAATGAGTTGGAGTGTGCAACGCAGGCAGATGCGCTCTGCAAATGTCTTGGCACTAGTGGGACTATAGCAAAGTCCAATAGCCACGTATAGGATGCCACTAGGTACACTGAGTGTTTGCTAGTATAATGGCTTCGTTATAATTTGTTGGAGTGTGCAACGCAGGCAGATGCGCTCTGCAAATGTCTTGGCACTAGTGGGACTATAGCAAAGTCCAATAGCCACGTATAGGATGCCACTAGGTACACTGAGTGTTTGCTAGTATAATGGCTGAGTTTAAAAAACTTGGAGTGTGCAATGCAGGCAGATGTGCTCTGCTAATGTCTTTGCACTAGTGGGACTATAGCAAAGTCCAATAGCCACGTATAGGATGCCACTAGGTACACTGAGTGTGTGCTAGTATAATGGCTTAGTTATAATTCGTTGGAGTGTGCAACGCAGGCAGACGTGCTGCAAATGTCTTGGCACTAGTGGGACTATAGCAAAGTCCAATAGCCACGTATAGGATGCCACTAGGTACACTGAGTGTTTGCTAGTATAATGGCTTCGTTATAATTTGTTGGAGTGTGCAACGCAGGCAGATGCGCTCTGCAAATGTCTTGGCCCTAGTGGGACTATAGCAAAGTCCAATAGCCACGTATAGGATGCCACTAGGTACACTGAGTGTTTGCTAGTAAAATTGCTTAGTTTAAAAAACTTGGAGTGTGCAATGCAGGCAGATGTGCTCTGCAAATGTCTTTGCACTAGTGGGACTATAGCAAAGTCCAATAGCCACAGATAGGATGCCACTAGGTACACTGAGTGTTTGCTAGTATAATGGCTTACTTAGAATGAGTTGGAGTGTGCAGAGGACAAGAGGGTACAGTGGCAGGATTGTGGTGCTCTGGGTAGAGGAATGGAAGCCTGCCTTTCTATTCCCTCCTAATGGTGAAATGCAGGGAGGAAATCCCTGACCTGGGCTACACAGACGCTGTTGCTGTTTGCAGGACCTGTCACCTATGGCTCTCTGACCCTGCCGGTACGAGCCCTTAAAAGGACTGCTAGAATGTGCTCTCCCTAAGCTGTCTAACGCTGTGTATGCAGCGCATACAGCTGTATCGGCGATAGGACAAAGGACGGAACTGCGACAGTGATGTCTGACACCAAAGACGCAGAAGGCAGATAATGGCGATCGTGAAGAAAATGTCCGGTTTTATAATGCAGGGACATGTGACATGCAGATCCTATCACACATGCCGTTGCTTCTCTGCCTCAAAGTCCACTTAGGTGTGTGTGTGTCTGTGATTGGCTGACATGCTGGCCAGCCCCACAAGACGCGCGCGCTTAGGGAAGGAAGACAAGAAAAAAAAAAAAAAAAATGGCGATCGCCATTATAGAAACAGCAGTGATCTGAAGGCGCTGTTCACGCACACTATACACTGAAATGTGATAATAGTTTGATTCACAGAGTGACTTACACTATTACAGCAGAAACCAAGCTAAGATTTAGCTGTTTTTTGGCTGCTAGAACCGTTCTCGAACGTTTCTAGAACTATCGAGCTTTTGCAAAAAGCTCGAGTTCTAGTTCGATCTAGAACATGCCCCAAAATCACTCGAGCCTAGAACTGGAGAACCACGAACCACGAACCGCGCTCAACTCTAGTCTTAAGTAGAGATGAGCGAACCGGTCGCGGTTCGGCTCGAGGTTGGTTCGCCGAACGGACCTCCCGTTCGAGTTCGGTTCGTCGAACGTTCGACGAACTGAACTCGAACTGCATAGGAAACAATGGCAGGCAATCACAAACACAGAAAAACACCTAGAAAACACCCTCAAAGGTGTCCAAAAGGTCACAAACAACTCACAACACATGGGAAAGTGACATGGACATATACTCATGCGAAAACAAAAGAGCTGGACAAGGAAAAAGAGGAGGACACACAGATATATGAGTATATGCAAGGAAACATCGATTCCATTAATGTGCAACTTGAGCCCTGCTCATTCTTGGCTTCCAATCTTGATAAATTGCCTGAGCTCGCCACGTACGTCTTGGGGATCTTGTCGTGTCCTGCAGCCAGCGTTCTCTCGGAACCTGTCTTCAGTGCTGCTGTGGGTCTGCTGGCAGATAAGCACACGTGTCTGTCCACTGACAATGTGGACATGGCTCTCAGAGGACTTTTCTTCCCCTGGGTCAGCCAGGGGACGGGAAAGGCACGCGTATTTTTGAGAGTGCTTCATGCAAAGCATCTTTTTCTTTTTCAAAAGGGAGCTCAACCGATGCCAGTCAAGTGGGGTGTGTGTGGCCCAGTGAGTGGCAACCAGGGAGACTGTGGTTGGAGTCCCCTCGCTGTGTCTCTAAAAGAACCAAGATGAACAAGTCATGGCTCTCAGAGGACTTTTCTTCCCCTGGGTCAGCCAGGGGACGGGAAAGGCACGCGTATTTTTGAGAGTGCTTCATGCAAAGCATCTTTTTCTTTTTCAAAAGGGGGCTCAACCGATGCCAGTCAAGTGGGGTGTGTGTGGCCCAGTTAGTGGAAACGAGGGAGACTGTGGTTGGAGTCCCCTCGCTGTGTCTCTAAAAGAACCAAGATGAACAAGTCATGGCTCTCAGAGGACTTTTCTTCCCCTGGGTCAGCCAGGGGACGGGAAAGGCACGCGTATTTTTGAGAGTGCTTCATGCAAAGCATCTTTTTCTTTTTCAAAAGGGAGCTCAACCGATGCCAGTCAAGTGGGGTGTGTGTGGCCCAGTGAGTGGCAACCAGGGAGACTGTGGTTGGAGTCCCCTCGCTGTGTCTCTAAAAGAACCAAGATGAACAAGTCATGGCTCTCAGAGGACTTTTCTTCCCCTGGGTCAGCCAGGGGACGGGAAAGGCACGCGTATTTTTGAGAGTGCTTCATGCAAAGCATCTTTTTCTTTTTCAAAAGGGAGCTCAACCGATGCCAGTCAAGTGGGGTGTGTGTGGCCCAGTGAGTGGCAACCAGGGAGACTGTGGTTGGAGTCCCCTCGCTGTGTCTCTAAAAGAACCAAGATGAACAAGTCATGGCTCTCAGAGGACTTTTCTTCCCCTGGGTCAGCCAGGGGACGGGAAAGGCACGCGTATTTTTGAGAGTGCTTCATGCAAAGCATCTTTTTCTTTTTCAAAAGGGAGCTCAACCGATGCCAGTCAAGTGGGGTGTGTGTGGCCCAGTGAGTGGAAACGAGAGAGACTGTGGTTGGAGTCCCCTCGCTGTGTCTCTAAAAGAACCAAGATGAACAAGTCATGGCTCTCAGAGGACTTTTCTTCCCCTGGGTCAGACAGGGGACGGGAAAGGCACGCGTATTTTTGAGAGTGCTTCATGCAAAGCATCTTTTTCTTTTTCAAAAGGGAGCTCAACCGATGCCAGTCAAGTGGGGTGTGTGTGGCCCAGTGAGTGGCAACCAGGGAGACTGTGGTTGGAGTCCCCTCGCTGTGTCTCTAAAAGAACCAAGATGAACAAGTCATGGCTCTCAGAGGACTTTTCTTCCCCTGGGTCAGCCAGGGGACGGGAAAGGCACGCGTATTTTTGAGAGTGCTTCATGCAAAGCATCTTTTTCTTTTTCAAAAGGGAGCTCAACCGATGCCAGTCAAGTGGGGTGTGTGTGGCCCAGTGAGTGGAAACGAGGGAGACTGTGGTTGGAGTCCCCTCGCTGTGTTATACATGCTTTTAGAAGGGCATGACATGGCTTGGAGGTTGACTTTCATAAAATGCAAACTGTTGGCTACCAAAATGCTGCCTTTCCAACAACTGTGGTTATAGGCAATGAGGAACATACTGATGAAGATGAGACGCAGATACCCGATTGGGATGACAACTTAAATATTCGGTCAGGGCAAGAAGAGGCTCGGTCTGAGGGGGAGGGGAGTGCAAACACAACAATTGATGATGAAGTTCTAGATCCCACCTACTGTCAACCCCCAGTCAGGCACTCGAGGAGGTCAACAGAGGCGGTGGAGGAGGATGCAACCGACGACGAAATTACCTTGCGCCTTCCTGGACAGAGTCGGAGCACTGGTATCACGTCTACAACTGCATCCTCAGCCACCACTCTGCCTATGAGCATTATTCGGGGTGCATCAACAGGTCGCATGGCCTCTAAGCCTTGCCTAGCCTGTTCCTTTTTTGACATAGAAAAAGATCGCCCAAATCATGTGATATGTAAAATTTGTCATGATTCTCTTAGTAGAGGTCAAAACCTCAGCAGTTTGACAACTTCTTCCATGAATCGTCACATGAATAAATATCATAGGTCCCGGTGGGAAGCTCACTGTGCTGCAATGCGGCCTAGCGGAGCGAACCATCCACCGCCCGCCCCTTCCAGTGCATCCGCGCGCTCTTCATCTTCTAGGACTGTGGGGACAGCTGTCACACCTGTTTTTCCACGCAAAACTTCCACCACTGTAACCGCAACAGGCAGTTTGCTTGGTAGGTCGTCAGTTGGTTTGGAAGGGGAAACAAGTGAGTGTGTACAGCTCTCTCAGACATCGATAGCACCTACGTTGGATGAAGGCAACATCATGTCTCCGCCTGCACTTTCCTCACAAACCTGCATTTTTCCAGGGACACCCTACTCAACACCGTCTACACACAGCAGCCAGATCTCTGTCCCTCAGATGTGGTCAAATAAAAGGCCACTTCCTCCGACCCATGACAAAGCTAAGAGGTTGACTCTATCCCTCTGTAAGCTGTTGGCTACCGAAATGCTGCCTTTCCGCCTAGTGGACACACAGGATTTTAGAGACCTTATGTCTGTCGCTGTGCCCCAGTACCAGATGCCTAGTCGCCACTACTTCTCTAAGAAAGGTGTGCCCGCGCTACACCAGCATGTCGCACACAACATCACCGCTTCCTTGAGAAACTCTGTGTGTGAACGGGTGCATTTCACCACCGATACTTGGACCAGTAAGCATGGACAGGGACGTTACATGTCGCTGACTGGGCACTGGGTAACTATGTTGATAGATGGTGAAGGGTCTGCTGCACAAGTCTTGCCGTCCCCACGACTTGTGTGTCAATCCTCTGTCTGTCCAAGTTCCGCCACTGCTTCTGCATCCTCCACCTCATCTGGGTCCTCCACCTCCGCCCCAAGCCTGCCTGGTCAGGCCACCAGCGTTCTCACTGCGCAGAAGGAATCACGCACCCCTCATTACTATGCTGGCAGCAGAGCGCAACGGCATCAGGCGGTCTTTAGCTTGACATGTCTTGGGAATAAGAGTCACACAGCTGAGGAGTTGTGGTCAGCTCTGCGGTCCGAGTTTAATAAATGGTTGTCTCCACTCAACCTGCAGCCTGGTAAGGCCGTGTGCGACAATGCTGCAAACCTGGGTGCGGCCCTTCGCCTGGGCAAGGTGACACACGTGCCTTGTATGGCTCACGTGTTGAACCTTGTTGTCCAGCAATTTTTAACACACTATCCCGGCCTAGATGGCCTTCTGACCAGGGCACGTAAACTGTCTGCAGTGCTCACTTCCGCCGTTCAACCGCCGCAGCTGAGCGACTTGCATCGCTCCAGAAGTCTTTCGGCCTGCCGGTTCATCGCCTGAAATGCGATGTGGCGACACGCTGGAATTCAACTCTCCACATGTTACAGCGACTGTGGCAGCACCGGCGAGCCCTGGTGCAATACGTCATGATGTATAGCCTGGGCCAACGAGATGCAGAAGTGGGGCAGATCACCCTGATGGAGTGATCTCAGATCAAGGACCTATGCACCGTTCTGCACAGTTTCGACATGGCGACGAATATGTTTAGCGCTGACAATGCCATTATCAGCATGACGATTACAGTCATTTACATGCTGGAGCACACGCTAAACACTATTCGGAGTCAGGGGGTGGGACAACAGGAAGGGGAGGAACTACAGGAGGATTCATATGCGCAAGACACAACAACATCACCAAGGTCCAGACGTTCATCATCACCAACGCGGCAGGCATGGGACCATGGGGGACAGGGATCAACAAGGGCGCATGGTAGCAGGCGAGATGTTGAGGAAGGTGCAGGAGGACATGAAGATATGGAGGACGAACTGTCCATGGACATGGAAGACTCAGCGGATGAGGGAGACCTTGGTCAAAATTCAGTTGAAAGAGGTTGGGGGGAGATGTCAGAGGAAGAAAGAACGGTTAGCACCTCTATGCCACAAACACAGCGTGGACTTGGTCCGCATGGCTGCGCAAGACACATGAGTGCCTTCTTGTTGCACTACCTCCAACATGACCCTCGGATTGTCAAAATTAGAAGTGATGATGACTACTGGCTTGCCACACTATTAGATCCCCGGGACAAGTCCAAATTTTGTGACATAATTCCACCCATAGAAAGGGACGCACGTATGCTGGAGTATCAGCATAAGCTGTTACTCGATCTTAGCTCGGCTTTTACACCAAACAACCGTGCAGGTGAAGGGAGTGATTCTCCCAGTTGTAACTTGACAAACATGGGACGGCATCGTCATCTTCAACAGTCTACCCGTACCAGTAGGACCGTATCTGGTGCTGGTAACAGCAATTTTATGGAATATTTTCATAATTTTTTTAGACCCTCCTTTGCAAGGCCACCAGAGACAACAAGTCTGACACATAGTCAACGGATGGAGAGGATGATACAGGAGTATCTCCAAATGAACATCGATGCAATGACTTTGCAAATGGAGCCTTGCTCCTTTTGGGCTTCAAATCTAGAAAAATTGACAGAGCTCTCCAGTTACGCCTTGGAGATTTTGTCGTGTGCAGCTGCCAGCGTTGTCTCTGAACGTGTCTTCTTCAGTGCTGCTGGGTGTGTGCTGACAGATAAGCGCACGCGTCTGTCCAGTGACAATGTGGACACACTGACGTTCATCAAAATGAACAAGTCATGGATCCAGAAGGAATTTACTACCCCTGTGTCAGCCTGGGGAGAGTAAATGCTTGTGGATTTGGAATGTGCTTGATGCAAATCAAAACATCCTGTTTGCAACTAGGGCACAAGTGCTGCCACTGATGGGGTGTCTGTGTGCCCAATGTTGGGAAAAAAGGTAGACTCCGCTTGGAGTAACCCTTGCTTGATGTGTTTTTTAAAAATGATACAAGATGAAGGCAAGATGAAGGCAACATCATGTCTCCGCCTGCACTTTTCTCACAAACCTGCATTTTTCCAGGGACACCCTACTCAACACCGTCTACAGACAGCAGCCAGATCTCTTTCCCTCAGATGTGGTCAAATAAAAGGCCACTTACTGCGACCCATGACAAAGCTAAGTGGTTGACTCTATCCCTCTGTAAGCTGTTGGCTACCGAAATGCTGCCTTTACGCGTAGTGGACACACAGGATTTTACAGACCTTATGTCTGTCGCTGTGCCCCAGTACCACATGCCCAATCACCACTGCTTCTCCAAGAAAAGCATGCCCGCGCTACACCAGCATGTCGCACACAACATCACCACTTCCTTGAGAAAATCTGTGTGCGACAGGGTGCATTTCAACACAGATACTTGGACCAGTAAGCATAGACAGGGTCATTACATGTCACTGACTGGGCACTGGCAAACTATGGTGAGAGATGGAGAAGGGTCTGCTGTACAAGTCTTGCCGTCCCCACGAGTTGTTTCAATCCTTGTTCTGTATGTAGAAGTTACTACACTGCTTCTGCCTCTTCAACCTCGTGTGGATCCTCTACCTTGGCGCAAATGTGTCGCCAGGGGTTAAGGAGATACCCAGAACCGGGCCAAGGGGTCGCTTCTGGAAAGGGGATCACGGTGTCGTGACCCGGTCCGTGCTCCCTGGTTCCACAATAAAAAGGGGGGTTATGTTCGTGACGCCACCCGTGGAATGTGATCAGAGATGACCACCGCTGCTGCAGAACCTCCGGGGTGATGGAAGGCAGCTTGAGATGGGACGGCTCCCCACGGGTAGAGCCTTTTCCCCGGGGCAGTGTGTTAGTCTATGGGGGGGGGAGCAGGACACGAGCACAATAAACAGGCAGACTCACGGTTTTGCAGTTTCTTTGTCCTTTACTGTAGATGGCATTCAGCAGAGTACTGTCCACGGAGTCTGTGAGGGGTTCAGGGCTTCTCCCACCCAGCCGGGCCGTTTTGGCTTCCTTGCCTGCACTGTGTGTCTGTGGCCCCGCTGCTGAGTGAACTATGCAGCTGGCTCTGCTTCTGCTCTGCTCCTAGGTACCGACCTGACAGGCAACTCGAGTCCTTCCTAGTATGTTCCTGAACTCTGCGCTTGTTGCTTGTGTCTGTGGTACAGGTGAAAGATCTGGAATCTTCACTTATCTGGTGGTAACTGTGCAGCATGTAACCTGCAGTCTCGGATCCAGCATCCGTTCTGTGTGCTCCACTGGGGATGAGCCCTGCAATGCTCTGTCTCCCAGGAATGTTCCTTTGTGTACGCTTTCTCCTTTCCTCAGACCCTCAGCTAGGCCTGGAATTGGTCAGTGGATCCTGAGGTGAGCTAAAGCCAGCTTCCAACCTCCAGAGATCCTGTCTCCTCAGTGCTCTGCACTGAACTTCCAAACTGAAACTACTCCTGACCATTTCCTCCCCCCCAGCAGAATGTACAGGGAAGCAGCTTGGTCTCCCCCTTCTGGCCAGGAGGTCTTGGTGTTGTGTGTGGGGAGTTAACCCTTTGTGTTGTTACTGTGGCAACCCTGGGGTGCCACATTCCCCCTTAGTGAAGAACAGTACTCCGGGACTGTGAAACAAACAAACAAGTTATGAACAACAAGTGTATATATAAATACAGAGTCTCAAAAGGAAAAAATACAAAAACCTTAAAGCTCAAAAAGAGTCCAAAATGTTCAAAAATATATAAGTGTTCATACAGTATAGTCTCTGTAGGTACTGGGCTTTTGGTCTTAACGTTGCAATTAAATAAACATTTCAATCAACAAACACTTCTTAAAGGTGTCTCTACTCTGGTTATAAGTGCAGTAGGCCTCACGGCCCTCGGGCCACCAACATGTGATCAAGTTGTAACTCTCCGTGCTGCCACCTTACACCACTCTTCTCTCACCTTTTCTGTACACTAAACTGTTACGGTTTTTCATATAAACATTATAACATATGTACATTTTATATGCAATTCCACATTAGTCTTTATATCTTGCTGGTATCTGACCCTGAGTACTACGCTGTGACCTGCGTACTGCTGGTGTACTGGGTGTACTTAGCATAATGGTGTGGGTGGAAGTGTACCTATTTGGTGTTTCTGGTACTTGTGAGGATGGGGTACTGACTGTAGGACTGGCAAGCTCACTGGGACCAGGAATCTGTTCTTCCTCTACGGTTTCGACTTCCAGTTCTTCTTGTCTTGAGACTTCTTGTGGTACGAGTTCTGATTGTGGTTCCATCACTTGAGGGAAGGCGATCATTGGGACTACTACTGCTCCATAGTAATTTGGCCATGTTTTTGGGAAATCTCCTAAGACTGTATGGAATACATCTTCTTCCTTCTTGACAGGTTGTACCTGTATGGGTAAGGTGACTTCTGGTGTCTTCAGGGTTTCAGGACACGGTTTGAGTTGATCTCTTGACACGACAGCTGATGTCCTTCCTTCATCCTTACTGATGAGACACACTTTGGGATTATCCATACTGGATGGTAAGACTGTATATGGGGTGGTTTCCCACTGATTATCCAATTTGTTTGTGCGTCGTTTCCTCTTGAGAACTTGGTCACCAGGTTGCAATGGGGTTGCTAGAGCATGCTGGTTGAAGTTTCTCTCCTGTCTTCCCCTAGCTTGTTGGAGACTTTTCTCTACGCACTCTTGTACTTGGCGATACTGCTGCTGACGTAGGGTATCCCAATTGGATTCTTGAACTTCTGCATCTGGCTTCAGAATTCCCATATCTAAATCAATTGGCAGTTTACCGGGCCTTGCACGCATGAGGTAAGCGGGGGTGCAGTTTGTAGAACTCACCGGGACATGATTGTACAAGTCCACCAAGTCTGGCAATTTCTCTGGCCATTGATTTCTTTCTGACTCTGGTAAGGTCTTCAACAGGTCAATCACAATATGGTTCATCTTCTCACATAAGCCATTTGTTTGGGGATGGTATGCTGTTGTGCGGATCTTTTTACAGCCATACATGTTGCAGAATTCTTGGAAAATCTGTGATTCAAAAGCTGGACCTTGATCTGCAAGGACTTGTTCTGGGTAACCATGGGGTCTGCAAAAGTACGTCTGGAATGCTTTAGCTGCTGTTCTAGCTGTAAGGTCTTTCACGGGTACCACCACTAAGAAGCGTGAGTAATGGTCCACGATGGTTAAGGCATAGACATAGCCAGACCGGCTTGGTGACAACTTGACGTGGTCTAATGCGACTAGCTCGAGTGGTTGCTTGGTTACTATGGACTGGAGTGGAGCTCTCTGGTTCTGTTGATCCTTTCTTCTGAGGTTGCACGGTCCGCATTTTCTACACCAATCTTCAATTGATTTTCTCATGCCAACCCAGTAGAATCTTTCTCTTAAGAGCACTTCCAACTTTTTCCAACCAAAATGACCAGCACCGTCGTGGTAAGCTTCCAGAACCATTTTGACGTCTCTCTTGGGCACGATGATCTGCCAGACCAACTCATGTGTTTTTGGATTGGTGTGCCTTCTACAGAGCTTCCCTTGGTACAGGAACAATTTACCTCTCTCTTTCCAGAGATGTTGTGTCTCAGCTGGGGCATTCTGATTAGGGTAAGCACCTTGTTGTGTAAGCAGTTCTTTCACTAGCTTCACAGCTGGATCACTGTCTTGTGTGTCAGCCCATCCGTGGTGTGCTAATGGGTTGAGAGTTGCCTGCTGTTGTTTTTGGTAGACACTTGGTTGATACTGTCCCACCTTAGGACGGTGAAAGGCCGGCAGCTCAATTTCTTCCAGTCCCTCTGGTTCCTCTTCCACGTTCCCCGAGTGTGGCATCCGGGATAAAGCATCTGCATTCCCATTCTTGTGGCCTGCCCTGTACTTGATGACAAAGTTGTAGTTTGACAGTCGGGCTATCCATCGCTGTTCCAGCGCACCTAATTTTGCAGAGTCCAGGTGGGTCAACGGATTGTTGTCAGTAAAGATGGTAAATTCTGCAGCTGCCAGGTAGTGTTTGAAACGCTCTGTTACAGCCCAAACTACTGCCAGTAGTTCTAACTTGAAGGAGCTGTAATTCTCTGGGTTTCTTTCTGTAGGCCGGAGCTTCCTGCTTGCAAAGGCAATAACTTTCTCCTTGCCTTCCTGCTTTTGAGACAATACTGCTCCCAGTCCTATGTTGCTGGCATCCGTGTACAAAATGAAGGGTTGATGGTAATCTGGATATGCCAGGATCTCTTCTCCTGTCAGTGCCCACTTCAACTTCTTAAAGGACTCTTCTCTCTCATCACTCCACTGGAAAGGAGGATTTCGGGCTGCAGACTTTTTTGACTGTCCTACCAGGATGTCTTGAAGAGGAGCTGCTAGCTTCGTGAACCCTTTTATAAATCTTCTATAGTAGCCCACCAGTCCCAGGAATTGCCTCACCTCTTTCACGCTGGTGGGTCTCGGCCAATCTCTTATTACGGTAACTTTTTCAGGATCTGGTGCTACCCCTTCTGAGCTCACGACATGTCCCAGGTACTGTACCCTTGGCTTTAGAAGGTGACACTTGGATGGCTTGATTTTCATGCCGTATCCAGATAAGGCTTCAAACACTTCTGCCAGGTCTTGGAGATGCTGTTCATAGGTCTTGGAGTAGACTATGACGTCATCCAGGTACAGGAGGACAGTTTCAAAGTTCTTATGTCCTAGGCAGCACTCCATCATTCGCTGGAAGGTACCAGGCGCGTTGCAGAGTCCAAACGGCATACAATTGAACTCACAGAGGCCCATCGGCGTGGTGAACGCTGTCTTCTCCTTATCAGCCTCTGCCACAGGAACTTGCCAATACCCACTAGTCAGATCTAGGGTGGAAAAGTAAGTAGCGGATTTTAATGCAGCCAATGACTCTTCTATCCTAGGTAATGGGTATGCATCCTTGTGTGTAATGCGGTTGATCCGTCTGTAGTCTACGCACATCCTCATGGTCCCATCTTTTTTCTTAACTAGCACTAGTGGGGCTGCCCAGGGGCTACAACTGTCTCTTATTACCCCTGCTTCTTTCATTTCTTTGAGCATGTCTTTGGCGCATTGGTAGTGAGCCGGTGGTACTGGTCTATACCTCTCCTTTATGGGTGGATGGTTACCTGTGGGTATAGTGTGCTCTACCCCTTTGATCTGCCCAAAATCTAATGGGTGTTTGCTGAATATTTGTTCATATTCTTTCACTACCCTGTATACTCCATGCTTTTGATGGGAGGGTGTAGAATCGGTACCTACATGTAGCTTTTGGCACCAATCCTCCAGCTTTCCCTCTGAGCCATTGTCTTCCGCCTGACTTGACGGCTTCAAGGGCTCAACGGTGGTGATGGCGTTGTTATCAACCGTATATAGCTTAGCCATGGTAGCATACTTTGGTAGGGTGACCTCATCTTCCCCACAATTTAGAAGGCGTATTGGCACTCTTCCCCGATGTACCTCAACTATTCCTCTGGCCGTCAGTACAGTGGGCCTACTGTCTGAGTACACGGGTTCTACCAGGGCCTGATAGTCTCGCCCTCTGATGCCTATTGCGGCTCTACACCAGACCAGCATTTCAGTTTTGGGAGGAATTACAATAGGTATTGGGTCACTTACCCTTGCACTGCCAATTTCACCTCCTGACATTTCTACCTGCTGCTTCAGCATCAAGGCTTTAATTTCCTTCTGCAGGAGTCTCTGTTGCCCAGGTTTGGCAGTCTCGACGATCTGCTGCAAGACAGTAATTACCTCTGCAAAACAATTTTCAATTACATTCATTCCTAGCAGCATAGTTGGTTCACGTTCTCGTCGGTCAACATCAACAATGATAATACCCTGATTCTGCAATTCTACTCTCCCAATCTTAATGGTCATTTCTCTGAAACCAACCTGTGGTACTAATTCACCATTGCTAGCCCATATATTCAATGCAACACTAGATGGACCACTGCTAACGTCTGAATCAGCCCAGTACCTCTTATAAAGGACATGCGGAATTGATGATATTTGCGAACCAGTGTCCAGCAAGGCGTTGAGTGGAATGCCATCCAGCACGATGGGGATGACTGGACGTCCCCCCACATACTTGTCGTGCCAGGGTGAAGGACCTTGAGAGTTCATTCCTGAGGAGCGGCCCGCCTCCCCAGGGGATCCCCATTTAAAGCACATTCACGGGCAAAGTGACCTGGCTCATTGCAACGGCGGCAAATGGGCTGTCCATCCGGCTGGTAGCGGTCGCTGGGTCGTCCTCTCGTCGCTTGGTATCTCCTAGGCCTCATCCATGGGACATCCTCCTTGCTGGTCGCCAGCTCAATCTTGGGTGCAGACTTGGATCCACGCAGCTCCTGGACGATTCTAGCCATGGAAGCAACAGTGTCTGTAAGGGCTTCAAGCTTTTGATGTAGAGCCTCATTAGTGATCGGCTCCAGGTGGTTAGCAACAGCCGCTGACATGGCCGATGTCACCGGCATTACTGGCTGCTGGGGTGCCACTGTAAGGTGTTGAACAGAGTCTATATCCTGCGGCTCCTCCACCTGCTGGAGGCGGATGGCTCTATCCTTTAGCTGGGCAAATGTTAGTCCTGGATCCTGGATCACCATCATGCTCAGTTGTCCCCGGTGGGAAGGGGATGAGAGTCCATCCAGGAATTGGTCTATCAGCAGCTTATCTGCTCCAGGGGCTAAGGCAGGTTCTGCTAATTTAAGTGCTCTGAGCGCCTCCTGTAAGTTTAAGGCAAAGTCTCTTGCGCTCTCTCTAGGTTTTTGCTTGCATCCAAAGAACCTCATTTTAGCTCGGCTGCCAGCAGTGGATTCAAAAGCTGCTTTTAGTCCAGCTACTATATGCTCTACAGTGTCCTTTGCATCGTCCGGCCAGGATGTAGCCTCCCGCTGGGCATTGCCAGTTAACTGTCCCATAAGCATACCAACACGCTGGGTTTCTGTCAGGGGGTACATGCTGTAGTAGATTTTTAGCTTTCCGATAAAGTCAGTAAGTGTGTTGGGCTCACCTGAATACTGCGGCAGCCACACTGCACCCGGGGTGTACGGCATCAGGAACGGCATGATAGGTGCCGCTGCCCCTCCGGGTACAACAGCGTCTCCCTGCTGCGACATCTTTGCGCCCCCTTAGTTAATTTCACCAGTCTTCTTGACAGCAAGCCTGGGACACTTTTCTGCGTTTTCGTTCGGGTCGCAGCACCGAGCGCACCTCCTCCGCAAGCAGTGGGCGGAGTCTTAGTTTAGGCGCGCTGTTCTCCCGCGCGTAGCAGCTAATGGCGTGATTAAAGATGGCGCCTGGAAAATTTTACCAATGATGTTTTTGGATTTTTCCAGGTATCTTTGCAAAGTTTAAAGTCCGTTCTTTGTTGCAACAATTCACAGTGCAAGTCTTTTATGCGATGCAATAAGTCTTTACAGGCGCACGTCACCCGGGTTGCAGCCGGGTCCAGTCCGCATCCTGTTCGTGACGCCAAAGTTGTGTCGCCAGGGGTTAAGGAGATACCCAGAACCGGGCCAAGGGGTCGCTTCTGGAAAGGGGATCACGGTGTCGTGACCCGGTCCGTGCTCCCTGGTTCCACAATAAAAAGGGGGGTTATGTTCGTGACGCCACCCGTGGAATGTGATCAGAGATGACCACCGCTGCTGCAGAACCTCCGGGGTGATGGAAGGCAGCTTGAGATGGGACGGCTCCCCACGGGTAGAGCCTTTTCCCCGGGGCAGTGTGTTAGTCTATGGGGGGGGGGAGCAGGACACGAGCACAATAAACAGGCAGACTCACGGTTTTGCAGTTTCTTTGTCCTTTACTGTAGATGGCATTCAGCAGAGTACTGTCCACGGAGTCTGTGAGGGGTTCAGGGCTTCTCCCACCCAGCCGGGCCGTTTTGGCTTCCTTGCCTGCACTGTGTGTCTGTGGCCCCGCTGCTGAGTGAACTATGCAGCTGGCTCTGCTTCTGCTCTGCTCCTAGGTACCGACCTGACAGGCAACTCGAGTCCTTCCTAGTATGTTCCTGAACTCTGCGCTTGTTGCTTGTGTCTGTGGTACAGGTGAAAGATCTGGAATCTTCACTTATCTGGTGGTAACTGTGCAGCATGTAACCTGCAGTCTCGGATCCAGCATCCGTTCTGTGTGCTCCACTGGGGATGAGCCCTGCAATGCTCTGTCTCCCAGGAATGTTCCTCTGTGTACGCTTTCTCCTTTCCTCAGACCCTCAGCTAGGCCTGGAATTGGTCAGTGGATCCTGAGGTGAGCTAAAGCCAGCTTCCAACCTCCAGAGATCCTGTCTCCTCAGTGCTCTGCACTGAACTTCCAAACTGAAACTACTCCTGACCATTTCCTCCCCCCCAGCAGAATGTACAGGGAAGCAGCTTGGTCTCCCCCTTCTGGCCAGGAGGTCTTGGTGTTGTGTGTGGGGAGTTAACCCTTTGTGTTGTTACTGTGGCAACCCTGGGGTGCCACACAAACCCTGTGTGGTCAGGCCATCCTTCCTTGCAACTGCGCACAAGGACTACCACACACCTCCTTACTATGCTGGCAGCAGAGCTCAATGCCATCAGGCGGTCAAAGCTTTACTTTGAAATGTATGGGAAATGTGAGTCACACCGCTATTACAGAGAATAGTAGTCAGGCAGGGTCAAAACATTAATTGAGGAACAGGAACAGAATGGGACGGCCAGGAAAGAATCAGAAAATAAGCAGAGTTGAAATGCGTATCGGCCAACAAGGTACATAAACAGCAAGCAGGAAAAGTAGTCAGGTAACAAGCACACAAAATCATAAAACTGAACTGGGGGTAAAATTAACCAGAGGTTCATAGCTATGTCTGGCAGTGGTCTGCAGACAGGATGGGCATAAAAAAGGGTGTGGTGTCTTCCCATTGGTTGTAGCTGAATGATGGTATTTCATCTGTGAGATACCCACCAGCTACATTCAGCCAGAGATTCTGCATCTGTCAAGGTAATGCAGCCCAGTGGGTGAGCATAACCTGCGTCCACCTGCGCCGCTGGCGTCGACTACTCTCACATCATCAGCACTATTCATGAAAGGAACACGTTGTCACCTGGCAACCGGAGTACAAATTGACGGAGCGGACTACGTTGGTGACTTAACAGCCGTGTGCGGCAATGATGCAAACCTGGCTGCGGGCCATCCTCAGGGCAATGTGACACACGTGCCTTTTAGGGCTCACGTGTTGAACCGAATTCGCCAGCAATTTTTAAAACACCATCACGGCCTACATGGCCTTGTGCAGTGGGCACACTCGCTATGTGCTCACTTCCATCGTGCGCACACAGCAGCTCAACAACTTTCATCACTCCGGAAGTCTTAGGGTCTGGCAGTTAAACGCCGTAAATGCGATGTTTCGACACGCAGGAATTGGAATCTGCACATGTTGCAGCGTGTGTGGCAGCACCGCAGAGCCCTGCTGAAATACGGTAAGACATATAGCCTGGGATAACTTGATCCAGAGGTGGTGCAGATCACGCTGCTGGAGTGGTGTCAGATCAAGGACCTATGCACCCTGCTACACAGTTTTGAAATGTCGACGAAGATGTTTAGCACTGGCAATGTCATTCTCAGCGTGACAATTCTGGTCATCTACATGATGGAGCACACTGTAATTATTATTCTGAGTCAGGTGTTGGGACAAGAGGAAGGGGAGGAAGTACAGGAGGAGTCATATGCGGAAGGGATAACAAGATCTACGAGGTCCAGATGGTCAGCGGCACCTATGCGGCATTCATGGTGAGGGAGAGGGATTAACAAGGGCGCATAGTATCAGCAAAAAGTGTTGATGAAAGTGCAGGAGCCCATGAAGAAATGGAGGACGAACTGGCGATGGGCATGGAAGACTCAGCAGATGAGTGAGAGCTTGCTCACATTTCGGTTGTGCGAGGTTGTGGGTAGAGGGCAGAGGAAGGATGCACGATTCTCACCTCTCTGCCACCAACACACCAAGGACTTGGTCCTCCTGGATGCACAAGACACATGAGCGCCTTCTTGCTGCACTACCTACATGACCCTCGGATTGTATGAATTTGAACTAATCCTGAATACTGGGTTGCCACACTGTTAGATCCCCGGTACAAGACAAAATTTGGCGAACTAATTCCTGCCATAGAAATAGACGCACGTATACAGGAGTATCTGCAGAATGTGGTACGCAATCTTAGATCTACTTGTCCACTAAACACCAGTGCTGCACAGAGTGAATCTCAACGCTTTGTCATGGATAGGAGGAAATGGTCTTTTACTTGTCCACATCGGAGGGACCGAGGGATGGCTGCTGTGCTGAGATGGCGTTGAGTACGGTGTCCCTGCACAGTTGCACTTTTGGTCATATCCCAAAATGAGTTGAAAACGGACAGATGCTGTTGGAAAGGGGAACAGGTGTGTTGGAAAGGGGAAAAAAGTTTTGGTCCGTGGATTTGGTGGTTAAGCAACTGTAACATTTGCTGAAGAAACAACATCTGTTACAGTGGGACTGGCAGATTTGGATAAAGTGGTATATAATCTGTGACCGCTATATAACGAAAATTAATAAGAAAAGAAAGAGAAAGGTATATATCCCCATCAGCAGTCAGTGTCCACCGTGCTCCCAGTTGGAAAAGGAGAGGTTGGCAACTTGAAGGTTTGGTGGAGGATACAGAGCTGTGTGGCTATGAAACTAATAGTAGCCTGAACCGAGTTAGACGCCATTCGGATCTGGAGACTGTGAGCCCTGTTAGCGTCACAGGGTCCACATGCCCACCCAGCCCAGGAACTCCCTGTTAACAACACAGGGGCCATTGAGTACGCTGACCGTGTGCGTAGGGGCCACACCTGTGGACAGCAGGCGCATCAGCAGCAGCAGGCCTGTTAATGCCACTGGGCTGCACAAGCAGGACTGTTAGGACAGGAGCTGGTCTTAACCGTTCTGCGTTACCAACTGTGGTGGTGGCCTGCATCCACCACCCGATCCCTGCCTACCTCTGGCCTAAAGCCGCAATGGGTTCAACACATGGAGGTGTGCTCTTTCGGAGCATAATAGAAGACTGCGCACCTCCTTGTTGGCTCCAGCCCCTTTTATAACCTGGGTCCGCCCCAAACCAGGGTGAACCACAATGCACCTCCTGGAGACAAAAGTAGAGTGACACGTCATGAGTGGCATAACTAGCGTCCTATTTGGAAACGCAACTTCAATGATGACCTCATGGCTGCCATGACCCAAACACCTCACCAGTCATCGTCTGAGCATCAATAATGCGGTGACAAGTCATAGGTGTGGGCCTCTGCAAGCCATTTGGGAGGACACCTGATGCCCTGTGGTCTATATGGGACCCCCACATCAGGGCCAGGGCCAAAGAGTTCATTACCGGACCTAGTCTCTGATGCAGGAAGTGCCTGAGCATGCTCAGTAGCATGAAATACAGTCTCTGAAAAAAGACTATCAGCTTTAGCATGGTGTCTATGCCCAAAACAGGACTTAGACCCGGCACGGAATGCAAGCACCTGTGCAAAGAGGCTTTTCACACTTAGTGTGGGAGCATGCGCTGTATCCCGAAATGAAAACTTAGCGTCAGGAATGGCACAGTCAGGCTGAGCATACTCACTAGGCGAAACACTGTAATTATGCTGCAGCTGGGGTACATCGGCACACGCATGCGCACTAGCTGCCTCTCCACACTTAGACGTGGAGGGGAAATTTGTCTTGGAGATGCTGTCTATGAACAGAAGGAAAAGCTAAAGGAAGCCTGACTTTCTATCCCTCCGAATTATGAAATGCAGCAATGAATTCCATGAGTTTGCTATAACATTAGCGTAGCAAAATGTGCATGAGGGTGTGATGTAGAGGTGCTAGAAATAGCTTGTCACCAGTGGGGCACTAATGGAATACAACAGCCAGTTCTATGATGCCACAAAATGGCAGTATTTTGTGCTATCATTATAGCTTATTAAAAACAGAGCACGAGGTTGTCATGCAGAGGTGCTGCACATAGATTTGCAGTAGTGTGAATTGACAAAAGTACAATAGCCACGTTTAGGATACAACTAGGTACAGTGAGTGTTTGCTAGTAAAATTGCTTAGTTTAAAAAAGTTGTAGTGTGCAATGCAGGCAGACGTGCTATGCAAATGTCTTTGCACTAGTGGGACTATAGCAAAGTCCAATAGCCACGTATAGGATGCCACTAGGTACACTGAGTGTGTGCTAGTATAATGGCTTCGTTATAATTTGTTGGAGTATGCAACGCAGGCAGATGCGCTCTGCAAATGTCTTGGCACTAGTGGGACTATAGCAAAGTCCAATAGCCACGTATAGGATGCCACTAGGTACACTGACTGTTTGCTAGTATAATGGCTGAGTTTAAAAAAGTTAGAGTGTGCAATGCAGGCAGACGTGCTGCAAATAACGTTCCAATACTGTGAATTGACAAAAGTACAATAGCCACGTATAGGATGCCACTAGGTACACTGACTGTTTGCTAGTATAATGGCTGAGTTTAAAAAAGTTAGAGTGTGCAATGCAGGCAGACGTGCTGCAAATAACGTTCCAATACTGTGAATTGACAAAAGTACAATAGCCACGTATAGGATGCCACTAGGTACACTGACTGTTTGCTAGTATAATGGCTGAGTTTAAAAAAGTTAGAGTGTGCAATGCAGGCAGACGTGCTGCAAATAACGTTCCAATACTGTGAATTGACAAAAGTACAATAGCCACGTTTAGGATGCCACTAGGTACACTGACTGTTTGGTAGTATAATGGCTGAGTTTAAAAAAGTTAGAGTGTGCAATGCAGGCAGACGTGCTGCAAATAACGTTCCAATACTGTGAATTGACAAAAGTACAATAGCCACGTTTAGGATACAACTAGGTACAGTGAGTGTTTGCTAGTATAATGGCTGAGTTTAAAAAAGTTAGAGTGTGCAATGCAGGCAGACGTGCTGCAAATAACGTTCCAATACTGTGAATTGACAAAAGTACAATAGCCACGTTTAGGATACAACTAGGTACAGTGAGTGTTTGCTAGTATAATGGCTGAGTTTAAAAAAGTTAGAGTGTGCAATGCAGGCAGACGTGCTGCAAATAACGTTCCAATACTGTGAATTGACAAAAGTACAATAGCCACGTTTAGGATACAACTAGGTACAGTGAGTGTTTGCTAGTATAATGGCTGAGTTTAAAAAAGTTAGAGTGTGCAATGCAGGCAGACGTGCTGCAAATAACGTTCCAATACTGTGAATTGACAAAAGTACAATAGCCACGTTTAGGATGCCACTAGGTACACTGACTGTTTGCTAGTATAATGGCTGAGTTTAAAAAAGTTAGAGTGTGCAATGCAGGCAGACGTGCTGCAAATAACGTTCCAATACTGTGAATTGACAAAAGTACAATAGCCACGTTTAGGATGCCACTAGGTACACTGACTGTTTGCTAGTATAATGGCTGAGTTTAAAAAACTTGGAGTGTGCAATGCAGGCAGATGTGCTCTGCAAATGTCTTAGCACTAGTGGGACTATAGCAAAGTCCAATAGCCACGTATAGGATGCCACTAGGTACACTGAGTGTGTGCTAGTATAATGGCTTCGTTATAATTAGTTGGAGTGTGCAACGCAGGCAGATGCGCTCTGCAAATGTCTTGGCACTAGTGGGACTATAGCAAAGTCCAATAGCCACGTATAGGATGCCACTAGGTACACTGAGTGTTTGCTAGTATAATGGCTTCGTTATAATTAGTTGGAGTGTGCAACGCAGGCAGATGCGCTCTGCAAATGTCTTGGCCCTAGTGGGACTATAGCAAAGTCCAATAGCCACGTATAGGATGCCACTAGGTACACTGAGTGTTTGCTAGTATAATGGCTTAGTTATAATGAGTTGGAGTGTGCAACGCAGGCAGATGCGCTCTGCAAATGTCTTGGCACTAGTGGGACTATAGCAAAGTCCAATAGCCACGTATAGGATGCCACTAGGTACACTGAGTGTTTGCTAGTATAATGGCTTAGTTATAATGAGTTGGAGTGTGCAACGCAGGCAGATGCGCTCTGCAAATGTCTTGGCACTAGTGGGACTATAGCAAAGTCCAATAGCCACGTATAGGATGCCACTAGGTACACTGAGTGTTTGCTAGTATAATGGCTTCGTTATAATTTGTTGGAGTGTGCAACGCAGGCAGATGCGCTCTGCAAATGTCTTGGCACTAGTGGGACTATAGCAAAGTCCAATAGCCACGTATAGGATGCCACTAGGTACACTGAGTGTTTGCTAGTATAATGGCTTCGTTATAATTAGTTGGAGTGTGCAACGCAGGCAGATGCGCTCTGCAAATGTCTTGGCACTAGTGGGACTATAGCAAAGTCCAATAGCCACGTATAGGATGCCACTAGGTACACTGAGTGTTTGCTAGTATAATGGCTGAGTTTAAAAAACTTGGAGTGTGCAATGCAGGCAGATGTGCTCTGCTAATGTCTTTGCACTAGTGGGACTATAGCAAAGTCCAATAGCCACGTATAGGATGCCACTAGGTACACTGAGTGTTTGCTAGTAAAATTGCTTAGTTTAAAAAACTTGGAGTGTGCAATGCAGGCAGATGTGCTCTGCAAATGTCTTTGCACTAGTGGGACTATAGCAAAGTCCAATAGCCACGTATAGGATGCCACTAGGTACACTGAGTGTTTGCTAGTATAATGGCTTACTTAGAATGAGTTGGAGTGTGCAGAGGACAAGAGGGTACAGTGGCAGGATTGTGGTGCTCTGGGTAGAGGAATGGAAGCCTGCCTTTCTATTCCCTCCTAATGGTGAAATGCAGGGAGGAAATCCCTGACCTGGGCTACACAGACGCTGTTGCTGTTTGCAGGACCTGTCACCTATGGCTCTCTGACCCTGCCGGTACGAGCCCTTAAAAGGACTGCTAGAATGTGCTCTCCCTAAGCTGTCTAACGCTGTGTATGCAGCGCATACAGCTGTATCGGCGATAGGACAAAGGACGGAACTGCGACAGTGATGTCTGACACCAAAGACGCAGAAGGCAGATAATGGCGATCGTGAAGAAAATGTCCGGTTTTATAATGCAGGGACATGTGACATGCAGATCCTATCACACATGCCGTTGCTTCTCTGCCTCAAAGTCCACTTAGGTGTGTGTGTGTCTGTGATTGGCTGACATGCTGGCCAGCCCCACAAGACGCGCGCGCTTAGGGAAGGAAGACAAGAAAAAAAAAAAAAAATGGCGATCGCCATTATAGAAACAGCAGTGATCTGAAGGCGCTGTTCACGCACACTATACACTGAAATGTGATAATAGTTTGATTCACAGAGTGACTTACACTATTACAGCAGAAACCAAGCTAAGATTTAGCTGTTTTTTGGCTGCTAGAACCGTTCTCGAATGTTTCTAGAACTATCGAGCTTTTGCAAAAAGCTCGAGTTCTAGTTCGATCTAGAACATGCCCCAAAATCACTCGAGCCTAGAACTGGAGAACCACGAACCACGAACCGCGCTCAACTCTAGTCTTAAGATATTCATTGTCCCAGTCTTGACATTTTATCTTATGTTTCTTGTTCAAAGGTGGTGGTTTTTCAGCCTTCCTTACCTTGGCCATATCCCTGAGTATGGCACACCTTGTGGTTTTTGATACTCCAGTAACATTGCAGCTCTTAAATATGGCCAAACTAGTGGCAAATGGTATCTTGGCAGCTTCACGCTTGATTTTCCTTAATTCATGGGCAGTTATTTTGCGCCTTTTTTGCCCAACACGCTTCTTGCGATCCTGTTGGCTATTTGTCATGAAACGCTTGATTGTTCGGTGATCATGCTTCAAAAGTTTGGCAATTTCAAGACTGCTGCATCCCTCTGCAAGACACCTCACAATTTTGGACTTTTCAGAGCCCGTCAAATCTCTCTTCTGACCCATTTTGCCAAAGGAAAGGAAGTTGCCTAATAAGTATGCACCCCTTATATAGGGTGTTGATGTCATTACACCACACCCCTCCTCATTACAGAGATGCACATCACCTGATTTACTTAATTGGTAGTTGGCTCTCAAGCCTATACAGCTTGGAGTAGGACAACATGTATAAAAATTATCATGTGATCAAAATACTCATTTGCCTAATAAGTCTGCACGCAGTGTAGAAGGAAAATGAAGAGGTGGGAAAGTACACCTACATATTTGGCCACACCTTGATGCACTGAAACTGAAGAACAGAACTGTTTGTTGTTATTTTAGAAATATGGAACTGGTTTTCAGACAGAAATTTCAGCAAACAAATCAGTAGAGATTCATTTGTATTGGTAACTGAATTAATTTTTTATTGTCTTGTAAGAATGTTAATAATATACTCTTACCTGTATACTAATTGAGTCATATGATAACAGGTAAACTTGGCAGCTTCCAATTAAGGTTTAGTCTAAAAGAACATCATGTATAATAATTGGTCCCCAGACTGGAATTATTGCTTTTTTGCCTTTTACTACCAGCAGAGCTCATACTAACAGATGGTCATCTGTATTCCCGATTGATAAAATGTTCCTGCTTTGTTAGCTATAACACATATCTTATTCTTGCTGTATAGGAATAAGGCATCAGATCTTCACTCCTGTGCTGTTCATCCCCCCAACTGGTTTTAAGTATTAGTCATAAATTTTGGCATGTGCTGAATATGTTCCCAGAATATTTTATTTTTGTATTTTGTAGACCTAATCCTA
Source organism: Anomaloglossus baeobatrachus (assembly GCF_048569485.1). NCBI lineage: Eukaryota > Metazoa > Chordata > Amphibia > Anura > Aromobatidae > Anomaloglossus > Anomaloglossus baeobatrachus. The sequence continues at coordinate 75,636,373 of NC_134360.1, forward strand.
GTTTTGCAAAAACTGAAAAATGTCAACATCACTTTTGCCACACTTCAGCTGCCAATTAGTGCCGCCAGTCATTTTTTACTTTGCTGTAAAATACCTGCCTGGCGGTCCTCTCTTCCCCTGTCTTTGTTATTAAAGGGTGAGGAAGGAGGGAGGAAGGACATGCAGCAGACAGGGGTGGGAATAACTAGCAAAACCCAACCCACCTATTAGATATTCTGCTGCACCTATCATCAAATCACAGTGCATTTCACAAACTTTACTTGCTTATATTTCAGAAAGTATATATCCGATCTCACAACTAAAGGTATGTATAGAATCAGCATGATAGCGCCAGTATAGCACTGGCTTTAGCTTATATAGGAAAATCCTGGTGGTTGGTCCTCTTTAAGTCATAGGGCTGTGTTTTCAGTCACCACTCAGTGCATATTGAGTGTGTTACGGGGGGCTGTCTGATAATAACTTAAAGGAGTATCAGACAGTCAGGGTCCACCGTGCAAAGACTCTGCTGCAGACTATGGCAGAGTGCAATACCTCTGTTAACTCACAGAAGGATATAATAAGTAAGTAAAGCAATTCCTCCCTTACTTGGAGGGTGTGTGGAATGATCTCTGTTAATAATCACAGAGACAAAGGCAATGTGTGCGAAATGGCACCTACCTAGGTCCGCTCTTCTAGTGGTGCAAAAGAGACGAACAGCAGCGTAAGCCGCACAAAGCTCCTACCTCTGTTCGCTCCCCTAGTGTGCGAGGATACGAACAACTGCCAGACGCAGTATAAGGAACGTTACCCTAGCGGCAACGTCCACCTACGAGTAGAATCGCAAGGCCCAGCCAGACCATGTGCCTCAGGCACCTGCCTATGTCCGCTCCCCTAAGAGGTAAGGATACGGACAGCAGCCGAAGCTGTAAGGTATAAGAACGCTACGCTGCCGGTAGCGCTCACCTAGCATAGACAGAGGAATGCCTAGAGGAACGCGCACAGAGCGTCTACTCATATGCATGAACCAAGAGGACTGAGCACCATGCGGTGTGTGTCAGGGTCTTATATAGACTCTGTGCCTCATCCAAGATGGAGGACACCAGAGCCAATCCGCTGCCAGAACGACAGGAGTGACGTCATGCTGGCCTATCACCGAGCAAGACGTCACAAGCACATGACCAGCGACCAATCGGCATAGAAGGTGTCAGAGACATGTGACCTCGTGTCAGCGATGATGTCACCCGCACATGTGCAATGGCTCCAAGATTGGACTTAGTCTCCAGCGCTCGCACATGTGCAGTAGCAAGAAATCTGGACTTAGTCTCCAGCGCTCGCACATGTGCAGTAGCAAGAAATCTGGACTTAGTCTCCAGCGCTCGCACATGTGCAGTAGCAAGAAATCTGGACATAGTCTCCAGTGCTCGCAGCAACCGTAACAGAGTGACAGCTGTATGCATGCCCCTGACACTGATTGACAACTGGTTCGGAGATTTCAGTGTGGAGACAGCACAGCGGCAGAACACTGTTAACCTGAAGATTAATCCTATATCTGCAGATTTATATAGTTGTTTTTTTTACATGACAGGTTCCCTTTAGGCAACTTTCTAAATATTCTTAGAAAATGTTCAACGATACACCTGCTGCAAAAGGTTAGTAAGTCCTTTATCTAAAGGCCCCGTCACACACAGAGATAAATCTATGGCAGATCTGTGGTTGCAGTGAAATCATGGACATATTGTTCCATTTGTACACAGCCACAAACCTGTCACTGATTGTCCACAATTTCACTGCAACCACAGATCTGCCAAAGATTTATCTCTGTGTGTGACAGGGCCTTAAGTATCTGCTTTTGCAAAGATGTTACAAATCCGATTGAGCGCCTGCTTCTGCCAGCTCTCTCTGCTCTCCTACTTTCTTCTCTCAGTGTTAGAGGTAGTAGCAGGAGGGATAAAGGGGTTGTAGACCAATTTCCACAGCATGGAGAGGAGCGAGTGTCTGGCAAAGAGTAGAGTTAAGGCCACTTTACACACAGAGAAAAATCTTTGGCAGATCTGTGGTTGCAGTGAAATCATGGACATATTGTTCCATTTGTACACAGTCACAAACCTGGCACTAATTGTCCACAATTTCACTGCAACCACAGATCTGCCGCAGATTTATCTCTGTTTGTAAAGTGGCCTTTACAGACTGTAGAGAATGAGCAAAGCACATAAAGAGCAGTTCATTGAGGATAGAAGCTGTGCTAATATATGAGCTCATGGAGACGGTAGTATCCTAGATATCCACAGAGCTTACATCCAGCCTTTATTACAGGGAGAGACACACAGCTCACATCTGGACTGTGTTATGGAGAGAGGAAGAAAAAAAACCTGAAACTTGCCTTTACGAAGTTCTTCATGAGACCCAACTTGATATGCAATGGAGGTATCAAAATTTTCTGTGGTTCGACAAGAGCTGGATGAAGAACATTTTTAGTCCCCGGCGGCAGTGCATTTTTGAGGGGCCACTATCTTTTCTTGTAGTGTTCTTGTCTTGCTCAACTGTCTCATTCACATAGGAAACAAGAGTACTTTGTGTAACCAACTTGGAGACCAAGCACGAGGGCAACCACCTTTAAGTCACCACAGAGGCACTGATCCTGATCCTTGTCCTGATCTCCTATTTTGCAACCAAAATACAGGTTGTAGGCTTTCTTAACCATGAGTCAAGTTTCACTTTTGTTACTCAAAAGTCACCTCACCACAGATATAGCAGAAATTATCTGTTTTATTAATGCAAGTCCGAGGCATCACTGAATAGCTGAACGATGATATTAGTCGACCGCTGAAAATGCTGTGTGACTGATAGAGGGAGAATATGCGCCTTTTATAGAGTTGTGTGATGCAAGTTTAATTAGGATTGCAACATCTTTCTTTCTTTCTTTCTTTCTTTCGCATCTACCATTCATCATTTAGAGAGGATGAAATACTGATGACTCAATTCATTAGTCATTTGAAGTTGATGCAATATTGATGAAGCAATCCATTAGTCAGTTGGATGGTGCAAAACTGATGACGCAAGGCTGATGATGTATTCCTTGCCTAGCGTTGTATCAAAGGCTGTGAGAAATATCAACGCACCCCTGTATCATAAAAACTAGGACCAATTTCAAAATTTAAGCATCTTTTTCATTTTCAGCACCCCAAAATTAGTTAAGTCCAACTGTTTTCAGGTCTGAACCAATTTTGCTGTTGACTAATGTTATTTATAGTAAACTGCAGCTAGGGGAGACATTTTTTGAATGGGAACAACCCCTTTAACTATACAGTATCCCAAACTTTGTCAGCTATATAAGACAAACATTATCAGAAGCCCTTCCATTCTACAGTTTGTCTGATGTCCTTAAAAAATAGAGGTATGTCCTCCATGATTTTCAGTTTTGCAGGGAATAAGAGTGTACTTTACACTTTGTGCGCTAAGCTTTCTCTAGATCTATATAAACTGTAGATATTGCTTAAGTTCTTTTGCACATAATCAGAATTATATTTGACTGTTATATGTATAGTCTCAGACTCCCAGGATATGTGGTTTTCTAGGGACTGTATTTCTGTTTCTAGACCTGGAAAATGTAATTAGTACTGGTTGAGGACTCTGCCCTGGTTCTAAGGCCCAGTGCCCACGCTGTGTAATTTTGACACGTATTTTCAGAAATCTGCAGCAAAATCTGCATGTCCATTGTAAAGCCAGCAAAGTCTATGAGAATTCAGAAGTTCTGTGCCCACATTGCTTATTTTTCCCTTGCATTTTTGGTGCAGATTTGGTGCAGAAAAAAAAGAAATCTGCACGAAATATGCAAGGGAAAAATACTCAACGTGGGCACAGCACTTCTAAATTCTGGCTTCACAATGGACATGCAGATTTTGCTGAAGATTTCTGAAAACACTCACACATCAGAACACACACTTACACGTCAGATCGCATACTCACACACACTCACGAAATCGCACATACCGGTACAATTGCACGCACACACTCACCACATCCAGTGATACCATGTGCTTCCGGGACATATACTGTATATATATATATATATATATATATATATATATATATATACCTGTATATATGTATGGGAGCATTGTATTGTGAGGGGGCACTGTCTTTGGCATATATTGTTTGAAGGTGACACTATGGACCTCATGCTGTGTGAAGAGGGACACTGTGGACATCATGCTGAGTGGGGCACTGTTGAGGCATCGTACCATGTATGTGGTGAACCTGGGGGCATCATACTGTATGAGGGTGTCTGTAGTGGCATCATACTGTGTGGGGACACTGTGTAAGCATCAAACATTTAGAAGGCTCTGTGAGAATATTATACTGTATGTGGGAGGTGATGGACACTATGGGCATCATTTTGTGTGTGGGAGGGAGAATGTGGTGTATAACACTGTGAGTGGAGGCCACTGTCTTGGAGCATGATACTGTATGTGTGAGGCATTTTACTATGTGGAGGCACTGTTTATGGGCATCCTATTGTGTCGAGGTGACACTGTGGACATCATATTGTGTGGAAACACTGTGACATCATGTTGTGTGGGAGCATCATTGTGAGGGCTTTGGCTGTACACTGTGTATGTTGGAATGGGGGGCATCATACTGTTTGAGTGAGACACTATTGGGGAGTTGTACTATTTGGAAACATGGTGTGAGGCCATCATAGTGCGTAGAAGAGACACTATTGGCATCATACTTGTATTTGAGGCATAAATGTGGTGACACTATTGAGGCATTATATTTTATATGTAGGGATGCTGGGTACATTATACTGTGTCTAGGAACCCTAGGGGAGTCAAGCTATATAAAGCTATCTTGCTGGAGAGGGGCTCTGTGTGTGCACTATACTATTAGAGGGCAATGAGGGAATATCATAGTTTGTGGGGGGGCTCTGTGGAAGCATCATACTCTTTGTGGAGGGAACGCTGAGGTTTTATAGTGTATGTGGTAGAGACAATGTAGGGGCATCATACTGTGTGTGTGGGTTCACTGGGCACACCATACTGTGTTTCAGAGGATACTGGTGTTGCACAGCTTCTAGCTTCCCAGTTGCAGAAGAAACTTCAGAGAGCAGATTACATGGGATAACAAGCCTTTACTTCTCAGAACATGAGGTAAATATGCACAGTTATACAGCATTGCACCAGGGAGAGAAAAAAACAGAAATTGCAAAAGACTTTTTTTTACAATACAGTAAGGAAACGTTACACAATATCGCCATCTACTGTTAGATCAGCATAAAATCCTCCTTCCCTCAAGCAAAGAAGTCCTCAACTGTTGCATATACCAACACCCTTTCTCAACAGTAAGGACTTATTCAGTTAGGCGTAATTTCTTCATTAGTCTCTGATGTCTTTCAGCATTCAATGTCTTTGTGAAAATATCTGCTGTCATATCTTCAGTTGGACAATATTCTAATGTCAGGATTCCCTGTTCCTGGTAATCCCTCAAGAAATGATACTTCACATTAATGTGCTTGGTTCTTGGGTTAACTCTTTCCATCTGAGCAAGAACAAGACATCCTTGATTGTCCTTATTTATTTTTGTTGGTTTCAACTGTGGTTGTCCTAGGTCTGTTTGCAATTGTCTTAACCATAGAACTTCTTGACTCGCATATGCTGCTGCAACATATTCTGCTTCTGTTGACGACAGCGTTACTATAGATTGCTTTTTACTAGTCCAACAAATTGGTCCGCCTGAGAGAAAGAAAAGATAGCCACTGGTAGATTTCCTGTCAGTTGGATCTCCAGCCCAATCTGCATCAACGTATCCAGTTAAAATGCATTTATCACTTGTGGGTAGTTTCAGTTTAACGTTGCTAGTTCCTTTCAAATAACGTATTACTCTCTTCACGGCATTCCAATTTCTTTTATTTGGCTTTGACACTTTTCTACTCAGAATTCCTACTGCTGCTGCGATGTTTGGCCTTGTAACAGTTGTTTGATACAGTAATTTTCCCATTGCCATTCTGTACTACTCATTATTTGGTAACACATTTTGCTTGCTTTTCATCTCTTTAAGATAATTGGTTTCAATTATAGACTTTACCGTTTTTGCATCCTTCAAACCAAATGTTTCGATTATGTCTTGAATCACGTGATTTTGATTAAGTAGGAAACGTCCATCTTCTTCTCTTTCTATCTGTATTCCTAGCTACTATTTCACATTTCCCAAGTCTTTGATCATGAAATGTTGATTCAGAATTTTTACTATGTTCTCTTTATCCCTTTCTTTTTCAAACCAAACTAAAATATCATCAACATATATGAGTACATAAATCCATGTGTCCATCAGTCTTTTTGTGTATAGGCAAGGATTAGCTTTGATTCTTGGAAATGTTTCATTTGTGGGCACTTCTGTGATTTTATCATTCCATGCTTTAGCAGCTTGTTTTAAATCGTATATACTTTGCTGTAGTTTACTAACCATGTTTGGGTTACTTTTATCTTTGAATCCTGGAGGTTGTTCCATGTAAATATCTTCTGTTAAGTCTCCATTCAAAAATGCTGTCTTTACGTCCAGATGCTTCAACTCCATTTGTTTCATTACTGCAACTGCACACAAAGTTTTTATTGTAGTATATTTGACAACTGGAGCAAATGTTTCATCATAGTCTTCTCCATATTTTTGAGAATAACCTTTAGCTACGAATCTTGCTCGGTATCGTGCAGCTGTGCCATCTGTTTGGTATTTTACTTTAAAAACCCATTTACATCCTATAGCTTTTCTTCCTTCTGGTAATTCTGTCAGTGTCCATGTCTTTGAGTCATGGATGGATTTTATTTCTGTTTCTGTTGCTTTTATCCAAAAAAGATTAGCTCAATTGGAAACCCGATGGATATCAAAAATTGGATGTTGCCGCCCTAATGGCCTCAATGATGTGATCAGCTTTGCCCCATTCCTGTAGTTTTTTATTTTTGCTTGTATACCCTTTGGTACTATTTTAATAAATACATTTGGTTTTAACATTATTTTATTTCATTATTTTAGATTGGATCTTCCTGCAATTTTCTTCTGGCAGTTCTGTGGACCCACAAATTGATCACTTTTTACAAGCACTTAAGTGGGCTTTACACGCTACAATATTGCTAGCAATTGTGTGATCGCTGCCGCAGTGAACATTATCGCTACGGCAGCGTTACATGCACTTACCTGGTCGGCGTCATCGCTGTGACCGGCGAACAATCCCTTTCCTCAAGGGGGAGGGACATTCGGCATCCCAGCAACGTCACTAAGCGGCCGCCCAATCAAAGCGGAGGGGCGGAGATGAGCGGGATATAACATCCCGCCCACCTCCTTCCTTCCGCATTGCAGCCGGCGGCAGGTAAGGAGACGTTCCTCGCTCCTGCAGTGTCACACACAGCGATGTGTGCTGCCACAGGAGCGACGAACAGCATCGATAGTCAACCATTACCGATTTTTGGTTTTGGGACGACCTCTCCATGGCGAACGATTTTCACCATTTTTGAGGTCGCTTAAGGTTGCTGGTAAGTGTCACTGTAACGCCTGCCTGGATCCACAGACTCAGATGGGCTGTAAAGGGGAGGCTAGAGGGAAGCCACTCACCAAGCAGGACCCCCAGAACCCTGAAACCCTTTAACCCCTCTACAGGGATTTGGAATTACACAGGGAACTGGAGATCACTACCTGTGGAAGGCTGCAATCCGATGAGAGTAGTAGTCAGGCAGGGTCAAACCAGGAATTGCGGAACAGGGACAGAATCGGCAGGCAATGACGTAGTCAGCAAACGTAGCAGAGGTCAAATCCGGATCGGGTAGCGAGGTACATAAACAGCAGGCAGAAGAGTAGTCAGAAAACACGCAGAAGTCAGCACACAGGAATAACCAAACAGAATAGGACGTAACAGGAGCCAGGAAAAATCAGAACTATCTCTGGCAGTGGTCATAGGGAGGGGAAATAAGAAGGGTGTGGTGTCTTCCCATTGGCTGTAGCTGAATGCTGGCAACTTCAGCTGGAAGACACATGCCGCCCACAGTCAGCCAGCGGTACTGCAGATCCCAAGCTAACCCAGCCCAGTGGATGATCGGAGCCTGCGCCCACTGCTGGCATCAACTCCTCTCCCATCACCAGCACCATCCACGGCAGGAACACGGCGTCGCCTGGCGATCGGAGCAGAAGTCGCTGGAGCAGACTCCGGCGGTGACGTAACAATCACACGCTGCGATATCCTTAATGACGCCGGATGTGCGTCACTAACAACGTGACCCCGTCGATAAAACATTAACGATATCGTAGCGTGTAAAGCCCCCTTTACTCTTATAACTCTAATGAAAGTGATTTTTTTGTTTATATCTATTTATATTCACTCATTTGGTTTCACGTCTCCTATATTCTCTTTCATATATTTGCATACCTTTTTTTATTCCATATTATTATTATTTCTTCATATTTTTTCCATTTTTATTATTTATTTTTTATTTTTATTTTTTTATTTTATTTTTATATTTTTTCACTTTTTTCTTATTTATTTATTTATTTATCATTTCATTTACCTCTTTAATCTTTTCTTATTTTATTTTATTTTATACCCAATTTTGATACACTTTTTTTGCTTTTTTATTTTTTGTTTTGTCACATTTTTTATGTTTCTTTATTATTCATCTTTTTTCCTTCATCTACTTTTTCATTATTTTGCATTTATCACTAAGCACTATTTGCTATTTTTACCTTTGTATATATTTTCTTATCATTTCATAAATTATTCACATACATATTTCATGTATTTATTGTAATGATGTAGGCATTTATTTCACCTTTTGTCTCCCCCACTTTTTTTTCACTTTTTTTTCACTGTTTTCTTTTCTTTCATTATTCTCTACTTATTTTTCATTATTATTTATCTTTATTTTTGCATATTTTATTTTTTATATACTTCTTTCTCTGTATTCTTTTCATGTTTTTTGCATCACCTTTATTAAATTATTATATTATTACTCTTCACTATTATGAAATACAAAATATATATATATATGTTATATTTAATCATGTTTGTATTACCACTTTGTATGCACTCATGCACTTTATTTCCTTCTCCCTTGGATATCTGCTGTCTCGTTGGTTCACAGTTTTACTCTATTTTGCCCTAGGTGTGTTGCTCGCTGTGATGTGCGCTCGTTCATCCCGCCCACTGAATGGTTGCTGTGGTGATGCGTCTTGTGCACCTTGCCGCCCTCCGCCCATGTCATGACGCGTCTGACGTGGGTGGATTGTGGTGACGTCAGACGCCGAACCCAATGATCACGGAAGTGGAGCGGGATGAGGGAGTGCTACCGTCATCATGGCGACTAGTGAGTATACACAAAAATACTCTGGGGGGAGAGGGGAGCCAGCACAATCTGAAAATGGCATGCATCATATAAAAAGTGCAAATTCACAGATTTATTCCAACTGTACTGTAATATAAATGAGATTTTTAGCAAATAATTGATCAATTCTTTGAGCCACCCCTGCCAACGTCACGGCAAATCTCAATAGGGGGGTCCTACACTATATTCTGTATTTCATGTGCCATGCGGCCTCCTAGATAAAGTTAAAAGCAGAACCATAATGGAGCACACATACCTGTAACCTGTGTATATAACCGCTTCTATGTTGCAAAAGAGGCAATTGTGGATAGAGGCCAGCCCAGGTCCCAGCATGTGGAGCAAGCTCTACACATACCAGGACTATATCAGAACTGACCCTCCCAGTGCCAGACAGCAACCATTGATAAAGGCGGACCAGATCCAAGTATGGTGCTTAATTAGCATTGCCTGTGGAAAGGGGTGAGGTAACTGAATTTGAACAGCTACCAACAGTAGCCTCTATCCACAATTGCCTCTTTTGCAACATAGAAGCGGTTATATATACAGGTTACAGGTATGTGTGCTCCATTATGGTTCTGCTTTTAACTTTATCTAGGAGGCCGGTCCCGGTTCGGCTCGAGGTCGGTTCGCCGAACGGAGCTCCCGTTCGAGTTCGGTTCGTCGAACGTTCGACGAACCGAACTCGAACTGCATAGGAAACAATGGCAGGCAATCACAAACACAGAAAAACACCTAGAAAACACCCTCAAAGGTGTCCAAAAGGTGATAAACAACTCACAACACAACACAAACACATGGGAAAGTGACAAGGACATATACTCATGCGAAAACAAAACAGCTGGACAAGGAAAAAGAGGAGGAGACACATATATGAGTATATGCAAGGAAACATCAATGCCATTACTGTGCAACTTGAGCCCTGCTCATTTTAGGCTTCCAATCTGGATAAATTGCCTGAGATTGCCACGTACGCCTTGGGCATCTTGTCGTGTCCTGCAGCCAGCGCTCTCTCGGAACCTGTCTTCAGTGCTGCTGGGGGTCTGCTGGCAGATAAGCACACGCGTCTGTCCACTGACAATGTGGACATGGCTCTCAGAGGACTTTTCTTCCCCTGGGTCAGCCAGGGGACGGGAAAGGCACGCGTATTTTTGAGAGTGCTTCATGCAAAGTATCTGTTTCATTTTGAAAATGGGGATCAAGTGATGCCAGTCAAGTGGGGTGTGTGTGGCCCAATTAGTGGCAACGAGGGAGACTGTGGTTGGAGTCCCCTCGCTATGTTTCTAAAAGAACCAAGATGAACAAATCATGGCTCTCAGAGGACTTTTCTTCCCCTGGGTCAGCCAGGGGACGGGAAAGGCACGCGTATTTTTGAGAGTGCTTCATGCAAAGCATCTTTTTCATCTTGAAAATTGGGTCAACTGATGCCAGTCAAGTGGGGTGTGTGTGGCCCAGTTAGTGGAAACGAGGGAGACTGTGGTTGGAGTCCCCTCGCTTTTGAAAAAAGATCCAAGATGAACAAGTCATGGCTTTCAGAGGACTTTTCTTCCCCTGGGTCTGCCAGGGGACGGGAAAGGCACGCGTATTTTTGAGAGTGCTTCATGCAAAGCATCTTTTTCATCTTGAAAATTGGGTCAACTGATGCCAGTCAAGTGGGGTATGTGTGGCCCAGTTAGTGGAAACGAGGGAGACTGTGGTTGGAGTCCCCTCGCTTTTGAAAAAAGATCCAAGATGAACAAGTCATGGCTTTCAGAGGACTTTTCTTCCCCTGGGTCAGCCAGGGGACGGGAAAGGCACGCGTATTTTTGAGAGTGCTTCATGCAAAGCATCTTTTTCATCTTGAAAATTGGGTCAACTGATGCCAGTCAAGTGGGGTGTGTGTGGCCCAGTTAGTGGAAACGAGGGAGACTGTGGTTGGAGTCCCCTCGCTTTTGAAAAAAGATCCAAGATGAACAAGTCATGGCTTTCAGAGGACTTTTCTTCCCCTGGGTCAGCCAGGGGACGGGAAAGGCACGCGTATTTTTGAGAGTGCTTCATGCAAAGCATCTTTTTCATCTTGAAAATTGGGTCAACTGATGCCAGTCAAGTGGGGTGTGTGTGGCCCAGTTAGTGGAAACGAGGGAGACTGTGGTTGGAGTCCCCTCGCTTTTGAAAAAAGATCCAAGATGAACAAGTCATGGCTTTCAGAGGACTTTTCTTCCCCTGGGTCAGCCAGGGGATGGGAAAGGCACGCGTATTTTTGAGAGTGCTTCATGCAAAGCATCTTTTTCATCTTGAAAATTGGGTCAACTGATGCCAGTCAAGTGGGGTGTGTGTGGCCCAGTTAGTGGAAACGAGGGAGACTGTGGTTGGAGTCCCCTCGCTTTTGAAAAAAGATCCAAGATGAACAAGTCATGGCTTTCAGAGGACTTTTCTTCCCCTGGGTCAGCCAGGGGACGGGAAAGGCACGCGTATTTTTTAGAGTGCTTCATGCAAAGCATCTTTTTCATCTTGAAAGTTGGGTCAACTGATGCCAGTCAAGTGGGGTGTGTGTGGCCCAGTTAGTGGAAACGAGGGAGACTGTGGTTGGAGTCCCCTCGCTTTTGAAAAAAGATCCAAGATGAACAAGTCATGGCTTTCAGAGGACTTTTCTTCCCCTGGGTCAGCCAGGGGACGGGAAAGGCACGCGTATTTTTGAGAGTGCTTCATGCAGAGCATCTTTTTCATCTTGAAAATTGGGTCAACTGATGCCAGTCAAGTGGGGTGTGTGTGGCCCAGTTAGTGGAAACGAGGGAGACTGTGGTTGGAGTCCCCTCGCTTTTGAAAAAAGATCCAAGATGAACAAGTCATGGCTTTCAGAGGACTTTTCTTCCCCTGGGTCAGCCAGGGGACGGGAAAGGCACGCGTATTTTTGAGAGTGCTTCATGCAAAGCATCTTTTTCATCTTGAAAATTGGGTCAACTGATGCCAGTCAAGTGGGGTGTGTGTGGCCCAGTTAGTGGAAACGAGGGAGACTGTGGTTGGAGTCCCCTCGCTTTTGAAAAAAGATCCAAGATGAACAAGTCATGGCTTTCAGAGGACTTTTCTTCCCCTGGGTCAGCCAGGGGACGGGAAAGGCACGCGTATTTTTAAGAGTGCTTCATGCAAAGCATCTTTTTCATCTTGAAAATTGGGTCAACTGATGCCAGTCAAGTGGGGTGTGTGTGGCCCAGTTAGTGGAAACGAGGGAGACTGTGGTTGGAGTCCCCTCGCTTTTGAAAAAAGATCCAAGATGAACAAGTCATGGCTTTCAGAGGACTTTTCTTCCCCTGGGTCAGCCAGGGGACGGGAAAGGCACGCGTATTTTTGAGAGTGCTTCATGCAAAGCATTTTTTTCATCTTGAAAATTGGGTCAACTGATGCCAGTCAAGTGGGGTGTGTGTGGCCCAGTTAGTGGAAATGAGGGAGACTGTGGTTGGAGTCCCCTCGCTTTTGAAAAAAGATCCAAGATGAACAAGTCATGGCTTTCAGAGGACTTTTCTTCCCCTGGGTCAGCCAGGGGACGGGAAAGGCACGCGTATTTTTGAGAGTGCTTCATACAAAGCATCTTTTTCATCTTTAAAATTGGGTCAACTGATGCCAGTCAAGTGGGGTGTGTGTGGCCCAGTTAGTGGAAACGAGGGAGACTGTGGTTGGAGTCCCCTCGCTTTTGAAAAAAGATCCAAGATGAACAAGTCATGGCTTTCAGAGGACTTTTCTTCCCCTGGGTCAGCCAGGGGACGGGAAAGGCACGCGTATTTTTGAGAGTGCTTCATGCAAAGCATCTTTTTCATCTTGAAAATTGGGTCAACTGATGCCAGTCAAGTGGGGTGTGTGTGGCCCAGTTAGTGGAAACGAGGGAGACTGTGGTTGGAGTCCCCTCGCTTTTGAAAAAAGATCCAAGATGAACAAGTCATGGCTTTCAGAGGACTTTTCTTCCCCTGGGTCAGCCAGGGGACGGTAAAGTCACGCGTATTTTTGAGAGTGCTTCATGCAAAGCATCTTTTTCATCTTGAAAATTGGGTCAACTGATGCCAGTCAAGTGGGGTGTGTGTGGCCCAGTTAGTGGAAACGAGGGAGACTGTGGTTGGAGTCACCTCGCTTTTGAAAAAAGATCCAAGATGAACAAGTCATGGCTTTCAGAGGACTTTTCTTCCCCTGGGTCAGCCAGGGGACGGGAAAGGCACGCGTATTTTTGAGAGTGCTTCATGCAAAGCATCTTTTTCATCTTGAAAATTGGGTCAACTGATGCCAGTCAAGTGGGGTGCGTGTGGCCCAGTTAGTGGAAACGAGGGAGACTGTGGTTGGAGTCACCTCGCTTTTGAAAAAAGATCCAAGATGAACAAGTCATGGCTTTCAGAGGACTTTTCTTCCCCTGGGTCAGCCAGGGGACGGGAAAGGCACGCGTATTTTTGAGAGTGCTTCATGCAAAGCATCTTTTTCATCTTGAAAATTGGGTCAACTGATGCCAGTCAAGTGGGGTGTGTGTGGCCCAGTTAGTGGAAACGAGGGAGACTGTGGTTGGAGTCCCCTCGCTTTTGAAAAAAGATCCAAGATGAACAAGTCATGGCTTTCAGAGGACTTTTCTTCCCCTGGGTCAGCCAGGGGACGGGAAAGGCACGCGTATTTTTGAGAGTGCTTCATGCAAAGCATCTTTTTCATCTTGAAAATTGGGTCAACTGATGCCAGTCAAGTGGGGTGTGTGTGGCCCAGTTAGTGGAAACGAGGGAGACTGTGGTTGGAGTCCCCTCGCTTTTGAAAAAAGATCCAAGATGAACAAGTCATGGCTTTCAGAGGACTTTTCTTCCCCTGGGTCAGCCAGGGGACGGGAAAGGCACGCGTATTTTCGAGAGTGCTTCATGCAAAGCATCTTTTTCATCTTGAAAATTGGGTCAACTGATGCCAGTCAAGTGGGGTGTGTGTGGCCCAGTTAGTGGAAACGAGGGAGACTGTGGTTGGAGTCCCCTCGCTTTTGAAAAAAGATCCAAGATGAACAAGTCATGGCTTTCAGAGGACTTTTCTTCCCCTGGGTCAGCCAGGGGACGGGAAAGGCACGCGTATTTTTGAGAGTGCTTCATGCAAAGCATCTTTTTCATCTTGAAAATTGGGTCAACTGATGCCAGTCAAGTGGGGTGTGTGTGGCCCAGTTAGTGGAAACGAGGGAGACTGTGGTTGGAGTCCCCTCGCTTTTGAAAAAAGATCCAAGATGAACAAGTCATGGCTTTCAGAGGACTTTTCTTCCCCTGGGTCAGCCAGGGGATGGGAAAGGCACGCGTATTTTTGAGAGTGCTTCATGCAAAGCATCTTTTTCATCTTGAAAATTGGGTCAACTGATGCCAGTCAAGTGGGGTGTGTGTGGCCCAGTTAGTGGAAACGAGGGAGACTGTGGTTGGAGTCCCCTCGCTTTTGAAAAAAGATCCAAGATGAACAAGTCATGGCTTTCAGAGGACATTTCTTCCCCTGGGTCAGCCAGGGGACGGGAAAGGCACGCGTATTTTTGAGAGTGCTTCATACAAAGCATCTTTTTCTTTTTCAAAAGGGGGGTCAACTGATGCCAGTCAAGTGGGGTGTGTGTGGCCATATTAGTGGCAACGAGGGAGACATCATCTGCAACTTGTTGGCAACAGAAAGGCTGCCTTTACACCCTTTTGAGACCGAGGATTTTCGAGACCTTATGCCCATTGCAGTGCCCCAAGAGCCGATGGCCAGTCGTCACTCCTTCTCCAAGAAAGGCGTGCCCACGCTACCACAGTAGGTCGCACACAACCTCACCGATTCCTTGAGAAACTCTGTGTGTGACAGGGTGCATTTCAACACAGATATTTGGACCAGTAAGCATGGACAGGGGAGTTACATGTTGCTGACTGGGCACTGGGTAACTATGGTGAGAGATGGAGAAGGGTTTGCTGTACAAGTCTTGCCGTCCCCACGACTTGTGTGTCAATCCTTCCTCTGTATGTACAAGTTCCTCCACTGCTTCTGCCTCCTCAACCTCGTGTGGGTCCTCCACCTCGGCCCAAACCCTGTGTGGTCAGGCCACCCTTCCTTGTAACTGCGCCCAAGGAATCCCACACACCTCCTTACTATGCTGGCAGCAGAGCTCAAGGCCATCAGGCGGTCAAATGTTTACTTTGAAATGTAGGGGAAATGTGAGACACCGCTGAGGAATTGTGGACGGTTAGCTCTGGAAAGTGAGACCGAGTTTCATCAATGGTTGTCTCCACTCAACCAGCAGTCAGGGAAGGTCGGGTGCGACAATGATGCAAACCAGTCTGCGACCCTTCTTCAGGGCAATGTGACACACGTGCCTTGTATGGCTCACGTGTTGAACCTGGTTGTCCAGCAATTTTTAAAGCACTATCCCGGCCTACATGGCCTTCTGCAGAGGGCACAGTGTAACGCCTGCCTGGATCGACACACTCAGATGGGCTGTAAAGGATAGGCTAGAGGCAAGCCACTCACCAAGCTGGACACCCAGAACCCTGAAACCCTTTAACCCCTATACAGTGATTTGGAATTACACAGGGCCCAAGTTGATCAATACCTGTGGAAGGCTGCAGTTCCAGAGAATAGTAGTCATGCAGGGTCAAAAACATTAATTGAGGAAGAGGTACAGAATGGGATGGCCAGGACTTAATCAGAAAACAAGCAGAGGTGAAATGCGGATCGGCCAACGAGGTACATAAACAGCAAGCAGGAAACGTAGTCAGGTAACAAGCACACAAACTCATAAAACTGAACTGGGGGTAACAGTAACAAGAGGTTCATAGCTTTGTCTGGCAGTGGTCTGCAGACAGGAGGGGCCTAAAAAAGGGTGTTGTGTCTTCCCATTGGGACCAGAGTACAAATTGATTGCGTGGACTACGTTGGTGACTTAACAGCCGTGTGCGGCAATGATGCAAACCTGTCTGCGGCCCTTCGTCAGGGCAATGTGACACACGGGCCTTGTATGGCTCACGTGTTGAATCTGATTCTCCCAGCAATTTTTAAAATACCATCCCGGCCTACATGGCCTTGTGCAGCGGGCACGCTGCTATGTGCTCACTTTCATCCTTCGCACCCAGCAGCTCAACAACTTTCATCGCTCCGGAAGTCTTAGGGTCTGGCAGTTAAACGCCGGAAATGCGATGTTCCGACACGCAGGAATTGGAATCTGCACATGTTGCAACGTGTGTGGCAGCACCGCAGAGCCCTGCTGAAATACGGTATGACGTATACCCTGGGCTAACTTGATCCAGAGGTGGTGCAGATCACGCTGCTGGAGTGGTGTCAGATCAAGGACCTATGCACCCTTCTACACAGTTTACAAATGTCGACGAAGATGTTTAGCACTGGCAATGCCATTCTCAGCATGACAATTCTGGTCATCTACATGATGGAGCACACTGTAAGCATTATTCGGAGTCAGGTATTGGTCCAAGAGGAAGGTGAGGAAGTACAGGAGGAGTCATATGCAGAAGGGATAATAAGATCTACAAGGTCCATACGGTAAGCGGCACCTAGGCAGCAGTTATGGTGGGGGATAGGGATTAACAAGGGCGCATAGTATCAGCAAAAATTGTTGAGGAAGGTGCAGGAGCCATGAAGAAATGGAGGACGAACTTGCGATGGGCATGGAAGACTCAGCAGATGAGTGAGAACTTGCTCACATTTCGGTTGTGCGAGGTTGGGGGGAGAGGGCAGAGGAAGGAGGCACGATTCTCACCTCTCTGCCACCAACACACCAAGGACTTGGTCCTCCTGGATGCACAAGACACATGAGCGTCTTCTTGCTGCAGTACCTACAACATGACCCTCGGATTGTACGAATTCCAAGTCATGCTGACTACTGGGTTGCCACACTGTTAGATCCCTGGTACAACACAAAATTTTGCGAAATAACTCCTGCCATAGAAAGGGACGCACGTATGCAGGAGTATCAGCAGAAGGTGTTACGCAATCTTACATCTGCTTTTCCACTAAACACCAGGGTGCACAGAGTGAATCTCAATGCTTTTTCATCGATAGGAGGAAATGGTCTTACTTGTCCACATCTGAGGGACCGAGGGCTGGCTGCTGTGCTGAGATGCCATTGAGTACGGTGTCCCTGCAGAGTTGCATTTTTGGTCATATACAAACTGAGTTGAAAAAGGACAGATGCTGGTGGAAAGGGGAACAGGTGTGTTGGAAAGGGGAAAAAGTTTGTGTCCGTGGGTTTGGTGGTTAAGCAAAAGTAACATTTGATGAAGAAACACCATCTGTTACGGTGGGACTGGCAGATTTGGATAAGGTGGTATATACTATGTTACCGCTATATAACGAAAATTAATAAGAAAAGAAAGAGAAAGGTATATATCCCCATCAGCAGTCAGTGTCCACCGTGCTCCCAGATGGAAAAGGAGAGGTTGGCAACTGGAAGGTTCGGTGGAGGATACAGAGCTGTGTGGCTATGAAACTAATAGTAGCCTGAACCAAGTTAGACGCCACTCGGATCTTGAGACTGGGAGCCCTGTTAGCGTCACAGGGTCCACACGCCCACCCAGCCCAGGAACTCCCTGTTAACATCACAGGGGCCATTCAGTATGCTGACCGTGTGCATTGGGGCCACACCTGTGGACAGCAGGCGCATCAGCAGCAGCAGGCCTGTTAATGCCACTGGGCTGCACAAGCAGGACTTGTAGGACAGGAGCTGGTCTTAACCGTTCTGCGTTACCAACTGTGGTGGCGGCCTGCATCGACGCCCTATCCCTGCCTACCTCTGGCCTAAAGCCGCAATGGGTTCAACACATGGAGGTGTGCTCTTTCGGAGCATAATAGAAGACTGCGCACCTCCTTGTTGTCTCCAGCCCCTTTTATAACCTGGGTCCGCCCTAAACCAGGGTGGACCACAATGCACCTCCTGGAGACAAAAGCAGAGTGATACGTCATGAGTGGCATAACTAGCGTCCTATTTGGAACCGCAACTTCAATGATGACCTCATGGCTGTCATGACCCAAACACCTCACCAGTCATCGTCTGACCATCAATAATGAGGTGACAAGTCATAGGGGCGGGCCTCTGCAAGCCATTTGGGAGTGGCCTGGCCACATCGTCAGGACACCTGATGCCCTGTGGTCTAAATGGGCCCCCCACATCAGGGGCAGTGCCAAAGAGTTCATTACCGGACCTAGTCTCTGATGCAGTAAGTGCCTGACCATGGTCAGTTGCATGAAATACAGACTCTGAAATAAGACTATCAGCTTTAGCATGGTGTCTAGGCACAACACAGGACTTAGACCCGGCACGGAGTGCAAGTACCTGTGCAAAGAGGCTTTTTGCACTAAGTGTGGGAGCATGCGCTGTAGCCCGAAATGAAGACTTAGCCTCAGGAATGGCACAGTCAGGCTGAGCATACTCACTAGGCGAAACACTGGAGTTAGGCAGCGGCTGGGGTAAATCGGCACACGCATGCGCACTAGCTGCCTCTCCACACTTAGACGTGGTGGAGAAAGCAGCCAGCTGGACAACCTGAGGCACAGGCCTAAATGGCAGCTGATGCCTGGGCGCAACTGAAACCGCAGCAGGCTGCTTGCGTTTAAGGCGTCACCGTTTTGTAACAACAAATACCATTCAAAAGAACAGGTGTACTTCTTCCTATGGATAATCTGATATGATCCCTTTTTCATGGACACGACCATCGCTAACAAATGTAGATGAGGCCAAAACAGCAGCTGCTTCAATGGATCTGAAGTGCTCCATAAAGTTGCCTCTCCTCCACCCCAATTTCAAGAACCCAAATACTCCATTCCTCTGTGGTGTCAATCCAATCGCACTTGCTTCCTAACAGCTCTCAAGTTTCCACCAGCCCTGCTGAGTATGGGGTGACAGAGATGGTTGAGTTTGCATAGCTGTTCAGTCGCACTATAGCCTGGGAATCAGAGGTCTGCTCCAAAGCTGCAATGAGTACAGACAAGGAAGTTTTTATTATTTTTATTATTATTGATTTATAGAGCACCATTGATTCCATGGTGCTGTACATGAGAAGGGGGTTACATACAGAATACATATACAAGTAACTATAGACAGACTGGTACAGAGGGAAGAGGGCCCTGCCCTTGCGGGATTACATTCTAAAGGATTTTTGGGAGGAGACAGTAGGAGTGGTTTAGGTTGAGCGTCAAGTATGTATGGTGGTGGTGTCATTGAAGGTTATAGTCATTTCTGAACAGATGAGTTTTCAGATTCAGTTTGAAGCTTGCGGGTGTAGCAGATAATCTGACGTGTTGAGGTAGCGAGTTCCATGAGACAGGGGAAATGATCTGCGCAGATGGCCAGAAGCTTTGTGAGTGGGATCCAGGCCCCGATGAAGAAGGTGCTGAGCCTAATCTACACCCTCATTTCCAAAAAGTAAATCCTCCTGGTGGAGACAATGGGGAACATGATGAGGAGCACAGATACCTGATTGGAATGACAACTTTACTATTCGGTCAGGGCAGGAAGAGGTTGTCTCGGAGGACTCAGGACGAGAGGAATGAAAACACACAGGGTTATTGAGGAGGTTGGAGACCACACTTACTGTCAAACCAAAGTCAGCCAGTCGATGAGGTCAGCAGAGGAGGTGGAGGAGGATGCTACTGACGACGAGGTTACGTTGCGTCTTCCTGGCCAGAGACAAAGTACTGGAAGCACGTCAACAACTGAATCCTGGACCACAACTTTGACTCTGAGCAGAAGTCGTGTTGGCTATGCAGGTCGCATGGGCTGTAAGCCTTTCCTAGCCTGTGAATTTTTGGACATCGCAAAGGATCACTCAAGTCATGGAATCTGTAAGATTTGTCAACAATCTGTAAGTAGAAGGCAAAAACTCACACTTTTGAGTACTTCCTCCATGAAGTATCACATGGATATGAATTGACAGCGTGAAGGTGTATTGTTCAGCTTTAGCAACTGTCAACGCAATATGCTTATTTGCCGTTCATTGCATGCATTGTTGCAGACTACACACAAGGGGCTGCTGTTTTTTTGGATCTGCCTTTGGTCACTATAGCAATATAAAATTGCTCTTCGGGTGTGGACTTGGAGATGCTGTCTATGAACAGAAGGAAAAGCTAAAGGTGTGTGTTACAGCAAGGAGCCACCGCGGAAACAGTTCGTTCAATTGTGAGGGGAGTTGTGTTGAACTTTGATGATGAGCACTGTAACGTCAGTGAGCAGCATCCTGTGCCACAGACCAACATTCTTACGGTGCTGTCTATACTGTTTACCGTGAGAGGAGCGTAAAGTGTGTATTTCTGGCAACTGGACATCACAGTACCCGGGTACGGTAGGCTGTGCCCACACAATAATGCGGGCACGCAACACTTTGTTTTATTAGCAAAACACATATCTGTTCTGGGTAGGCCGACTATATAGACAATAAGACTTGCTGCCTCTGCACTGTCAAATTGTCACGTACAGTTTAAATCATAGAGGGACAGCAACACATGTTTGCATTGGCTGTTGCTTTTCAAGATCTCCATGACTGTGTTGCAGAGCTGTGTGGTTTGCATTCACACTGTTATCATCTGCATTATCTGTGAGGCTTCAGCTAACAAGGGTATTCAGGGGGGGTAATGTGTTTTGTCTATGTTTAGGTAGATAACTTGGAAGCTCTTGTGATGCGCCACTGGTAAAGCTGGGGTCACACATAACGACAACGACGTCGCTGCAACGTCACCATATTCTGTGACGTAGCAGCGACCATAGATGATCGTTAGTAAGCTGTCAAACATGTTAGAAAAAGCAGCGACGGAGCAGCGATCATAGCGACGCCGACGGTCGTTGTGTGGTTTCAGACGTAGCGTAGCGTCCCTGCTGCGGTGTCAAACAAAAGGATTATCAGCTTATCAGCATGGCGCAGCGGGATAGCAGCGTTCAAAAAATGACCTGGAGCATTCAGGAGCGAGCAGCGATTTCGCAGCAGGGGTCTGATCGTTGTTATGTGTCACACATAGCGACGTCGCTGTTGAGGTCGCTGCAACGTCACAGAATATGGTGACGTTGCAGCGACGTCGTTGTCGTTATGTGTGACACCAGCTTAAGTCGTGTTTGCACACACACACGCACAAACACACAATTACTGCTACACAGAGGGATTAGCAGGTAATAGGCAACAGAATAGATTGTTCAATTATTTAAATTGTATGCATGGTTCTTATTGTTTGTTTTGGTAAAGTTAAACAATCATTTATTAACCCAACTGCCTAGAGTCCTTTTCCTGTTGCCTGGTTTTGCTGCATACTGGGGAGCCCCCCCTGTACACGACTTAAAATGAAGCATAAGTCGCAATGTGAATTTCACTGTGCTACAATGCGGCCTAGCGTGCCTGTGCAACCACCGCCTGCCCCATCAAGTGCATCTGCGTGCTCTTCATCCTCTGTGACTGTGGGGACAGCAGTCACACTTGCTTTTTCACACTGAACTTCATCACTTGTTTTGGAAGTGGAAACAGAAGGTATTGTTGAGCTGTCAGACATCGAGAGAACCATCATTGGATGCAGGCTACATTATATCCACGCCTGCACCTTCGTCACAGATTGGCTGGACTACCTGCAGTTAATAATTGCATTCCAGAAATGGAAAGGAGTGTAGAATGCACATGTGTTGTACCTTGCTTGGCAGCAAAGGAACACTAACTTAGTATTCCAGACAATTTTAGGATGGCAGAAAAAGAGTCAGCTCTTTGGGCAAATTAAATAGCGTGGCAAAAGTGGACAGATGGGTACAGTGGCCGTGTTCTGTGGGTACCAGGACAGTAAAAGAAGCCTCACTTTCTATCCCTCCTAATGATCAAATGCAGCAAGGAATTCCCTGAGTTTGCTATAAAATTAGCATAGCAAAATGTGCATGAGGGTAGAATGCAGAGGTGCTTGAGATTGCTTGGCACAAGTGGCACAATAAAGGAGTCCCAGCCATTTTTTCTATGCCACTAAGCTGCAGTATTTTTTGCTAGCATTATAGCTTATTAAAAACAGAGCAGGAGGGTGTCATGCAGAGGTGGTGCACATAGCTTGGCACCAGTGGGGCACTAATGGAATACAACAGAAAGTTCTATGATGCCACTAAATGGCAGTATTTTTTGCTATCATTATAGCTTATTAAAAACAGAGCAGGAGGGTTTCATGCAGAGGTGCTGCACATAGCTTGGCACCAGTGGGGCAGTAATGGAGTACAACAGCCACTTCTTGTATGCCACTAAGTTTACTCAATTTTTGGTATTATAATGTATTAGTAACAATGAGTTTGAGTGTGCAATGCAGGCAGACGTGCTGCAAATATCTGTGCACTAGTGGGACTAGACAAAAGTCCAATAGCCACGTTTAGGATGCCACTAGGTACACTGTGTGTTTGCTAGTATAATGGCTTAGTTATAATGAGTTGGAGTGTGCAATGCAGGCAGACGTGCTGCAAATGTCTTTGCACTAGTGGGACTATACAAAAGTCCAATAGCCACGTTTAGGATGCCACTAGGTGCACTGAGTGTTTGCTAGTATAATGGCTTAGTTATAATGAGTTGGAGTGTGCAGAGGGCAGGAGGGTACAGTGCCAGGGTTGTGGGGCTCTGGGTAGAGGAATGGAAGCCTGCCTTTCTATTCCCTCCTAATGGGGAAATGCAGCGACGAAATCCCTGACCTTAGCTACACAGACGCTGTCTCTGTTTTCAGGACCTGTCACCTGTGGCTCTGACCCTGCCGGTACGAGCCCTTAAAAGGACTGATAGAAAGTGCTCTCCCTAAGCTATCCAGCGCTGTGTATACAGCAGTATCGGCGATAGGACTCAGGACGGAGCTGCGCCAGTGATGTCTGACACCAAGGACGCAGAAGGCAGAAAATGGCGTGCTGGAGGAAAATGTCCGATTTTATAATGCAGGGACATGTGACATGGACATCCTATCACACATGCCGTTGCTTCTCTGGCTAAAAGTCCACTTAGCTGTGTGTGTGTCTAGGATTGGCTGACATGCTGGCCCGCCCCACAAGACGCGCGCGCTTAGGGAAGGAAGACAAGGAAAAAAAAAAAAATTATAAACCATTATACAAACAGCAGTGATCTGAAGGCGCTGTTCACGCACACTATACACTGAAATTTCATAATAGTGTGAGTCACAGAGTGACTTACACTATTACAGCGGAAAGCCAGCTAGGAATTAGCTGTTTTTTTGCTGCTAGAACCATTATCGAACGTTTCTAGAACTATCGAGCTTTTGCAAAAAGCTCGAGTTCTAGTTCGATCTAGAACAGGCCCAAAAATCACTCGAGCCTAGAACTGGAGAACCTCGAACCTAGAACCGCGCTCAACTCTAGTTTTGATTCTATACTTTTGTCTGCTTTCTCTTTAGCTATGACATATTTATTATCCCTCCCGGGATCATGAAAGATGTGATTTTTTTAAAATCCCTGTGGAAGCCTGCATATCAATTTTGGTATTATTGGTCTCTCTTGGGGTAATCACTTTAGTTGCTTTTTTGGCATTATTTATCTAATTTATCAATCATAAGGATTGTTCATTCTTTACATTGGTGTATGTTCTGTAGCATTCTGTTTGTATACTTTTCTTCTAGCATTTTTATGCAGTATATTTGAATATACACCCTGCCCTTCTAGTGAGAGATACATATATATTTTTCTATACATCTTTTTCCATACTTACCATCTCTTTGAATTCTTCTGTGTACTTGGATAATATTTGTGTAATATTCATAATTGGAACATATCTTGTTTTGACAACCTCGGACTTTCTGTCAGTGTCCTCTTCTTTTTAAATATTTGTTTTTAATAATATTTGCAATAAAGATTTCTATTTTATCGTATGAATTATTCAGCTCCTTATACTCATTCTGTATTATAGGTTCCCCTTTTATCCATTTATTAGCTTCTTCTTCAGGAAGTCGAGATATGTCTTCCCAAGAGGTAGGCTCATAAATTTTACATGTACTTGCCTTGTATAAAAGACGTATTGGTGGTTTTTCTTTGTTTTCGCTTATTGAACGTCTTGGTTCTGTGTCTGTCTGTAGTTGTATCTCTTCACTTTCAGTATTCTCTTTTTTATCAATTTCAACTTCTTTTTCATCAGATGTTCTTTCAGCTATATCACTGACGTTTTTATCATTTTTGGTTTCCAGTGATATCTTCATTTAGATCCTCAATGAATGTCACACTGTTACTCACCGTAACTCTGTCTGTTTTGGGATCTAGGATTCTATATCCTTTGCAGTTTTCACTATATCCAATAAATATTCCTTCTATGGATCTGTTTTGAAGTTTGGAACATTTTTCTGTTGGAATAAATACAAAAACTTAACATCCAAAAACTCTTATATGATTCACACTTGGTATCTTACTCTGCCACAGTTCATATGGGTTTTTTTTTCAGTTTTTTAGAAAAAAGTCAGTTTTGTAGATAAGTAGCTGTCATTGCTGCTTCACCCCAATATTTCTCTGGTAGTTTGGAATATGTTAGCATACATCTTATCATTTCAGTCAGAGTTCTGTTTTTCCTTTCTGCTACCCCATTTTGTTCAGGTGTTTATGGAACAGTCTTTTGATACTCTATACCATTTTGTCTTAAGTAGTTTTCTATTTTGTATCCTGTGAATTCACCTCCATTATCACCTCTAATGACAATTGGCTTCCTCTGAAACTTCAAGTATGTGACTGTGTATCTTGAGCAGTCATCTATAAAAGTCACTATATATTTATTGCCTCCTGATGTAGTCACTTTCATGAGTCCACATACGTCAGTACGCACCAAATCAAGTGGTCTTGTGCTTATTGTCTCATTTTCTTTAGGTATAGATATTCTTGTAGTTTGCAGAATAAAATTGCAATCTGTTTCTTTTTTATAGGGATAAACCTCTATGTTTTTGGAATTGCTTATCAAGGTAATGTGGCGCCCCTGACCTGGTCAGGCACCACTGAGTACTGCACCCATGCTGGGTGAGTAACAAACAGGTAATCCCAAAGGCTGAATAGGGTGTGGACACACAGACACACTTTAACCAGGGCTCACACACACCTTAGAGGGGACCCCTGGGCAAACCCAGGAGGGGACATTGTGAAGATGTAATTTACCCTCTCACTGTATATGCTGTGATACTATGTCATGATATGCATATTTCCCTGGTTATATTAGTTGTAATTCATGTATTTCCTTGGGGGAGCTACTGATCTCAATGTGTCTCTCTCATACAATTGTAGTCTTGGCATCTAATGTGATTATGTAAATTGCCTGTCCTCTTCTTTCCAGAGTTGTGTATCTAATCTGTAATTGAATTGGCCAGTGAAGGAATATGTCACGCTCCCGGTGTCCGAGCAGCCCTCCTTACCCACTGAGCCGGTTCCTGCATCGCACCACCGCTCCATACCCACTGATCCAGTCGTACCTGCATTGCACCACCGCTCTGTACCCACTGATCCAGTCGCACCTGCATCGCACCACCGCTCCGTACCCACTGATCCGGCCTCACCGTCATTGCACTGCTCCGTACCCACTGATCCACTCCACGTGTCCACCGGTCATGGCTGCCGCTCCCGCTCGTGCTCTCCTGTGTCCTGCTCCTGGTCTCATGAGTCTGACTCTGAGTATTAGCCTCATGCCTCTGTATAGGACCAGGCCGCGCCCACTCTCCTGGTTTTATGGACCCAGCACACCTGAAGCAGGATGTGACCTACGGCTGTGCTGGGTATATAAGACTGGCCCTTCCATAGGGGCGTTGCCTGATCAACGTGTCTGGAAGCTTTGTCTTTTGAGCTAGGTGTTCAGGCCCCCTGGTGCCGTGTCCTGTAGACTTCTTGTCTTTGCTTCCTGGTACCTGTGCCTGTTGTCCTTACCGTCCTGAAGAACTCAGTGACTCTGCTGACCTGGTTATTCCCGTCCCGGCCACGCCAGTGCTCTGGCTGCCGTGTACCCTGCCCCCCGGTGGGATACTCGGTCCAGTGGATCCACCTCCTGGGCCCATCAGTCCTCCCGGTCCTGACAGTTTGATCAGGCCATGGATCCCGCTGGAGCACAAACATCTGAGCTGGCCGAACTACGCCAGGAACTGGTGCAACAGCGTGACACCTTACACCGGATGCTGAAATTCCTGGCGTCCATGGACCACCGGTTATATACACTGCAGACCGCTGCTTCGTCTGAGTCTTCGCAGCAACCAGCCTCCGGCTCCGAACCAGTTTCCTCCACGGCCTCGCAACTTCGCCTCGCTGCTCCGCCTCGCTATGCAGGGGATCCCAAGTCCTGCCGCGGCTTCTTGAACCAGTGCTCCCTGCATTTCAAGTTGCTTCCTCATTTGTTTGTCTCAGACCAGGCTAAAGTGGCGTTCCTGATGTCACACTTGGAAGGCGAAGCTCTAGCCTGGATTAACCCCCTGTGGGAGAATGAGGATCCAATGACCACTAACATCCGGGAATTCTTGCACGCTTTCCGAAGTACATTCGATGAACCCGGACGTACCACCACAGTGACCTCTTCGCTCCTCCGGCTACGCCAAGGGACCCTGACCGTCGGCCAATACGCCATCCAGTTCCGCACGCTCGCCTCTGAGCTGGGCTGGAACAATGAGGCCTTGACGGCGGCCTTTTGGGAAGGACTCTCTGGCCGCGTCAAAGACGAGCTTGCTGGCCGTGACGTTCCACGCACCTTGGACGCTTTAATATCCTTAGCCACCCGGATCGACCTCCGTTTCCAGGAGCGAACCAAAGAGGTATTCCGGGAGAAGCAACCACCCCGTCACGCCTTGTCCCCGCAGAGGCCTACCGCTCCTTTGCCCCTGCCTTCCTGTGACATGTTTCCGGAACCCATGCAAATTGACCGACTGAACCAAGCCAAGCAACGCCGTGCAGAACGGCTCGCCCTGGGCCTGTGCTTCTATTGTGGAGACGGGTCACACATGCTTCGGACATGCCCTGAGAAACCTGGTAGACCCCAGGCCCAAGGGATGGTGGGAACCGCTACCCTTGGCACCGGAATCCCCTCCGTTCCACTTACACAGACTGTCCAGGTGACGACGAAGAAGACCAGGTTCACAGCAGAGGCCCACATTGATTCTGGGGCAGCGGGTAATTTCATACACCAGTCTGCAGTGGACCGATACCAGGTACCTGTGATCCCGCTTGCCAAGCCCCTCTGGTTCGCCTCCGTGGACGGCAAACTGCTATACGAACCTGTCCGATATACCACTGAACCAGTGAGACTCCAGGTTGGCACTTGGCATACTGAGACCATCACCTTCTATGTGATCCCGAGGATGGCTCCTGAGCTCCTGTTGGGCCTACCCTGGCTTCAACTCCATGACCCTGCCATTAGTTGGCACTCTGGCGCTATTACTCGCTGGGGCTCCTTGTGTCATGACCACTGCCTACAGCCCGTTCCTCGGCCCCTGTCACCTGAACCTGCTATGCCGCCGGAAGAAGAAGAGGCGACGACGCAGTCCAGCGGTGTACCACAGCTCCTGGCACTTGTGCCTGTGGTGCCACCGGACCCAGAAGCAGAGTCGACGCAGTCCAGCGTCGTGCCACCATCCCTGGCACTTGAGACTTTGATGCCCCCTGCTACTGAGGATGACACACTATCCTGTACCCGGTCCGAGACGCCCGAACCGGTCGCCCACGACTCCAGTCCTGCTTCTGACTGTCTTCCCCTATCCGTTGCCTCCGTTGCCGCTGACTTGGGTTCTCCGATACGGGACATAGTGGCCATGAAAACGGTCCGGGGTAGGCAGTCCTTCCTGGTCGATTGGGTGGATTGCGGTCCCGAGGCTCGGTCCTGGTTGTCCCGGAAGTACGTTGCTGCCCCTCTTCGGCGCGCCTACATGTCCCGGCCGCGGGGAGGGGGGCTTCAAGGGGGGGGTACTGTCACGCTCCCGGTGTCCGAGCAGCCCTCCTTACCCACTGAGCCGGTTCCTGCATCGCACCACCGCTCCATACCCACTGATCCAGTCGTACCTGCATTGCACCACCGCTCTGTACCCACTGATCCAGTCGCACCTGCATCGCACCACCGCTCCGTACCCACTGATCCGGCCTCACCGTCATTGCACTGCTCCGTACCCACTGATCCACTCCACGTGTCCACCGGTCATGGCTGCCGCTCCCGCTCGTGCTCTCCTGTGTCCTGCTCCTGGTCTCATGAGTCTGACTCTGAGTATTAGCCTCATGCCTCTGTATAGGACCAGGCCGCGCCCACTCTCCTGGTTTTATGGACCCAGCACACCTGAAGCAGGATGTGACCTACGGCTGTGCTGGGTATATAAGACTGGACCTTCCATAGGGGCGTTGCCTGATCAACGTGTCTGGAAGCTTTGTCTTTTGAGCTAGGTGTTCAGGCCCCCTGGTGCCGTGTCCTGTAGACTTCTTGTCTTTGCTTCCTGGTACCTGTGCCTGTTGTCCTTACCGTCCTGAAGAACTCAGTGACTCTGCTGACCTGGTTATTCCCGTCCCGGCCACGCCAGTGCTCTGGCTGCCGTGTACCCTGCCCCCCGGTGGGATACTCGGTCCAGTGGATCCACCTCCTGGGCCCATCAGTCCTCCCGGTCCTGACAGAATAGTCATTGTTCTGCACAGCAGGGGATCCCTTCATCTACTGTGGCTGGCAGACATATTGGAGCCCTGTGATGGACCAAACCATTGATGATAGGATGTGTGACCCCCACCCCCTGAACATGGTGGGCTGGTCAAGGAGCACAGACAATGCATTTCCCTTTTTGTAACTTCAGAGGGAGCTGAAACTTGAAGAGAGCAGGAGCCCCAGCCTGGGTGGCTGTGGACACGGACGGAGCTAGGCCTGTGTGGCGGCCCGTGGGATTGTGTGAAACTCTTTGGACTACTGTAAGGACGATTGCTTTGTTATCCGGTCCGAGGATTGTCGGGAAGGGCCCCCGAATCTGTTTTACGTGGACTTATCGTGTGCTGTTCTTGTATTCCTGTTAGTAAACCTGTTGGATCATCCTCGGCCTGTTGTCTCTCTTTGCTCTGATGTACACCCCGTCACAAACTGGTGGCAGCGGCGGGATCAGAGCAGAAGAAATGGAGGACAACAGCCAATCGACGTCTGAAACCAGAACCTCAGGATACAGGAACTGGACTGTGGCGAGTCTACAAACAAAGGCCCGTGAATTAGGTGTCGGCTACAAAGGACTCTCTAAGGAGCAACTAATTGAGGCATTGGAACACGCTTGCCTGCAAGATGGCACCGAGGAACAATTTCCACAGCAAGGGGAGCAAAGACGGGAGCCGGAGGTGAATACCCAAAAAAGTCAATGGGTTGTGTGGTACAAGGAAAAGATGGCACTGCTTGGAGATGAGGCCACCATAGAAGATAAGAGGGAGGCCATGCGTGGAGCTGAAGAGAAGGAGCGCAGGATGGAGGAGATGGCACTGCTGGATAAGGAGCTCGCTGTGGAAGCCGCGAGAGGTTCCAGACAGACTGTAACCCCAGCACCCATCATAAGGGAACTTCCCAGGGTGTCCCGCAAAGACTTTAAGCCGTTCAATGAGGCTGCAGGCGACATTGAGGGCTTCTTCCAGGACTTTGAGCATCAGTGTCGATTAATGGAAGTCCCGGACAGGGAGCGTGTCCGGCATCTGGTTGGTCTCCTAGAGGGGGGAGCTGCTGAAGCCTATAGAGCTATGGACCCTCGGTGGAACTGTGAGTATGCGGAGATTAAACAGACTATTCTAAAACATTATGCTGTGACCCCAGACACTTACAGGACTCAGTTCCGTGCTTTAGCCTGTGATGGGGAAGTGTCTTTTAAGATATATGCTCATAGACTCAAACAAATATGTAATCGCTGGCTGGAGGCAGAGGAGGCCTTATCTTGGGAGACCTTCCTGCAGGTCATCCTAAAAGAACAATTCTTTGCCCAGTGCCCCGCTGAGATCCGGGAATGGGTGCGTGAGAGAAAACCAGCGACAGTGGAGGAAGCTGCTGCTCTCGCCGATGAGGCTCTCACCATCAAGCCTCAGTGGAGGGTTCTGTTGGAGGATGGAGAGACGCCTAACAGCTCCACAACACCGGATGCCCCCAGTTATTCTGTCCCCATTGTTCCCCATTCCTCTAAGCCACCACATGTTGATACCCGTGTTAATGTGCCTCCAGTTGCTTCTACTGCACTTTCTGGAATACGCCGGGGAGAGGAAGTAACAGAGCGCAGGTGTTATGTTTGTAGGCATCCCGGGCATTTGCAGGCCTCATGCCCAGCCAGGCCATGGAGGAATCATCCTCAAACCCCTACAGCACCTTCAGGTGGGAGCCGGCCTCCAAGTTCCCCTACCCCTTACCCAAGAGGACGCCTTGGATGTAGGGAGACCCAGCTCAGATGCTATCAATGTGGACAGCCAGGGCATCGGCAAGTCTCCTGCCCAGCTGTTCAAATGAGGACTGATCCTGCACCCAATCGGATTGTTAATTATTTACAGCCCAGTGCCATGGAGGAAGATGTGGCACCGTTATGTGAGGACTGGCCTAGTGACTCAGCCCCCATGTTGCACCACCAGGAGTTTACGGGGTGCGACCCGCAGTTATGACGACTTCTGCTCATCGAGGTAAGCACTTGCAGGAGGTTGTGCTGGATGGACAGAGACTTGTTGGATTTTGTGACTCGGGTGCTTTCCTCACACTGGCTTATCCCCGAGTGGTTCGGCCTGAGGCAATCCATAGAGGACCTGGGATTGTTATTGAACTGGCTGGTGGACAATGGAGGACTATTCCCACAGCCACTGTGGATCTGAACTTTGGTTTTGGGGTCAGGCGATGTGTGGTTGGGGTGATGGGTGGTCTGCCTGCAGCTGTTCTCCTGGGCAATGATGTGGGAGAGCTACGATGCCAATTCGTGGCTGCATGAAGCCACATGTAAGTAACGCTCTGCCTGTGTGTACTTAACCAGTGACCTGTAGAGGTCCCTAGTACGTACACAAGTTGGGAGGGGGAGGGATTGTGAAGATGTAATTTACCCTCTCACTGTATATGCTGTGATACTATGTCATGATATGCATATTTCCCTGGTTGTATTAGTTGTAATTCATATATTTCCTTGGGGGAGCTACTGATCTCAATGTGTCTCTCTCATACAATTGTAGTCTTGGCATCTAATGTGATTATGTAAATAGCCTGTCCTCTTCTTTCCAGAGTTGTGTATCTAATCTGTAATTGAATTGGCCAGTGAAGGAATAGTCATTGTTCTGCACAGCAGGGGATCCCTTCATCTACTGTGGCTGGCAGACATATTGGAGCCCTGTGATGGACCAAACCATTGATGATAGGATGTGTGACCCCCACCCCCTGAACATGGTGGGCTGGTCAAGGAGCACAGACAATGCATTTCCCTTTTTGTAACTTCAGAGGGAGCTGAAACTTGAAGAGAGCAGGAGCCCCAGCCTGGGTGGCTGTGGACACGGACGGAGCTAGGCCTGTGTGGCGGCCCGTGGGATTGTGTGAAACTCTTTGGACTACTGTAAGGACGATTGCTTTGTTATCCGGTCCGAGGATTGTCGGGAAGGGCCCCCGAATCTGTTTTACGTGGACTTATCGTGTGCTGTTCTTGTATTCCTGTTAGTAAACCTGTTGGATCATCCTCGGCCTGTTGTCTCTCTTTGCTCTGATGTACACCCCGTCACAACGTGGCTTCCACATCTCAGCTAGTGGTGCGGTGGAGAAGCTGGAAGGAGTTGAGCAGTGGCAGTCCAAGAGAGAGGAGCGGTGGAGGAGGACACATGCCAGTCTGAAGCGGAGAGCGGGCACGCAGACACGCTAGACAGACCCTGGTTGTGTAGTGGCTGTTTGCGGGGGAGTTCGGTTGCCACACAGGCAGCCTGAAAGACACCTCAGGAAGAAACGAGGTAGTTGAGTACGAGGATTTTCTGGTAGAGCAGGCACGCAGGGGAAACAGGTTCCCGAAGTAGGCTCAAGTTTAACTACCTACTAAACCTGCAGGTGAGGGCACTCCAAGTGTCTCACCAAACAACACAGAGTCCGCAGCATCAGCAGCAACGAGGGAGCCCATAAGTCAGATAGGGCAAGAAGCCATCTTTACTTGGTCCATGCTGCCAGCAAACTGGCCAGAAAGGGGAGAAAAAGCAGATGCGACTTTCCTGGATGAATCCCATATACTTCAAGTCGGGAGTTATCCGAAACAAGAAGTGCTAGGATGCAAGCTTACAGTCACCCCTATACCAGCCTGAAGGATACCTGGTTCTCCCTGCAGTTTGTCTCAGCATCGCCCGGGTTACCTCACAGAAAACAACTGAAAGTGAGTAAAAACCGTGAAAGACATTCTGGACTGTGTGAGTTGTTCTGCGACCTGTGGTACTACGCACATACACCTGAGCCCCTGGGGCCAGCCTCACTCTCGGGAGGCCATAACACCAGACTGCAGACACCATCAGCCCCAGACGCTCGTTAAACTGCAGTGGCGGTCTCCTATCACCCTGACCGCAAAACCGAGAGTGGCGTCACGAGTCTTATGAAAGTGAACCTGACATACCTGTTGCCAGAAGGGTCCCTACAGAGAAGTCCCCGCAGTGTCCCGCTGCAGCGCTGTGGTGGGCGACTCAGTAACATCTAAATAGTTAATTTTATTTGAATGGGTGGAAAAAGTGAATTTGAGGTTAAAAGGATTTGTATTGAGGTAATCAACAAAATTTTGCACCTGTACTGGACTACCTTTCCATATCATAAATAAATCGTCGATGTACCTTGTATAAAAAAAATATGATCTGCAAAGATGTTATTATGATTATTGAAAATATATAACTTCTCAAAAATAGCCATCACAAGATTAGCTAAAGAGGGGGAAAATCCCTCCCCCCATACTAACTCCACATTTCTGTAAAAAAAATTCCCTATCAAAGGAGAAGTAGTTATGCGTGAGCAAAAAATCCACAGCAGAGATGATAAAATCCTGAATATTAAGCGGATAGGAGCTATGTCTCACAAGAAATTGTTGTATGCAGTCAATAGCCACATGATGTGGGATAGACGGGTAAAGACTGACGATGTCAGTGTTAGGGGGAGCACAAAAAACAGAAAAAAATATATATTAAACCAAGACAAGGTAGATTCAGCTCACCCCTCTTCACTCCAGGATCCACCACCGATGCATGGAATGCCCTGGTCCGGGCGGGAAGGCACAATCAAAAAAGGAAAAAATCCAGCATCGCATATGAGGAGAATATTTGAATAAAACTATGAAAATTTATTGAATCCAATAAAAACATGAAAAACACATGGGGATTTTTGAGAGACACAAAAGCACTTCTTTTTAACCTTGACTCCATTACCTGGCAACCAGACTACATATGGATAACTTGTGACATCGTCAGTCTTTACCCGTCTATCCCACATCATGTAGCTATTGACTGCATACAGTTTCTTATGAGACATAGCTCCTATCCGCTTAATATTCAGGATTTTATCATCTCTGCTGTGAATTTTTTGCTCACACATAACTACTTCTCCCTTGATAGGGAATTTTTTGACAGGAGTGTGGAGTTAGTGTGGGGGGGGGAATTTTCCCCCTCTTTAGCTAATCTTGTGGTGGCTATATTTGTGGTGGATATATGATACTAATCAGCACAAGTGTTCCTATGACGCCCATTTGTATATGCCTTAAATAACCTTCTTTGGAGATAGCATACAATCCATGAGTAAGACTGCAAGGTTGAAATGCGTAGGATAGTCCCTGCACTCACCTTTTGTGTCCCTGTGTTTCCCCATGTGTTTGTCATGTTTTTACTGGATTCAATAAATTTTCATAGTTTTATTCAAATATTCTCCTCACATGCGATGTTGGATTTTTTCCCTTTTTGATGGTGCCTTCCCGTCCGGACCAGGGCGTTCCGTGCATCGGTGGTGGATCCTGGAGTGAAGAGGGGTGAACTGAATTTACCTTGTCTTGGTTTCACTGCTTTCCATATAGTACAGTCTTTCTTTAAATGTCCCTTTTTCTTACATCTGAAACATTCTCTTGTCTCTTTATTATAGGGTCTCTTTGATTCTGTAGCTTTAAGAGCATTTCCACCATCTTTTTCAGTAGAATCATTTGTTTGCTCTTTCCTTCTTTGATATTCATATATGAGTCTGGTCTTCACAAACTCTAATGTGATGTCTTTTTCAGGTCTTGTCTCTAGTGCATTTATTAAAGCAGTGTATGAATCGGTAAACAGCACAATAATATTGCTGCTACATGGCTTTCTTTAATATCTTCACCAATTGATCTCAGCTGTGTTATCACTTCCATCATAGAGAATATATACTTCTGCATGTCATTGTCTGCACTCAGTCTCATACTGTAAAGCGATCTTAGCAGAAATAACTGGTGATTTAAGTTGGGTCTTTCATGTAGCTTTCTTAATGTTTCCCACATTCTCTTTGCTGTATCCTCATTCCTTATGTGGATTAATTGAGCATCTTCCACTAATAGGCTGATAGTAGTTCTTGCTTGTCTATTTTTCTTGTCCCATGTCTGAATATTATCATTTGGTCTATCTGTAGTGATTACTTCCCATAAATCATCTTTAGACAATAACATCTCCACTTTGAACCTCTATAACTGATAGTTCTCATTGTTCATCTTAGTTACTGTGAGTTTTCGCTCTGTGCTACTCATCAACTTTAACTTGTTTGGAGAGAATTGTACTGAAGAATTCTTCTACATTCACCAGTGTCTTGCTGGGCTTTCTGGTGTCCTGGGTGTCTAGGGTCCTCATTGCCTGGTATCCTGGGTGCCTGCACAGCTTCTAGATTCCCAGTTGCAGAAGAAACTTCAGAGAGCAGATTACATGGGATAACAAGCTTTTACTTCTCAGAACATGAGGTAAATATGCAGTCATACAGCATTTCACCAGGAAGAGAAAAAAAACAGAAAGTACAAAAGACTTTTTTACAATACAGTAAGGAAACTTTACACATCATCGCCATCTACTGTTAGATCAGCATTAAATCCTCCTTCACACAAACAAGGAAGTCCTCAACTGTTGCATATACCAACAACTGGGTGCATTATAATGTGTGTAAAGGCCCTGTCACACACAGAGATAACTCTTTGGCAGATCTGTGGTTGCAGTGAAATCATGGACATATTGTTCCACTTGTACACAGCCACAAACCTGGCACTGATTGTCCACAATTTCACTGCAACCACAGATCTGCCGCAGATTTATCTTTGTGTGTGACAGGGCCTTAAGGGGGGCACTGGAGACATGCTACTGTGGGGGCATCTTATAGTGTGGGATACAGTGGATTCATTACATTTTATGGGGCCAATGAAAGGGGTATGGCACTGTGTGTGAACACTAATGGGTTTCACTTGTGGCTTAATTTCAGTTTGTGCACATAAAGTCCTGTCAGGACACAGTAAAACAGCTGCTTTGACCCATCTTGTACCACTGCTTAGTAGAAGCATGAATGTAAACACAATGTGGACTCCTCAAGGGGGTCCCACTTTGAATTTTTCCCTATTTTTTAAAATTCAGCCCTTGTATGTGTGAAGCCACCTTCTCACCTGCAGGTCACCTCAGGGTCTTCACGTGCTGGGAATCTTCTGGCAACAGGTATGTCAGGTTAACTTCAATAGGAATCGTGATGCCACTCTCGTTTATTGCGGTCAGGATGAGGGGAGACTGCCACTGCAGTTTAGCGAGCGTCTGGGGCTGATGGTATAGCCACCCGAGAGTGAGGCTGGTCCCAGGGACTCGAGTGTAAGCGTGTAGTACCACAGGTCCCAGAAGAACTCACACACAGGCAGCAATGTCTTTCAGGGTTTTTACTCACTTTTTGCTGGTAGAGTGAGGCAACCCGGGTGATGCTATGATGAACCAGGTGGAACCAGGTATCCTGCAGGCTGATATAGGGGTGGCTGCTGACTCTCCTTCCTAGCACCTTTGTTTTGGACCAACCCAGACTTAAAGTACTGTGGCATGCGTCCAGGGAAGTTGCGGCTGCCTTCCTCCCCTTTCTGACCCATTTGCTGACAGCGTGGACCAAAGATAAGATGGCTCCAGGCTCGATCCTCCTTATGGGCCCCCTCGTTGCTGTTGATGCTCGGGTTCTGTGTTGGTTGGCGTGGAACCTCTATCCCACCTCCTATAGGATTTAGCAGACCACTAAATGGATGTCTGGCTCTAGGGACCTGTACCCCGTGTGTGCATTCATTACCAGGAGTCCTCGTACTCAACTCCTTACTGCTCTCTTTCTTCGGGTATCTTTCAGTCTGACTTGGTGGTAATGTTCTCCCCCGCCAGCAGCCACTGCACGTGCAGGGTCTGACAGTGTTACGCTCTTCAGCCCTACACTTCAGACACGGCTGCTCCACTCCTTCTCCTCTGACTGCCACTGTACAACTCTCTCTTCCCAGCCTCACTGCAGCACCACACTAATTGAGATGTGGAGGCTCCGCCCCCTCCTGGGTCTGCCCAGGGGTCCCCTCTAATGTGTGTTTGTGTCCTGGTCAAAGGGTGCCTGTGTGTTCACACCCTACTCAGCCTTTGGGATTACCTGTTTGTACTGACCCAGCATGGGTGCAGTACTCAGTGGTGCCTGACCAGGTCAGGGGCGCCACATATGCATAACGTTTAATGCTGGATCTTAAAATCTCAAGATCTGTCCTTGATAACAATGAAGAATATAAAAATAAATAATCCTATATTGTGTGCAAGAAATAAAGAATGGATGCACTTAGAAAAAGGCTGTCAATGGCAATATTCTTTGCAAGAGCCTGTTTGTACATTGTGTAATAGAGTAAGCAGAGTCACTTCTGGAATGGAGCAAATTCATAACAGTGCCTTTACTGTAGAAACCAAACTATTATCACTGATGCAGTAATACTTTAGCTATGAGACATGGAGGAAGCCGCCAGGGACATATTTCGTCCCTGCTACATCTGGAGAGTTGTTTTTATTGACTTAAGGCAATTCTGTTCCTTCATGATAGTTATTTTGAATTATGTCTCCGTATCAGATTGCAAAGTGCACTATCGGTCATAGCAGAATACAAGGAATCTCCTGCTAACTGACTGATGATTTCCTATTATTCTACCCACTATCTATATAGTCATAATTATCATAAGTACAGCATATTATTTATCCTCTCCAACAGGGACCATTACTACATAATGCATAATTTATTACATAGGTGACACATAATAAATACACAGTATTCTTTCACTAAGACTCATTAGCGTCTATATTGGATGATCATGACAGTATGGACCGGAATATGCACAAGCTGATAAAAATATTTACATATAGCGAATCGCCAAGATCGACTGTGTTTCCTTTGCCTGGTTCCCTTCTGCCGGCCCAGCGGCTGCTTCTGGTGGTGTCGCCAGGGTGCTCTTTGGCCGGCAAGCTTCATCGGTTGCCGGTCTCTGCTGAGTGCGCCACCTGTGCTGGCAGTCCTCCCATTCTATTTTTTGCTGCCACTGCGCGGCCTCCTGGGCAGTGGGCATACGGGTCACTCCCTCTGCAAATAGGCCTTGGCAGCCTGCTTCCCTCCTGAATCTGACTTTCTCGCCCGGATACAAGGTGTGGAGGCGCTGCGGCAACCCCTCTGTATCCAAATTGACGCGGTTGTAAAAAAAATGTTCTCCGGTTCCGTCATCCTCTATGAATCCGTACCCTTCTGCCTGGTTAAACTTTACCACTGTGCCAATACTGCATTGCCGGTCGAACTCTTCACTGCGGGACCCGGCCATCATTTCCCTCGCCACTGTCTCGGCCAGGTGTCTCTCCTGCACCGGATCTACTTCGGGTGGTGGGGACTGTCTCCGGGTCGGGGGTGCCGGCTTCACTGGTTCCCAGACAAACCCCCACTCGTCTACCTCTGGTTCTGGGATATCTTGCCAGTACGGGGTCCTGACTCCTGAGGGGGGCGGAGGGCCTACCTTAACAGACGCGGACGCCTCCGGAATCTGTACGGATGTTCCTAGTGGCCCGCTCCCCAGAGTCAGTTGGGACTTGTAGGTGGCCCGGACTTCTGTTGTCATCTCCCCGGTAACGGCATCCCATGAGGTAAACCACGTGACCTTCGCAGGTCCCTCCGATACTCCGGTCACGGCCGGTATCATGCTGGCCGGCAACGTGATGGTGGGTATCTCTTCCACCAAGCTTTCCTTCGGACGTCCTCTCCCACGACCTACGGTCACCAGCGCGCCCGCTTCAGCTTGCTTGCCTGTTCTTGTCTCCATTTTATGTAGCGCAGGCAGCTGAATCTGCATCTTTTGTTGCTCAGATTGTAATGGCGCCAGGGAAGGTGGAGGCGGTTCTTCTTTTCCAGCTTTGCACGCACTCCGCCCCTGGCCTCACCCACCAAGTCGGTCCAGCATTGGCGGCGCCTCTTCTTTCTTGCGACGCCGCCCACGTCTCTAGACCTCTGCAGCTTCTTGGGGCAAGTACCTCCCCTCTTTGGGCGGCGCAGTCCGCGCTTCTTCTTCTTTCCCGGCCAGCTCAGTGTTTTGCGTTTGGCGCCAGCTTTTCGCGCCTCCGCTGAGTCCATGAGGACGGCAGCCATCTTGCCGCCATCTTGTGGCCTGTCCAACACGTCAGGCACCACTTGATCTTCCTCACAGTCTCTGGTCAGGGTTTCTTGCATACAGGCTTCACCCTGCTCGCAGCGCCACTTTGTAATGGGGGCAGGGGGTGCCTCGGGGGGTGCAATCGTGGCCCCTTCGTGCGACAGGCTGACCCCCGGCCCGGCCGTCACTATTAAGACAGGGGTGTTATTTGTGGGGCAGAGTGTGGATGACAGGGGCACATGCATGTCGATACCTTGGCTCTCGGTGCCACCTTTTTCTTTCTGTTCGCAGGGCGCTTCGCCACTCCCAGTAAAGAGCCACAGACAGGCAGCTGGTAAACTAAGAGACATTTTATTGAACGTCTTCTATTCTTCTTTACACTTTCCAGCAGACAGACACTTCAGTTATAAATTACACTTCTTGCTGGGGGACTACTTCTTTTCCTTTCTGCGGGCGTTACCCGTGTACCTCCACTTCTTGGTCTAAACACGCACAGTGGCTGCTACGGGCATTACCCGTGTACTTCTGCTTCTGTATCCAAGCACTCACTCTGGCTGCTACGGGCATTACCCGTGTACTTCTGCTTCTGTATCCAAGCACTCACTCTGGCTGCTACGGGCATTACCCGTGTACTTCTGCTTCTGTATCCAAGCACTCACTCTGGCTGCTACGGGCATTACCCGTGTACTTCTTCTTCTTTGTCTAGGCACTCTCTCTGGCTATCTGCCACGTTTCACTCCCACACTCTGCCCCGTCGCCTCGGACTTCTTTCTTCAGTCACATCAGACTACACACTGTCCTGCACACTGCTCTGCTTCAGAGCCCTCCCTTCCCCACCTAGGCTGCCCTGCCCCTCCTTCTCCTGTCACTGTTCCCACGGGGACCACTACTCCACTCTGACACCTAGTGGGGGGAACCGATTATTACTAAAACAACAAATAGCATTCTATCAGTACCATTGGCCACCACACCGTGGGGCGTCTTCAGGGGGGGAAACGTTTTCTTCACCACCAGGGGTCCGTCCACCCCTTACAACTGTGCGGACGCTGTTAGACTGCAACAACTCCAGGGTCTGCTTCTGCTCTTCCCGAGCTGCGCACTAACCGGCTCACTCATGGGACCTGCACATCTGCTCTCTCCGCTGTCTTCTCACTAACTGCCTAACTCCTCCTCCTCTTTACTTCCTTTCCCCACTCGTGCCTGCCTATGCCACCTAGCAACCAGGCTCTCTACCACACCCCTTGAGTGGACATGGGGGGCACGCCCCCTCCTGGAAGCTCTCAGGAATCCTCCCAAAGGTACATATGTGAGACCTGATTACTATGCGCCTGCGTAACCACACCTCGGTCAGCCTCCTGGATTACCTGTATTGTACTGCCCCCAGCATGGGTGCAGTACTCAGTGGCGCCTGACCAGGTCAGGGGCGCCACAGTTGTAGCTCCCTGAGAGACTTTGACTAGGTCGCAGACGGTAGTCTGGGACCGGAGGAGTCGGAGACCCGGTCGCAGGGTATCAGAGAAAGGTGCCCAGACTTAGTTTTGGAGAATGGTTGGCACCGGAAAATCTAGTAACCAGACTGGTACCGAGCACGGCGGGGTACTGGACCCTAGATCAGGGAGTAGCTTTATGCAACCTGATAATTAACCTGTGGAGGATAGTCTCTTTATAAACTTTCCCCAAGAGCTCAGAGATCGAAGGCACCAACACAACGAGGGGGATAAGGCTTTCCAGCTTATGCGGTCCACTGAAATCCCAAGTGTCAGCCATCGAGAGCACAGCTCCTCTAATCGTAGGGAGCAGGACCACGAAAGCTTCAGGCTGAGGGGTCACTCAGAAACGTCTAAATATAGTGCATTGAGGCAGGTCCAAAACCATCAGCAATAACAACGAGGACGGATTCCCGGACAAGCTCCCCTGAGTGGCAGCGGCACCCAGAGACGTGGTTTACTCCTGTGTCAGAATCAGCTTAATGGTCGCACCTACATCCACACGGCCTGAGTGAGTACGCTGATCTCCCCCGAGTCTGCCCGCCTGGCCTGCACCACGCTCCCCTACACTTCCATCATCCAGAGTCCCGGGGCCTACCCTACCTGTGGATGGAACGTCATCTGGCTGACCCGCTCCATCTACCCCCGGGTACTTCCATCGGCAGCGGCGGTACTCCCCCTTACCGCGAACCATGGGTGGTGTCACGAACATTAACCCCCCCTGTAAATAGCCCCTTTTATTTTCGAGTGTCCGCAAGCCCCTGGATCCGGAGACCCTCGAG
The DNA here is from genome assembly GCF_048569485.1 of Anomaloglossus baeobatrachus. Taxonomy (NCBI): domain Eukaryota; kingdom Metazoa; phylum Chordata; class Amphibia; order Anura; family Aromobatidae; genus Anomaloglossus; species Anomaloglossus baeobatrachus. Next base: position 75,677,482 of record NC_134360.1, read on the forward strand.
CCACAGTAACCCCGGATCCGAGCAGTCGGACTGCTGGAGGGGCGGTACAATTGGCTGGCCACTCAGCGTCATGAATTACAATATAGTCGAGTGGGACATTATGTCTATCTATCCACCCAGCTATCTATCCAGCTATCTATATTTCTAGCTTTTACTGTATGTAATGTAATTTTGCACCCTTTTATGCCTTTCATGTGGCACTAAAGGGTGCTTAGCCTTGTATTTAGCCAAAAAATAAATAAATAATTTAGAAAAACGAAGTGGGGTCCCCTCCTTTTTTTTGTATCTAGCTTGGGTAAAGCAGATGGCTGCCTGCTGCCTGCAGACCACAGCTGGCAGTTTCACCTTGGCTGGTAATCCAAAACAGAGGGCACGCCACGCTGTTATTTTAAAGTAAAGTAAAATAATTTAAAAGAAAAATTGTGGGGTCCCTCCCAAATTGGATCACCACCACCTAAGGTAAAGCGTACAGCTGTGGTCTGGTATTCTCAGACTAGGGAGGTCCATGGTTATTGGACCATTCCCAGCCTAAAAATAGCAGGCCGCAGCCGCCCCATTAGTGTTGCATCCATTAGATATGCCAATCCTGGCGCTTCACCCCAGCTCATCCCGTTGCCCTGGTGTGGTGTCAAACTGGGTAATATATGGGGTTGATACCAGCTGTGTAATGTCACCTGACATCAAGCCCTGGCATTAGTGATGTCACGGCATCTATCAGATATCCGGCATCACTAACCCAGTCAGTAATAAAAAGAATAGACAACAAAAAAAAATATTTGAAAACACACTCCCCAAAACATTCCTCTTTCACCAATTTATTGAAAAGAAAAACAAATCCAGGTCAGGGGTAATAGAATAAGGGGGTCCCACAACGAGCCATACAATATCACTGTCCCAGTCATTGAAGAACAGAATGTTCCCCATTGGCTGGGAGAACAGTGCAGTGACCTGAGCTAACATCATTAGGTCAGGCCAGGTCACTGCAGGGTATAACGAGCGCTGACGTCATGAACTCATGAGGTCAGCGGCACTTGTCCCTGAATTCCATAGCTGCTGCGTTCTCATACACACTGTCCCGTGAGCCCATGATGTCACCACTAGTCACAGTCTCGGGTCATCTGCGAGACGTGATGTGAGAATGCGGCATCATGGAAGTCAGTGACGAGCGCTGACGTCGAGCGCTGAAGTCACGGGTTCAGAGGCAATCATCACAGCTGGCAATGATCTGAGCTAACCTCCTGATGTTGGCGCTCGTCATCCCACAGCTGCTTGCACACTGCTGTGTAAGTCACCGCAGGGCTGGCCAGGGAAGTGTGACATACACTGCAAGGCTACTGATATACTGAAGCCACACGGATCGTCTTCCATGTGGCTTCAGGGGATTCCAGAAACCACATGTGAGTCAGAATTGCATGCAGGCATATTCTTCAGGCTCTTCAGGCTCTCCCCATTCAGTTTTATCACTTTCCTATCCATTTCAGCCTTTTCTTCAGGCCCCAAGACCTCTTTCTTAGGTTCAGCAGAAAATTACTCGCATTTCCCATTGACTTTCATTGTACTGGTATTTGTAATGAATACACGAGTATTACCAAGTACTCATTACGAGGGAATACAAATATTACGGTACTCGCTCATCTCTATTCAGCATCTTAAATACAAAGCCAGAAGTCTTACAGAGGTTGGCATGGGTTAGTGGGAAGCCTAAGACGGCACTGTAGAATAGAAAGACTGAGGCTGACATGTAGATCACAGCAGGGAGCTTTAGTGAATGAACACTGGGCTTGCCTACCTGCGAGAAAGGAAAGTGCGGACACCAAGCCGTAAGGGCTCTGCAATACTTCACTAGAGAGAGACAGTGTTTGTAGAGGGCTTCAGGTGGGGTGTGTGACAGTTATTGTACTCTTTAGGGCAGCGTCCATTACCCTGCAGCCGATCACCATTATGGATGTAGTAGGTAGACACAGGATACTGTAGAACTCTTGGCAAAATAACTGTAAATGGTTTATTAATTCTTCCACCTTTATGACAAACATGGCCTCAATTATACAGTTTTTCTGTTTCCCGGGCTATTCCATCTGGTCAATGCCGCTGACGTGGACCTAGTCCTCTAGTTGCCATGCCTATGCCTCTGATTCCCCCTTGTTCTACTCTTCATGGCTACCTGTGACCCTCTCATTGCCTCTGATGGCTTTTAATCACTCAACTTCATCAGGCCCGTCCTGAGGTACTCATGCTCTGATCGTCCGTCTAGTTCCTGGACACTTCTAAGCCCATCCTGAGGTGAGCTGTAGGCTCCAGACTCTTACAGAATACTTCCGGGTTCCCTGAAGGACTCAAGTTACGTCAGTTCTTTACGCCAGGAACCCCACTGCAGAGCTGACTCCCTAGAGACCCAACCCTCTGGCCATCTGTCACTCTTCCCACCTTTGTTCCTAGCTTCATTTGTTCCCAGGGAATGTAGATTCAGTGCTACATCTATTCACTATCCAAGTCCATCAAATAAACATCCTTACACTTAACAACACTTTATTTCTGTAACCCTGAGTGACTTCTTCTTGATAAGCTTACTGCATTTTGGTTTGTTATGTCATCCAGGAATATGTAATGTGAGAGTTAAAGCAAGAACGGAGACAATACCATTCACACACACCCAGCAGGGACCCAATTCACTGGTGCCTGAGGTTACAGCGTTAAAACTAGAGATGGGCGATGTTCGAGGCTCGAGGTTCGCCAATTTCATGTTCGAGTGATTTTGGGGGGTGTTCGAGACGTTCGACGAACTCGAGCCTTTTGCTAAAAGCTCGACAGTTCAAGTAGCGTTCGAGAACGGTTCAATAAAAAAAAAGCCTAGCTAGTTAGTAGCTGGCCTTTCACTGTAATAGTGTGAGTCACTGTGAATCACGCTATTATCAAAATTCAGCGTATAGTGTGCGGGGGGGGACGGGGTTTAGATCAGTGCTGCTGCTGAGTGCTGAGAGAATGCCAATCGCCATTTTTTTTTTCCCTAACCGCGCATACAGTGAGGCGGGCCAGGCTGTCAGCAAATCACAGAGACACACACTGCAAAGTGGATTTTTGACAGACAAGCAAGGGCATGTGTCATAGGCTGTGCATGTCACATGTCCTTGCCTTATAAGACACTGCCATGTTCCCCATCGCCACCATTATATATCTGCTGCGTGTGGGTGACAGTCACCGCTCCGCTGCTGCTGCTGTGTGCGCTATAGAGATACAGTGCAATCTACGCAGCGCTTTAGGGATTAGAGACTACTGGTTATTTCAGCCCTTTTCAGGGCTGATTTACAGGCGTTCATAGCCTTAGCTGCTAGGCAGGTCCGTGCTAACGATGTGTAGGGCTTAAGATAACAGCGTCTGGCTACCTCAGCTCAGGCAATTCCTTGCTGCATTTTTTCATTAGCAGGGATAGAAAGTGAGGCTTCATTTGCTGTCCTGCTACCTACAGCACCTGTGCATTCTACCCACCTGCCCAGTTTTGCCACGCTATATTATTTCCCCAAAGAGCTGACACTTTTTCTGGCATCCTAAAAGTGTCTGGAATACTAACTTAGTGTTCCTTTGCTGTCCACTGCTACGCAATTCTAATTGCAAACTGTGCTGCCACTGTTAGGGGCATACTAAAATTGACTGGGATACTACCTTAGTGTTCCTTTGCTGCCAATTACAGTGCAGCACCTGAACATGCTACACACCTGTCCATTTTTGCTACGTAATTCTAATTGCAAACTGTGCTGCCACTGTTAGGGGCATACTAAAATTGACTGGGATAGTCAGTGTTGGTTATTCAGCTGTCAATAAAGCTAGACCACCTCTGCATTGTACACCACCTCTCCATTTTTGCTACCACATTTTAAGTGTCCAATCTTGTTGCTAGCAAAATGAGTGGCAAAAGGACAGATGCTGGTGGAAAGGGGAACAGGTGTGTTGGAAAAGGAAAAAAAAAGTTTGTGTCCGTGAGGTAGGTGGGAAAGCTACATTAAGGCTATGTGTGCACGTTGCGTAAATACATGCAGTTACGCTGCGCTTTGTAGCGCAGCGTAACTGCATGCGTCCTGCGTCCCCTGCACAGTCTATGGAGATTGTGCAGGGGCCGTGCGCACGTGGCGTTTTAGAGCGCAGCGCTTCGGCTACTGCCGAAGCGCTGCGTAAAAAGAAGTGACATGTCACTTCTTCCGTGCGCTTTGCCGGCAGCTCCTGCTCTGTCTATGGGAGGAGCTGCGGGCAGAGCGCATGGAATCGGCTTCACTACGGACATTTCTGCAGCGATTTAAAGCGCACATGTGCTCTTCAGATCGCTGCAGAAATTTCTGCAGTGAACTGTACGCAACGTGCGCACATAGCCTAACATCTGCTGAAGAAAGGCCATCTTCCAGCAAAAGTAAGATGTCTACTACTTTCCGTGGACAATCGGAGGTGATACCTTTTTTACGGAACCAAACAACTAACAAAGGTAGATGATGCACAAAAAAAGAACATGCTTGAATGGATCTCAAGTGCTCCAACAAGTGGCCTCTCCTCCACCTCAACTTCAACATCCAAAAAACAACAGTCCTCCTAGTTGTCACCCCAATCGCACTTGGTTTCTCCCAGCTCTCAAGTCTCCACCCACCCTGCAGAGTATGGTGTAACAGAGATGGCTGAGTCTGCAGAGCTATTCAGTCACACTATAGCCTGGGAATCAGAGGTCTGCTTCCAAGCTACAGTGAGTACAGACCAGGAAATGGTCAGCAGTGATGCCCAGAAGATTTGTGAGTCAGATTCAGGCCCTGATGACCAAGTTTCTGAGCATAATGTAGACCCTCATTACCAAACTGTAACACCTGTTGGTGGAGACAATGAGGAACATAATGATGATGATGAGACGCAGATACCTGATTGGGATGACAACTTAACTATTCAGTTAGGGCAGGAAGAGGTTAGGTCTGAGGGCGAGGGGAGTGCAAACACAATGCTTGATGATGAAGTTCTATATCCCACTTACTGTCAACCCACAGTCAGGCACTCAAGGAGGTCACCAGAGGCGGTGGGGGAGGATGCGACTGACGACGAAGTTACCTTGCGCCTTCCTGGACAGAGTCAGAGTACTGGAAGCACGTCAACAACTGCATCCTCAGCCACAACTCTACCTCTGAGCACAAGTTGGGGTGGCTCTGCAGGTTACATGGGATCTAAGCCTTGCCTAGCCTGGTCCTTTTTTGACATCGCAAAGGGTCTCCCAAATCATGTGATCTGTAAGATTTGTCGCCAATCTATAAGTAGAGGCCAAAACCTCACTAATTTGACAACTTCTTCCATGAATCGTCACATGAATAACAAGCATAAGTACCAGTGGGAAGCTCGCCGTGCTACAATGCGGCCTAGCGGAGCGGACCAACCACCGTCTGCCCCTTCAAGTGCATCCGCGCGCTCTTCATCCTCTATGACTGGTGGGACAGCTGTCACACATGTTTTTCCACTCAGACCTTCCACCTCTTTAACCGCAACAGGCAGTTTGCTTGGCCGGTCGTCTGTTGTTTTGGAAGGGGAAACAAATGCTGGTGTAGAGCTCTCTCAGACATCAAGAGCACCAACTTTGGATGAAGGCAACATTATGTCTCCACCTGCACTTTCCTCACAGACCTGCAGTTTTCCAGGGACACCCTACTCCACACCGTCTCCACATAGCAGCCAGAACTTGGTCCCTCAGATGTGGACCAATAAAAGGGCATTTCCTCCGAGCCATGACAAAGCTAAGAGGTTGACTTTATCCCTCTGTAAGCTCTTGGCTACCGAAATGCTGCCTTTCCGCCTGGTGGACACAGAGGATTTTCGAGACCTTATGTTAGTCGCAGTGCCCCAGTACCAGATGCCCAGTCGCCACTACTTCTCCAAGAACGGTGTGCCTGCGCTACACCAGCATGTCGCACAGAACATCACCACTTCCTTGAGAAACTCTGTGTGTGACAGGGTGCATTTCACCACCGATACTTGGACCAGTAAGCATGGACAGGGGCGTTACATGTCGCTGACTGGGCACTGGGTAACTATGGTGAGAGATGGAGAAGGGTCTGCTGAACAAGTCTTGCCGTCCCCACGACTTGTGCGTCAATCCTCTGTATGTAGAAGTTCCTCCACTGCTTCTGCCTCCTCAACCTCATCTGGGTCCTCCACCTCCGCCCCAAGCCTGTCTGGTCAGGCCACCCGCGTTGTAACTGTGCACAAGGAATCCCGCAAACCTCCTTGCTATGCTGGCAGCAGAGCTCAACGGCATTAGGCAGTCTTTACCTTGAAATGTCTTAGAAATAAGAGTCACACAGCTGAGGAGTTGCCTTTAGCTCTTGCGAGCGAGTTTAGTTGATGGTTGTCTCCACTCAACCTGCAGCCAGGGAAGGCCATGTTCGACAATGCTGCAAACCTGGGTGCGGCCCTTTGCCGGGGCAAGGTGACACACGTGCCTTGTATGGCTTACGTGTTGAACCTTGTTGTCCAGCAATTTTTAACCCACTATCCTGGCCTAGATGGGCTTCTGCACAGGGCACGGTCACTCTCTGCTCACTTCCGCCGTTCAACTGCTGCAGCTGACCGACTTGCATCGCTCCAGAAGTCTTTCGGCCTGCCGATTCATCGCCTGAAATGCGATGTGCCGACACGCTGGAATTCGACTCTCCACATGTTGCAGCCAGAGTGGCAGCACCGCTGAGCGCTGGTGCAATATGTTATCACATATAGCCTGGGCCAACGAGATGCAGAGGTGGGGCAGATCACACTGCTGGAGTGGTCTCAGATCAAGGACCTATGCACCCTTCTGCACAGTTTCGACATGGCGACGAATATGTTTAGCCCTGAAAATGCCATTATCAGCATGACAGTTCCAGTCATTTACATGCTGGAGCACATGCTAAACACTATTCGGAGTCAGGTGGTGGGACAAGAGGAAGGCGAGGAAGTACAGGAGAATTCATATGTGCAAGGGATACCAACATCTATAAGGTCCAGACCTTCAGCATCACCATGGCGGCAGGCATGGGACGGTGGGGGAGATGGATTAACAAGGGCGCATGGTAGCAGCCGAAATGTTGAGGAAGGTGCAAGAGCCCAGGAAGACATGGAGGACGAACTCTCAATGGGCATGGAAGACTCAGCAGATGAGGGAGACCTTGGTCAAATTTCGGTTGAACAAGGCTGGGGGGAGATGTCAGAGGAAGAAAGCGTGGTTATTACCTCGCCGCCACAAACACAGCGAGGACTTGGTCCGCATGGATGCGCAAGACACATGAGCGCCTTCTTGCTGCACTACCTACAACATGACGCTCGGATTGTCCGTATTAGAAGTGATGATGACTACTGGGTTGCCACACTATTAGATCCCCGGAACAAGTCCAAATTTGGCGAAATAATTCCAGCCATAGAAAGTGACGTACGTATGCAGGAGTATCAGCAGAAGCTGTTACTCAATCTTAGCTCGGCTTTTCCACCAAACACCAGTGGTGCACGGAGTGAATCTCCCAGTTGTAACTTACCAAACATGGGACTGTCTCGTCATTATCAGTCAAACCGTACCAGCAACACTATATCTGGTGCTGGTAACAGCAATTTTATGGAATCGTTTCAGAATTTTTTTAGACCATCCAATGCAAGGCCACAAGAGACAAGAAGTCTGACACATAGTCAACGGCTGGAGAGGATGATACAGGAGTATCTCCAAATGAAAATCGATGCCATGACTTTGCAACTGGAGCCTTGCTCATTTTGGGCTTCCAATCTTGAAAAATGGCTTGAGCTTGCCCCTTACGCATTGGAGATCTTGTCGCGTCCCGCAGCCAGTGTTGTCTCTGAACGTGTCTTCAGTGCTGCTATGTGTGTGCTGTCAGATAAGCGCACACGTCTGTCCAGTGACAATGTGGACAGACTAACTTCATCAAGATGAACAAGTCATGGATCCGCAAGGACTTTACTACCCCTGTGTCATCCTGGGGAGAGTAAAGGCTGGAATATTTTTGAATGTGCTTGATGCAAATCTACCTGTCAAGTTTGCAACTGGGGCACAAGTGATGCCACTGAAGTGGTGTCTGTGGGCCCAATTTTTGGAAAAAAGGGAGACTCTGCTTGGAGTCCCCTTGCTGTGTTTTTAAAAATGAGCCAAGATGAACAAGTCATGGTTCAGCAAGGACTTTGCTATCTACCCCGGTGTCATCCTGGGGACAGTTAAGGCTGGCTTATTTTTGAATGTGCTTGATGCAAATCTACCTGTCAAGTTTGCAACTGGGGCACAAGTGATGCCACTGAAGGGGTGTCTGTGTGGCACAATTTTTGGAAAAAAGGGAGACTCTTGTTGGAGTCCCCTTGCTGTGTTTTACATGATTTTAGAAGGGCATGACATGCCTATATCTGTGTCTCCTCCTCTTTTTCCTCATCCAGCTGTTTTGTTTTCTCATGAGTATATGTCCTTGTCACTTTCCTATGTGTTTGTGGTGTCTTGGGAGTTGTTTGTCACCTTTTGGACACCTTTGAAGGTGTTTTGTATGTGTTTTTCTGTGTTTATGTTTGCCTCCCATTGTTTTCAATGGTGCTCGAGAGGTTCGTCGAACGGTTCGTCGAACGGTTCTCGAACAGGGCATCCGTTCGACGAACCGAACCGAACTCGAGCCTTCAGAGGCTCACTCTTCTCTAGTTAAAACATGTAAACTCAATAATATCAAAAATGTATTCAATCCATTTAAAAAATACAATTGATAAGAATTGGTATATTGGAAAGAACATAATAAAAAAAATTGTATTATGTGCTTACCGACCTTGTATTTTTTAAGTGGATTGAATATATTTTTTATATAATTGATATATTTAAGCGCTGGTTCTCCTTTTAGAGTTCATTCTACTTTAAGCTGTTTCTACACCGTGCAATTTATCAGGTGACTGAACACTTTTTCATCGTCACCATGTAAATTTTGTATCATGATACAAAGATAATGCACAAAATGAAAAAAGCTGTATAATATTGCTGTAGAGTGATAAAGGACCAACATGCAAGTAGAAACTCTCCCCTCCTACATATGTTCTTAATTAGAAAGAAAAACAATCAACTTGTTAATTAGGTTTTCTTCACAGTTTGCAATTATCTATGTTTGAAATTGGTTTCAGAATTCTACAACATAATTTGGCTAAGGAGAGGGTACTCCAGAAAACCATAGCAAGTAGAGGGTGGGTCCAGGCTCTGCTGGAACCCAGCCCAGATAGCACAAACTCATTAACATGTTATAGAGAGGAGGACAAGAGTTTTTGAAGTGCAAAAAAATTACAATTTTTATTAGACACAGTGGGGATAAACATCCAAAACGTCATTAAAAGCCAGATAGCTGTCTCTCTCAGAGTCAAGTGTCACTTGACTCTGAGAGACAGCTATCTGATGTATAATACCCACATGCCTTGCCTGCATTTTTGATATTGTTAATCACATGTCTTATATGTGCACACCCCAGCCCATGCTACTGTTAAGTGTGGGGGCAACCCGTCACTAATATTTTAACTGGCTTTTAATGACGTTTTGGATGTTTATCCCCACTGTGTCTAATAAAAATTGTAATTTTTTTGCACTTCAAAAACTCTTGTCCTCCTCTCTATAACATAATTTGGCTGAATGGAGAGTCTCTGTGCTACCCAAACTGCAAGTTCAGTACATAACGTTTTAAGAAACAAGAGTTTCTGGCCTTTGAGAATATCTGCAAGTCAACAAAGGACAAGACTTGCATCAAACTTGGTTTACAGCATGACCTATGTACACTAAGGGGTACTTTACACGCTGCGACATCGCTACCGATATATTGTTGGGGTCACGTCGTTCGTGACGCACATCCAGCGCCGGTAGCGACATCGCCGCGTGTAACACTAATGAGCGACGATCAACGATCGCAAAATTGTTCCAAGACGGTGATCGTTGACACGTTGTCCGTTTCCTTAATATCGCTGCTGCCACCGGTACGATGTTGTTTGTCATTCCTGCGGCATCACACATCGCTACGTGTGACACCGCGGGAGCGACAAACATCTCCTTACCTGCGTTCACTGGCAATGCGGAAGGAAGGAGGTGGGCGGGATGTTAGGTCCCGCTTATCTCCGCCCCTTCGCTTCTATTGGCCGACCGCTTAGTGACGCCGCAGTGATGTCGCTATGACGCCAAACGCACCTCCCCCTTGAGAGAGGGATTGTTCGGCCGTCACAGTGACGTCGCTGACCAGGTATGTGCGTGTGACACTGCCATAGCGATAATGTTCGCTACGGCAGCGAGCACCAAATGTCGCACGAGCGACGGGGGCGGGTGCTATCACGCTCGACATCGCTAGCAATTGCTAGTGATGTCGCAGCGTGTAAAGTATTCTTTACAGTGGGGGAAAAAAAAGTATTTAGCCAGCCACCAATTGTGCAAGTTCTCCCACTTAAAAAGATGAGAGAGGCCTGTAATTGACATCATAGGTAGACCACAACTATGAGAGACAAAATGAGAAAACAAATCTAGAAAATCACCTTATCTGATTTGGGAAGCTTTTATTTGGAAATTATGGTGGAAAATAAGTAGTTGGTCAAGAGCAAAAGTTCATCCCAATATTTTGTTATTTATCCTTTGTTGGAAATTACAGAGGTCAAATATTTTCTGTAAGGCTTCACAAGGTTTGCACACACTGTTGGTGGTATGTTGGCCCATTCCTCCATGCAGATCTCATCTAGAGCAGTGATGTTTTGGGTCTGTCACTGGGCAACACGGACTTTCAACTCCCTCCAAAGGTTTTCAATGGGATTGAGATCTGAAGACTGGCTTGGCGACTCCAGGACATTCATATGCTTCTTACAAAGCCACTCCTTCGTTACCTTGGTGGTATGCTTGGGATAATTATTATGCTGAAAGACCCAGCCACGTTTCATCTTCAATGCCCTTGCTGATGGAAGGAGGTTTGCATTCAAAATCTCGCAATACATGGCCCCATTCATTCTTTCATGTACACAGATCAGTTATCCTTGTCCCTTAGCAGAAGAAAGAGCCCCAAAGCATGATGTTGCCACCCCCATGCTTCACAGTAGGTATGGTGTTCTTTGGATGCAATTCAGCATTCTGTCACCTCCAAACATGACGAGTTGTGTTTCTACCAAACAGTTATATTTTGGTTTCATCAAACCATATGAAATTCTCCCAATACTCTTCTGGATAATCCAAATGCTCTCTAGCAAACTTCAGACAGGTCCAGACATGTACTGGCTTAAGCAGGGGAACATGTCTGGCACTGCAGGATCTGAGTTCCTGGCAGTGTACTGTGTTACTAATGGTAGCCTTTGTTATGAAGGCCCCAGCTCTATGCAGGTCATTCATTAGGTCCCCCTGTGTGGTTCTGGGATTTTGCTTACTGTTCTTGTGATCATTTTGACCCCACAGGGTGAGATCTTGCGTGGAACCCCAGATCGAGGAAGATTATCATTGGTTTTGCATGTCTTCCATTTTCTTATTATTTCTCCCACAGTTGATTTCATCACACCAAGCTGCTTGCCTATTGCAGATTTAGTCTTCCTAGCCTGCTGCAGGGCTACAATTTTGTTTATGGTGTCCTTTAACAACTCTTTGGTCTTCACCATAATGGAGTTTGGAGTGTGACTGTTTGAGGTTGTGGACAGTTGTCTTTTATACTGATAACAAGTTCAAACAGGTGCCATTACTACAGGTAATGAGTGGAGGACAGAGGAGCCTGTTAAAGAAGAAGTTACAGGTCTGTTAGAGCCAGAAATCTTGCATGTTTTTAGATGACTAAATACTTATTTTCCACCATAATTTGCAAAAAAAAAATCTTGCCAAATCAGACAAGGTGATTTTCTGGATTTGTGTTCTCATTTTGTGTCTCCTAGTTGTGGTCTACCTATTATGTCAATTACAGGCTTCTTTCATATTTTAATGGGAGAACTTGCACAATTGGTGGCTGACTAAATACTTTTTCCCCCCACTGTATCAGCAATAAAATAATATGTTGACCCCCATCCTAAACCTGGAGTGTCTCCAATGAGATTTGAGTATTAAGGGGGCTTAACACGCTACGATATCATGAATGTTTTATCGTTGGGGTCACGTCATTAGTGACGCACATCCGGCGTCATTAACGATATCGCAGCATGTGACACTTATGTGTGACCTAAAACGATCGCAAAAGCGGCCAAAATCGTTTGCTGCGGAGAGGTCATCGTAAAACAAAAAATCGTTTACCTTTCATTAGCGATGTTGTTTGTCGTTCCTGTGGCAACACACATCGCTATGAGTGGCACCGCAGGAGCGAGGAACATCTCCTTACCTGCCTCCACCGGCTATGTGTAAGGAAGGAGGTGGGCACGATGTTACGTCCCGCTCATCTTCGCCCCTCCGCTTCTATTGGATGCCTGCCGTGTGACGTCGCTGTGACGCCGCACGAACCACCCCCTTAGAAAGGAGGCGGATCGCCGGCGAGAGCGACGTCGCAGGGCAGGTAAGCCGTGTGAAAGGGGAGCGCGATTTCGTGCGCGACGGGCAGCGATATGCCCGTGTCACACAAACGATGGGGTGCGGGTACGCACGCTACCGATATCGGTACCGATATCGCTAGCGTGTAAAGCCCCCTTTAGAAGTGGACCATGGAGCAATGAAAGAGGGTGGTCTGGTCTCAACACATCTTTTATCCTATGTAGATTTGAGTGTTTGCTATGCTTTCCTGGACATGTTGCATCTGAGGAATGTTCTTGTCATGCTAGGTACGGGGGAGTACCAAGCAAAAGAGAAGGAAAGGGAAAACCTGTGTCTAGAGAAGGGAGAGATGGTGACCCCTGATCAAACCAACCGCTCACCCCTGGGGTCTCTCACCACCCTAGATAGGTTCCGCACCTATGCGCCGAACCGGATACCTAACCTCAGGTATCTCTAGTGCTGGGCCCTAAATAGGGAAGGAATGGGATGAGCTCTCCATCAACTCCACTAAACACTATCGAAGACACAAGGGGGACACACAAGGGAAAAGCATTGACTACTTATCCACAAATGAACAGGTAGAAGTTCAGCAAAGTACCAGCAAGGACACCAAAGCTGAGTACAAGCCACCTGCTTGCAACCAGAGCTTGAATGCACTGAATAATATCACAAGCACCTGTTCAGGGAAGATGGAAGTATTTAAGCAGCTGGGTAGAAGGAGCTGGGTCCTAAAGCAGAAGAGATGAACCCAGCAGGAAAGCTACCTAGTGCAATGAATACTGACAGCAGGAATGATAGAAAGTCAGGGAGCATTTTGTGCAGCCAAACGCTGTGACCTTCTATTGTTAGAAACCACATGCCATCAATGACACACCCGTGACAGCTCTCCTCCAAAACCCTAGATCCCAACATTCATGTGCATGTTCATTTGACACATATCATGATATCCAGGTAGGCCTGGATTGGCAATCTGCCAAACTGGGCAAATGCCCAATGGGCCACTGTGGCAAATCACTAAAGTGGGCCGCAGGCCCTTTAACCTTCCTCCAGGCTGAGCGCCGCAGTTATTAGGAAGACCACATTTGTGATGTACAGAGTGATGCTGATGTTCTGCTCTGTACGGTATAGGTGATGGGATGATCGCAGCTTCAGGTTCCGTAAGGGGATTAGTAAAAGCAACAAAAATTTTTAAAAAAGTTTTAAAAAATCTGAAAAAATTACAAAAAGGCAAACTCAAATCACCCCTTTTTTGCTCCATTGAAAAAAATACACGTATTTTGGATCACCCAGTTCGGAAATGCCCGGTCTATCAACATGATAAAATAAATTAAACTGATTGACAAACTGCATAATAAGAAAAAAAAAATGAAAACCCTCAAATTAAGTTTTTTTTTATCACTGCAATATTGGAATAAAATGCAATAGAAGGTGAGCAAAATAGTATAATTAAAAATGTCAGCTCAGGACACAAAAATAAACCCTCAAACAGCCATAGATCCTGAAAAAATGAGAGCACTACGGGTCTCGTAAATGGCAAACTATTAAGAACAGTAAAAATAAAATAAAAAAAATATTAAAAAAACATTTGAAAATATTCCCCAAAACATAAAAGTTCAAATCACCTTACTTTTGCCCCATTACAATTAAGGGTATTAAAAAATACACGTATGGTATCGCTATGTTCAAAAAAGTCAGATCTACCAAAATATAAAAATAATTAACCATCGGAAATAACAAAAAACTTCAAGAATGATGAAAATATGTTTTTTTGTTTGCTGCAATACCACAAAAAAATGCTGTAAAGCGACCAAAAGTCATATCTATTCCAAAATAGAATCAATAAAAATCATGTCTCACCCCATAAAATATAAAAGATCACAGGGCTCAATCAACTGAAAAATGAAAGAGTTAAGGCCGCTTTACACAGTGCGATATCGGTCCCGATATCGCTAGCGTGGGTACCTGCCCCCATCTATTGTGCGACACGGGCAAATCGCTGCCCGTGCCGCACATCATCGCCCAGACCTGTCACACATACTTAACTACCCGTCGACGTCGCTGTGACCGGCGAACCGCCTCCTTTCTAAGGGGGCGGTCCGTGCGGCGTCACACAGCAACGTCACTGAGCGGCCGCCCAATAGAAGTGGAGGGGCGGAGATGAGCGGGAGGTAACATCCCGCCCACCTCCTTCCTTCCGCATAGCAGCCGGGAGGCAGGTAAGGAGAGCTTCCTCGTTCCTGCGGTGTCACACGGAGCGATGTGTGCTGCCGCAGGAACGAGAAACAACATCGTTACTGCTGCAGTAACGATAATTGAGAATGGACCCCCATGTCACCGATGAGCGATTTTGCACGTTTTTGCGACGATGCAAAATCGCTTATTGGTGTCACATGCAACAACATCGCTAATGCGGCCGGATGTGCGTCACCAATTCCGTGACCCCAACGAGTTTGCATTAGCGATATTGTAGCGTGTAAAGCCCCCTTTACTGGTCTAGGAAAATGGTAACACAACCCCAAAATTTATTTTTGCAAACTTCTGATACCTTTTCACTACTAAAATAATAAAAAACTGGACATGTTTGGTATCGCTTTAATCGTACTGATGATAAGAATCATATTTTTAAATCATTTTTACCACAAAATGTACTCCGAAAAACAATTTCCAAAAAGAATGCTGATGTGAAAATTCAAAATTTCTCTCCCATTTGGATTTTTTCTCTATTTTGCAGTGTCCTATGTTGTAAAAAGAATGGTGCCATTGAAAAGTACAGCTTGTCCTGCAAAAAACAAGCTCACATATCTATGTGGACAGAAAATTAGAAAAATGTTGGCTTTGGGAGGAAAAACGAAAACAAAAATTGGCCGTATCATGACGGGATTAATTACTGTCAACTCCAAAGACATAGAGAGTGAAGCCGGTGGTGATTGGGTGCAGGGAACGCGAGGGAATGCAAGTGCCGACACTGCTGGAACCGTGCCCGCACAAAAGGTCAAGTATAAGCTTTTTTATTTTAATGGGGGCAGACAAGGTGAATAAGAAGGTGTTGTCCGAGTAGTGAGCAACCCCTTTAAGTAATCTACAACTCATTGACAAGTATACCGGACATGTCAAAGCTGGCCAAATTCCTAGGCAAGGAGTATCTGCTTGCAAGCTGTTCACTATTCAGCTTGGAAGTGCTGCTCTGAAGCGGCCTAGATCTGTGCAGCTTCAGTGCCAGTGCCTTCTAAGATTTTCAACAGGCAAAGCTACCTCTGCTAGCAGCATTGTAAAGTGGACAATTCAGGCCAACAGCTAAGCCATGCCTGAATAGTCAATCTTCAGGATAATAGGAAAGCAGTGCTCTCCTGAAGATGCAAGAGTGACAAACCCTTCAAGGCCTCTTTATGTGTAGAGACTTAAGCTGGTGTCACACACAGCGACAACGACAACGACGTCGCTGCTACGTCACCATTTTCTGTGACGTTGCAGCGACGTCCCGTCGCTGTCGCTGTGTGTGACATTCAGCAACGACCTGGCCCCTGCTGTGAGGTCGCCGGTCGTTGCTGAATGTCCAGCTTCATTTTTTGGTTGTCACTCTCCCGCTGTGACACACACATCGCTGTGTGTGACAGCGAGAGAGCGACGAAATGAAGCGAGCAGGAGCCGGCACTGGCAGCTGCGGTAAGCTGTAACCAGCGTAAACATCGGGTAACCAAGGGAAGACCTTTCCCTGGTTACCCGATGTTTACGCTGGTTACCAGCCTCCGCTCTTGCTGCCAGCGCCGGCTCCTGCACTGTGACATGTGGCTGCAGTATGCATCGGGTAATTAACCCGATGTATACTGTAGCAAGGAGAGCAAGGAGCCAGCGCTAAGCAGTGCGCGCGGCTCCCTGCTCTCTGAACTGTGACATGTAGCTGCAGCACACATCGGGTTAATTAACCCGATGTGTGCTGCAGGAGAGCAAGGAGCCAGCGCTAAGCGCGGCTCCCTGCTCTCTGCACATGTAGCACAGCGACGTTATGATCGCTGCTTCTGCTGTGTTTGACAGCTAAGCAGCGATCATAACAGCGACTTACAAGGTCGCTGTTACGTCACCGAAAATGGTGACGTAACAGCGACGTCGTTGTCGCTGTCGTTTAGTGTGAACCCAGCTTTAAAGGGAATTTATCAGCAGGTTTTTGCTATGTAAGCAAAAAACAGCGTACTCTAGGGGTTAACACAGAGAATTCAGGGATGCCTGTCTTATCAAAGTCTAATCATTGTTTATTTGCTATGTTTGTTTAAACAGCAGGACTTATCATTGCTCGGACTATAATGTCATGCTCATGGCACTCCAGCACATCCTCTCCTGTGGTTGGCACCTCATAGTCAATGCACAATGTCTTTAGAGACCCTGGTGTGGGCGGGGTCAGCTCTCTCATCTCTGCTACATGACTAAATCTAAAAATGTTGATTGTGTCAGAATGGCTGCAGCCAGTAATCTAAGTGATACATCATTGGGTTCAGGATCTCTTTGCCTACATCATGCTGCTGTCAGATGATGTAGCAAAAACCTGCTGACAAATTCCCTTTAAAAGGCACCCATACAGTTGCATTTTATGTTTACCTCTATATGCCTCTATCTAAAAATGTAGCACACGCCATCAGTAGATTTATTTACAGTATCCTCCCTTATAAGCATTGCTTCTATAGTACAGAGCCATTTGGAGCAACATGTGCCTCCATTCCCTACACATGGTTCTGTTGGTTTCATAAGGTCTTATATTCTTTATTTGTTTAGGATTCACTCCCAATTTTGCCTTTAAAAACAAATGTATAATATGGATCCAATGTGCACTGTATGAAATAGATCTTATATTGTCTAATTGGTAGTTGTTTAGCAAATGACATTTATTCAAGTCCTGCAGAAAAGACTGTTTTTCACCATAAATGCAGCAATTATCATTGATGTTTGTTTGCAGGGAAATTGTTTGTGTAATTTGCACATGTGTAGTTGACTTGAAAGATAACGTAAGTGAAAATATTTTTCACAGCAGGCAATTACATTCTGTCATTTTGCTGGCAAAGATCATACAATTATAGCAATCAACATTTTGCTTCTTGTTTTTTTTCTGCAATATTTATTTTTATTGAAAACACACATTAACAGCTAACAAATGGCTAGTAAAGAGCAAAAGCAGCAATTCACATTTATATTCCCTGAAAATGGGGAGGAAACTGTAAGGAAGACCGGATTAATTTGTTTTTAAACACTCTTTTAATAAAATTGGAACAGCATTTGATGTTGTAAAATTGGAAGATTAACCCCTTCAACCCCTGGCGATTTTTCATTTTTCGTTTTTGTTTTTCCTCCCATTCTCCAAGCGCTATAACTTTTTTACTTTTCTCTCACTCTTGCCATATGAGGGCTTATTGTTTGCGGGACGAGTTGTACAGTGACTTGCGAAAGCATTCGACCACCTTGAATTTTTCAACCTTTTCCCACAATTCAGGCTTCAAACATAAAGATAAAAACTTTAAATTTTATGATGAAGAATCAGCAACAAGTGGGACACAATTGTGAAGGTGAATGATATTTATGGCTTATATTAAATTTTTGTAAAAAATAGAAAAGTGGGGTGTGTAATATTATTCGGCCCCTTTACTTTCAGTGCAGCAAACTCACTCCAGAAGTTCAATGAGGATCTCTGAATGATCCAATGTTGTCCTAGATGACTGATGATGATAAATATAAGCCCCTGTGTGTAATCAAGTCTCCGTATAAATGCACCTGCTCTGTGATAGTCTCAGTGTTCTGTTTAAAGCGCAGAGAGCATCATGAAGACCAAGGAACACAACAGACAGGTCAGTGATACTGTTGTGGAGAAGTTTAAAGCCGGATTTGGTTACAAAAAGATTTCCACAACTTTAAACATCCCAAGAAGCACTGTGTAAGCGATCATATTGAAATGGAAGGAATATCATACCACTGCAAATCTACCAAGACCCAGCCGTCCATCTAAACTTTAATCTCAAACAAGGAGAAGACTGATGAGAGATGCAGCCAAGAGGCCCATAAACACTCTGGATGAACTGCAGAGATCTACAGCTGAGGTGGGAGAGTCTGTCCATAGGACAACAATCAGCCGTATACTACACAAATGTGGCCTTTATGGAACAGTGGCAAGAAGAAAGCCCTTTCTCAAAGATATCCATAAAAAGTGTCGTTTAAAGTTTGCCACAAGCCTGGGAATGACACCAAACATGTGGAAGAAGGTGCTCTGGTCAGAGGAAACCAAAATCGAACTTTTTGGACACAATGCCAAACGTAAAAGCAACACAGCTCATCACCCTGAACACACCATCCTCACTGTCAAACATGGTGGTGGCAGCATCATGGTTTGGGCCTGCTTTTCTTCAGCAGGGACAGGGAAGATGGTTAAAATTGATGGGAAGATGGATGGAGCCAAATACAGGACCATTCTTGAAGAAAACCTGTTGGAGACTACAAAAGACCTGAGACTGAAATGGAGATTTGTCTTTCAACAAGACAATGATCCCAAACATAAAGCAAAATCTACAATGGAATAGTTCACAAATAAACGTATCCAGGTGTTAGATTGACCAAGTCACAGTCCAGACCTGAATCCAATCGAGAATCTGTGGAAAGAGCTGAAAACTGCTGTTCACAAACGCTCTCCATCCAACCTCACTCAGCTCCACCAAAGGAAGAATGGGCAAGAATTTCAGTCTCTCGATGTGAAAAACTGATAGATACATACCCCAAGCGACTTGCAGCTGTAATCGCAGCAAAAGGTGGCGCTACAAAGTATTAACTTAAAGGGGCCGAATTATATTGCATGCCCCAATTTTCAGTTTTTTATTTTTTACAAAAATTTAAAATAAACAATAAATATCGATCACCTTCACAATTGTGTCCCACTTGTTGCTGATTCTTCATCATAAAATGTAAAATTTTTATCTTTATGTTTGAAGCCTGAAAGGTTGAAAAATTCAATGGGGCCGAATACTTTTGCAAGGCACTGTACTTTTGAATGAAACTATTAGTTTTACCATATAGTGTACTGGAAAATGGGAAAAAATCCAAGTGGGGTGAAATTGCAAAAAAAAAAGTGCATTTGC
Source organism: Anomaloglossus baeobatrachus (assembly GCF_048569485.1). Classification (NCBI taxonomy): domain Eukaryota; kingdom Metazoa; phylum Chordata; class Amphibia; order Anura; family Aromobatidae; genus Anomaloglossus; species Anomaloglossus baeobatrachus. Next base: position 75,697,051 of record NC_134360.1, read on the forward strand.
ATGATTGTTTTGGGGGTCTTTTATTTACCATGTTCACTATATGGTAAAACTGATGTATGGGTGTGATGCCTCATGTTGGTACGAGTTTGCAGATACCAAACATGTATAGGTTTACTTTTATCTAAATGCTAAAAAAAAAAATCAGAAGTTTGCCCAAAAAAACAATAGCGCTTTTCTTGCCATATTTCGACGCCCGTAGCGTTCTTATTTTTTCTGTATCTGGGTCTCAGTGATAGCTTTTTTTTTTGCGGCTTGAGCTGATGTTTTTAAATATACCATTTTTCCATATATGCTACGTTTTGATCGTCTGTTATTGCATTTTAATGCAATGTTGCGACAACCAAGAACCGTAATTTTGTCGTTTGGAAATTTTTTCTCTCTATGCCGTGTGCAGATCAGATTAATTGATTTTATATTTTGATGAATCAGGCATTTCTGAACGCAGCAATGCCAAATATGTGTATTTTTTATTGTTTTATTTTCAATGGGGCGAAAGGGGAGTGATTTGAAGTTTTAGATTTTTTTTCAATTGTTTCATATTTTTTAAAACTTTTTTTCCCTTTTTTTGTTGATTTTACTATTCCTCCTAGGGGAATTTATGACTGTAGTGGCCAATCACTTGTGCTGAATTTTAGAGATGCGTGAACCTGATGTTCGAGATTCGAACACAGACTAGAAAAAAACCCCCCAGAGTTTGAGTTCAAAGTTCAAGTCAGTTACAAATGCAAACTACTCAAGCAAGCATCGCTGTGCTTGGGTACATTCGGTGCTCAGCCCAGTGTGAGCCGCTTGCAGTGATTGATCAGCTCGCACTGGGGATAAAATCAGAGTGATCAGATGTAATGTGCACACACACAAAAAAAATAATTAAAAAAAAAATGGTTCAGGTCAAGTCAGAGTCACAAACCAAACCTTATCTAATTGGATCAGCAGACATGTGGAGGGGATTACCACGGGCATGCCGCCAGAGCCCATGGTAACCAGGGGGAGGCGACCTTGGACATACATATACATCCAAGGTCGTAAAGGGGTTAAGTAGTTGTGCTAGTGAACAGGATCTTATATTGTTAGAGTCTTTAAAGGGAATCTGTCAGCAGATTTTTGCTACCTCATCTGAGAGCAGCATGATGTAGCAAAGAGATCCTAAATTCAATGATTTATCACTTAGACTACTGGCTGTAGCCATTCTGACACATTCAGAATTTTAGTTTTAGCCATGTAGTAGAGCTGAGTGAGTTTTCCCACCAACACCAGGCTCTCTATAGAGATTGTATATTAATATTGAGGTGTCAATCAAAGGAGACGGGGTGCCGGACTGGCGTGTGAATGACATTGTAGTTTGAGCAATAATAAACATTCTGGTGCTTAAACAAACATAGCAAATAAACAACAGATTGGATAGATCTTCTTACGTAGCAAAAACCTGCTGACAGATTCCCTTTAACTAGTTATAGTAAACTCATAGGGCCTGAATTCATCATCTGTGATGATTTTTAACCTCTTCATGACACATGACGTACTGGGTACATCATGGTTCGTGGCAGGGTAATCCCCGCCGGCTGCCGCGGTGAGCCTGCAGTGATCCCTGCATATGTCAGTTGATTTCAACAGCTGACATGTGTGGCTTTCAGGCGCGGGTGGATCCACGATCCACTTGTGCCTGTTAATCCCTTAGGCTCTGTGTGCACACTGCGTTTTTACCCATGGTTTTACCTGCAGTTTTGCTGCAGAAATTTCTTGAGAAATGTTTGTAATCTTTCTGCAGACATTTCCCAGCAAAACCTATGGGGGGAAAAAATAGCTGTGCGCACACTGCGTTTTTTTCTCAAGAAAAATTCTTTCTGCAGAATTTCTTGAGAAAATTTCTTGAGAAAATGTGCATGTCACTTCTTTTCCACAGGTACCTGTGGTATTTCACTCCATTCACTGTAATGTAATCGCAAAATACCGCGGGTATATGTTCATCACTGCCCTGCGTTTTGCAGGGAAGTGACGTCATTATGACAGGAAGAGGAAGCCGAGCAGAGTAAACACACACATCACACTCCCTGGACGATGCACGGAAGCACTTCCGTGTGACCTCCGGCGGGTGCCCGTGCAGTCTGTGTCCCGCTCCAGATCCGTGGCTGCCCGCACAGCAGTGTCAGTGTCTGGCCGCACTGCAGTGTCAGTGTCTGCCCATCCTGCAGTGTCAGTGTCTGCCCGCCCTGCAGTGTCAGTGTCTGCCCGCCCTTCAGTGTCAGTGTCTCCCCGCTCTGCAGTGTCAGTGTCTGCCCGCCCTGCAGTGTCAGTGTCTGCCCGCCTTGCAGTGTCAGTGTCTGCCCGCCCTGCAGTGTCAGTGTCTGCCCGCCCTGCGGTGTCAGTGTCTGCCCGCAGTATCAGCAGCTTCTCACCCTGCAGTGCTGGCAGCCACGGGGCTGACTTCAGGAGGTTAGATGAGATCATTACTGCAGTGACGATCTCCTGCTCTCCTGACGTCACCGCTGTCACTGACTTCTATGCCCATCTCGCGGGCGGCCCGAGACTGTCACTAGTTGTGACGTTACGGGCTCTCGCGATACTGCTGAGAATGCGGCGGGCATAGAAGTGAGTGACAGCACTGACGTCAGCAGTGCAGGAGATCGTCACTGCAGGTAATGATCTCATCTAACCTCCTGAAGTCAGCGCTCGTCATACCCTGCAGTGACCTGGGCTGACCTCATGATGTTAGCTCAGGTCAGTGCATGACTCTCCCAGCCAATGGGGAACATTCTGTTCTTCATTGACTGGGAAAGTGACTATGGTATGGTATGGACCCCCTTATTGGATTATGCCGGACCTGGAATTGATTGTTCTTTTCAATAAATTGGTGAAAGAGGGAATGTTTTGGGGAGTGTTTTTTCAAATAAAACTTTTTTTGTTGTCTATTTTTTATTTCTTACTGACTGGGTTGGTGATGTCGGGTATCTCATGGACGATTGACATCCCTAATGCCAGGGCCTGATGCCAGGTGACATTACACATCTGGCATCAACCCCATATATTACCCTGTTTGCCACTGCACCAGGGCAACGGGATGAGTTGGGGCGAAGCACCAGGATTGGCGCATCTAATGGATGCGCCACTTCTGGGGTGGCTGCGGCCTGCTATTTTTAGGCTGGGTAGTGACCTATAACAGTGGACCTCCCTAGTCTGAGAATATCAGACCACAGCTGTCCGCTTTACCTTGGCTGGTGATCCAATTTGGGGGGATCCCACGTTTTTTGTTTTAAATTATTTATTTAATGTAAAATAACAGTGTATGGTGCCCTCTGTTTTGGATTACCAGCCAAGGTGAAGCTGCCAGCTGTGGTCTGCAGGCTGCAGCCGTCTGCTTTACCTTAGCTGGCTACAAAAGATAGGGGGGACCTCACGTCGTTTTTTTTTTTAAATTATTTATATTTTGGCTAAATACAAGGCTAAGCACCCTTTAGTGCCACATGAAAGTCACTAAAGGGTGCTAGCTTAGAATATGCAGGGAGGTGGGACATTATATAGGTCTTTCTCATCTATTATCTATCTATCTATCTATTCATCTATCCATCTTTCCCTCTATCCATTATCTGTCTGTCTATCTATCTATCGATTATCTATTATCTATATTATTTATTGCAGTTACAGCATAAAAAACCGGAGGGACCACCCTGCAGAAAAACCGCGGCATAAATGCGGCAAAATCGCGGCAAAAACGCATTCATTTTTACCGCGGTTTTGGTGCGTTTTTTTACCGCAGGTGCGGTAATCTTCAACTCCCAGAAGTTTCTCAAGAAATTTTCTTGAGAAAAAAAATCACATTTCTAGTGCGCACATAGCCTTACATCGCGTTGTCAAAATGTGACAGTGCAATATACATACCCGATGCTGTAAGCGCTCACTCACCCACCGCCATCGGAAGTCACATGACATGATCACGTGAAGCTGATGGTTGCCTTTGTAGCACAGGGTCATGTGATGACTACTGTAGCTATCATGAGTCACTTCCTCTTTCTAGCGAGAAAGCACTCCCTGCAAAAGGAGAGCAGCATTTCAGCAGATCTCAGCTGTGCAGTTGTGATCTACAGAAATGCATAAAAGATCAAACTGCTGATCCTAATAGCCCCCAAGGGGGATTAGTAAAATGATAAAAAAGTTAAAAAAAGTTTTAAAAAATAAAAAAACTTAAATGTTCAAACCAACCCCCATTTGCCCCATTGAACATTAAAGTGTTAAAAAAAAATAGAAATTGCTACATCTATCAAAATATAAAATCAATTATTAAACCAGTAAATGGTATAGCTGGAAAAAAAAAATCCAAATTCCAAAATGACGTTTTTCGGTCAGCGCACATTTTGCGCAAAATGCAATAACAGGTGAAACGTAGTATCTACGCAAAAATGGTACCGATAAAAACATCAGCTTGAGACGCAAAAAATAAACCATCACTGAGCCCCAGATACTGAAAAATGAGAACTCTTCGAGTCGTGGAAAATGGCGCAAAACATGCACCACTTTTTTTAGACAAACCTATAAAAAAATTAACCCTTTAGATAAAAGTAAACCTAGTGAATTTGGTGAATAAAATATCCAAAAAACAATTGTGCAATCGCATGTTTTTTGCAATTTTTCCGGACTTGGAATTTTTTTGCCATTTTCCAGTGCACTATATGGTAAAACTCATGGTTTCATTTAAAAGTCCAACTCATCCTGCAAAAAATAAGCCCTTATATGTCAAGATTGACGGAAAAATAAAAAAGTTATGGCTCATGGAAGAAGAGGAGCAAAAAATACAAAACAAAACAGAAAAACAGAAAATTGCCCAGGGGTGAAGGGGTTAAATCACTTTTTTTGTATTGTGGTATTTGCTGGGTTTTTTTGCATCCAATTTAACAAACTAGTTCACACAGTTAATGAATTTTGCACAGTCAAACTAAAAAAAGGCTTTTTTCCTTTCCTTAACAGATTTTGCGAGTCTTTAGTACAGAAAGTTTTAGTGCATGTGACACGCCCGCACTGGGGCCGTGGGGCACTCATTACAGGCCGTTCCTTGTCTGGGGGGAGGGATGTCACAGCGGCAAGGCCCGCCGGTTCCATGACCTCGGTGGTGTCGTTATAAAAAGGGGATAGTTACAATGGATGATGATAGTTATTTGTGACACCACCTGTGCTACTCGGCCAGAGAGAGCCGATGCTGCGGGATGGGACCTCGGGGGCAGATGGTGATGCAGCTTTGTTGGTATATTTCTCCACAGGTAGAGCTGGGCCCCAGGACTGTTGGGAGTAGTAGTCTTTGTAATTGATGGAGGGACTTAACGTTGGGGTGCAGGACTGAGGACACCGGTAGTAACTGGACAACACAAGGACCGTAGTTTCGTTTACCTTTTACTTGGTAGGTGATGATACAGGCCCGGAAGACTGGTCCAGCAGGTAACGGAGGTCCGGTGAGCCTGGAAGCAATGGAGGGAATCCATCTAGCCAGGTGAGTTGTAGGCCTTCCTTTTAGCGCTCTAATGTGCGGGTCCCTGCAGCTTGGAGCTACACTGCGATTCTCTTCCTTGTGGTGGTTGTCATTCTTACCCGTATGGCGGGCAGCGCAAGCCTTTCACGGGTACCGCTCCTTCCATTGTGGCTCTGGGCTCTACTTTGCTGCTTTATCTCTGGGTGTTCTGTGGGGCCAGGGATCTCCTGTCCTCCGAGTTTAACTGATAGGGCTTTAGCACCCACGCAGCCTAGGACCCTGGTGTCCTGCATCTTACGCTTGGTCCTGAGAGAACTATATCTCAGCTCTCTTACCAGAGACCGTCTTCACTCCTCTCCCTACTTGTTCTGATCAGTTTCACTTTCTGTCTGTGTGTGTGTGGGTGTCTAACTCCTCCTCCGGGCCAGAATGCATAGGGAAGCTCCCCAGTTTCTGGGTTTGAGTACTTCCCCTTCTGGTCTGGAGTAGGAAGTGTTGAGTGCTGGTATACCTATCATCGGAGACCTCCCATCCTTGCTTCCAGGCATAGCACCAACCCCTGTGAAGAGGGCAATGTTACTGTGCAACTGAACCACTGGCGTGCCACACATGTTTTGCAAAATGACTCAAAAATTGTAAGGGATGTTGGTTGTGATGGAATATTGTCATACATAGCATCACTTCCAGGATGAAGGGAAACTGGAGTACATTAGTGATACATTTTGTGACTTTTTGAAAAGCCACAACTGATCCATCAAGCAAAAACATCTGGAAACCTGGATTCCTGCCCACAGTGACGAAAAAGTGAATACATATATGTGAGGCAAATCCCGGGATATGAAGATGAATTATGACTCCAGTCATAATCCCTCATCACTCCCTGGCAGTGCCCCCTCCCTTCTTGTTCTCAGTGTTCCACTTACACCTCCATGGCCATGTCCTGTGATATGGAGATGAGGTGGTGTGGGAACAATGGACACAGGATGACTCCCTGCCGTCACCCTGTAGTAGGAGCTGCTAGCTAGTTAGCAAGGCTATGGAAATAGCCAGACAGAACGACTCCAGTAAAAAATGGTTCATATCTCGCAAGCCATATTTCCGATAAATATGGCAACTATAAAAATGGTGTCTCCGCATGCGGACGATGCCGGCACACCCTTTTTATGGGAGCAGGACATTGGGAAATGCCCCAGGCGTGATATCAGCCAATGGGGAACTGGCAGACAGGTCATGAGTCCCCTCGTTCTGTAGCTAAATTCATAACTGTCACAATGAGAGCATTGGCGTCCGCCTACGACGCTCCCAGGCAAAGTTATGGCCCATATTCCATGTTGTGGATTGTCCATAACTCAAGCCAGGGGTGGAGCAGTGCTCCCTGTGAGGTCACTAAGGTAGGAGGGGACCTGGATCTGCCCAGGTTGATAACCCTACTTCGGCCATTTTCCAGTGTTCTTTTCGCTGGGGGCACGTGTAGGAAACATCTGTGGGAAGGATCCTAGAAACCTGGGTACAGCGCCCCCCTGTGGCCAGACGCAACAAGGTAACTGCTGGAACTGTGTATGCCTGTTTGTAACCCATGCTTTGATTGTAACTGTACTCTGACATATGTATATTCTGTAGATTCCCTATTGTATATATTGTAGTTTCTAGTGTGCTTTAGGCTGATTAAATTATATAATTAATCTTGGGCTGTTCTGTTATCTCGATCTTGAATCCCACGTCTGTGTGTTCGGCTAATAGTTACCGTGAAGCGGTTGGTGGCAGCGAGTTGTGCCAAGGATTATTGTGGGGAGGCCAGTGAGATTCAGGGAGGTTTTATATATTCCGCCCGCGGAGGTCGGGGGAATATATACCCTACTCTCACCGGGGACCCTTCAATAATCGGCATAAGTAGTATAGCGGCCTCCTTGCTTATGGTCGGGCAATTCCATAATTGGCCTGACTATAAGAGGGGCGCTAGAGAGCGCGTCACGTGCTCTGTCTGTCGGTCGGGAGGTATAAAGGAGGGGTGACCCCCACTTGTTACCCCCCGATTGTGACGTACTGGTAGCCAGCGCGGGGGATTTCTGAGTGACCCCCCCGGTGGTTTGTGACAATATATATTACACTTTAAAAATGGCACAAATGAAAAGATGAATTTGGTGCAAACAGAAATAGGAGCAAAACGGTAAAAACTTGACAAAAAAATATAAATGCAATAATGAATTGGGCTTGTAATGTATTTAGGAATTTACTTTTGAGCATAATTCTGTTAAACTTGGTATATCTGAAGCTTTTCATTTAGAAATGATTCATTCTCAAGCTTTGAAAGTTATGTGACAGGCTCAGTCATAACGGAGAAGTTTCCTTTTGATCACTTTTTAAATCTGGATACTCTCCAAAAACAAACCTTTCATCAATAACTTCAGATTATATACCTGCAGAATTTATGTTCTCTGACTTCTATTTAGATTTTATACAAAGAGGCATGTTCATCACCTACAAAATGTGGACTTTTCCGACAATTTCAGTAAAATTGATGGATATGTTGAATAAAATCATTTTCCACATTATAGTGGCATTAGACATTGCTGCAAAGAACTAGGAATTCACCAAACACCAGAATGAACAAGTAAAATAAATCAAAATAGGATGGTGTGTTAAGGCCGCTTTACACGCTGCGATATCGGTACCGATATCGCTAGCGTGGGTACCCGCCCCATCTGTTGTGCGACATGGGCAAATCGCTGCCCGTGCCGCACAACATCACCCAGACCCGTCACACATACTTACCTGCCCGGCGACGTCGCTGTGACCGGCGAACCGCCTCCTTTCTAAGGGGGCGGTTCGTTCAGCATCACAGCGACGTCACAGCTGCGTCACTGAACCGCCGCCCAATAGAAGAACATCCCGCCCACCTCCTTCCTTCCGCATAGCGGCCGGGAGGCAGGTAAGGAGAGCTTCCTCTTTCCTGCGGTGTCACACGGAGCGATGTGTGCTGCCACAGGAACGAGGAACAACTTCGTTACTGCTGCAGTAACGATTTTTGAGAATGGACCCCCATGTCACCGATGAGCGATTTTGCACATTTTTGCAATGATGCAAAGTCGCTCATAGGTGTCACACGCAATGGCATCGCTAATGCGGCCAGATGTGCGTCACCAATTCCGTGACCCCAACGAGTTCGCATTAGCGATGTCGTAGCGTGTAAAGCCCCCTTTACTCCAAACAGATTGGGACATTGTATGAAGCCTGCTTTACATACTGCAATTTATCGTGCTATCGCATTTGTGATCACATCTGCCCCCATCGTTTGTGCGGCACGGGCAATTTCTTGCCCGTGTCGCACAAAGTCGGTAACCCCCGTCACATGTACTTACCTTACAAACGACCTCGCTGTGGGTGGTGAACATCCTCTTCCTGAAGGGGGAGGGATGTTCGACATCACAGCGATGTCACACAGCGGCCGCCCAATGGAAGCGAAGGGGCGGAGATGGGCGGGACGTACACATCCCACCCACCTCCTTCCTTCCGCATTGCCGGCGGGACGCAGGTAAGCTGCAGTTCAACATTCCCGGGGTGTCACACGGAGCGATGTGTGCTGCCCCAGGAACGATGAACAACCGGCGCACAGAAGGACGTTCAATTTTTAGAAAATGTGCGACATGTCAACAAGCAACGATAAGGTGAATATTTTTGCTCGTTAAGAGACGCTCGTAGCTGTTACACGCTACTATATGTCAAACGGCGCCGGATGTGCGTCACTTACGACGTGACCCCGACGACATATCGTTTGATATATCGTAGCGTGTAAAGCCCGCTTTACATTCTTTTGGAAAATTGCTCTAAAATATTTTTGTTGAGACAATCTTAAGTCCCTTGGAACGGTTTTTCAACTTATACTAGTGTGTAAGGGGGGGTTAAAAAGTAGTTTACCAACTCCCTCACAAACAAAATGGTTTGCTACAATTTTGGACTCCCCTAGGGCTACCTTTTTCTATTTATCTTCTGTTCTTTACTTAAAGGGGTTTTCCCACAAACAAAGTTAATTTTAAAGTAAATTTTAATCAATAGATCTTCGAATAATAATAATAATTTCCACATTTGGATGTGTTTTAAAAAAATGTTCCTGTGCTGAGAGAATCTTATATATGTGCCCCTGCTGTGTACTGTGTAATGGCTGTGTCTGACCGTACAAGAAGATGGTCTGATTATACTACAACCTCTCAGCACTGGTGGACACAAAAGTGTATAAAGACATTACAGTACAATTACATTACAGCTGATTCTTGTGAGGTAAAACATTTCCGTCTGTGTTCAAAAAATGTTTTGTTTCAAAAAAGAATAATGCGATCTCGTGCTGTAACTGCCTTATACTGTGTTTTCCCAAAAATATGACCTACTCTGAAAATAAGCCCTTGGATCAATTGTTGGCCATTCTGGAGTATGCTTAAAATATAAGCCCTGCTCCACTAAATAAGCCCTAGTTGTGGTTCATTAAGGAAGTGTCCAAGCAGCTAAAAAGTTGTAGAATACCACAGGGCACTTAGTTAAAGAGAGCAGATACCCCCAAAGGAGAGCATTCAGCCACAAAAAAAAGCAGACACCCCCCCAAAAAAAATCGCATTCACCAGAGCCCAAACATTTACAGTTGGCAAGTGCCGACAGTGGATGGGATCTCACACAGAGATCTACGTTTGTGACAGGTCGTTCGCCATTCCAGCTGCATTGCACTGCAGCTTTCACAGACAGATCGGTTCCCGTATGACAGCTCTTTCATTAACTCTGCACGAGTGATACTGCTTTCGGCCAGCAGGGGAACACACCACTGTGAAAAGCAAGGAGATCTAACAGCAACGCAGCTTTGTATGTGAGAGCCCATTCACTTGCCAATTCTATTGTTTAGGGTTTGGTAAGTGCGATTCTTTTGGGGGGATGTCTGCTCTTTTTTGGGGGTAAACAGTAGATAGAGAATAATAAATTAAAAATGGAAATTTAAATATAAATACTTTATGTCAGTTAGACAGTAATGGCACCACATACAGCAAATAAATAGGGAAAGGTATGAACATTTAAATTACTGTAATAACCCTGAGTGGACTATTTATGGTATGATATATAGCCATTAATAAATTATAAAAGGATATCTTTATTACTTGTATGAAATATCACAAAAGGTTAAAAGAAGAAGAGTACTTTGTTATTTATTTATTATTTAAATGTATTCATATTCATATACCTTATTTTTGAATAAATGTTGATATTTTGCTCAAAAAATAATGTGGATTCTTGTTCATGGAAAAATATAAGACATCCCCTGAAAATAAGCCCTAGAGCAGTTTTTGTACAAAAAAATAATATAAGACCATTGTGGAGACACAAGGGTCAGTGGGTGCTCTTGTCCGCTGGCTTGGCTGTCTTCAGAAAGACCGCACTCCTTCCCTGTGGGAAAAACACTTCTCAGGCAACAGAGGGTGAGGGAACCACACATTTGTAAGACTTTATTGGTTCGCCAACAGGCAAAATAAAATTATACATTCCCAGCAAGAACACAAGATGGTACAAGCGAAAGAATTTCCCCCTTCCAATGGCAAGCCGGGGATTCGAATCTTTATGAGTTTGGGGTTTCCAGGGCCAATTATCCCAGTTCAGCAGTACCCCGCTTTTTGTGGTCACCCACTGAAAAGAGTTACCGGCAAACTTGGGAAGCTGGTTGAGCACAGTGAGATATGTAGCCAGTAGTCCCAACCTGGGTTCTCCAAGCTAATTTGTGGGCTCATTGTTGAGCAGTGAAGCAGCTATGTGAACCTCCAGCTGGAACAGTGGCACTTCTAAAAAGCTACCAACTGATCCAGCCTTAAACAACTTTTCCACTACAGTGGTACCTCGCTTAACGAGTAACCCACTTTACGAGAATTTCGCTTAACAAGCAAAGCTTTCTGTAAATTTGTAACCTGCTTTACGAGAAAGCTTTGCTGTACGAGCGAAATTCTCACCGCACACACTTCCGGTTTCGTCCATCCACCACACTGTGACCCGCACTTGCAGTCCACACAAACACACACATGTACGCACAAACACACACAAACACACACGCACGCAAGCACATACAGTATTATTCTCACCTTACCTTCCGTTCCACCGCCGGTCTCATCATTCTTGTAGTTCCCGGGTACATGGAGATGTCCTCGCGGCGAACTACAAGACCCAGGAGGCTTGCGATGGAACGAAAGGTAAGGTGAGCATATAATATAACATATTATGTTTACCTTTCGTTTCATCGTCGGCCTCCTGGGTGCTGTAGTTCGCCGCTGCGCTCCAGTCCACACTGTGTATCTGCATCCATAGCGACGAGGGAGGAACTTCCTGTCACCGATAATGAAAGGCAGAGCGCTGGCCAATCAGAGGCAAGCGGCTCTGCCTTTGACGTCAGCACTCTGGCCGGGAAGTTCCTGCCTCGTTGTTATGGTAACGCGATACACAGCCCGGCCCCGTACCAGAGAACAGCAAGTCCCAGCAGACCGGCGATGGAACGGAAGGTAAGGTGAGCATATAATATGTGTGTGTGCATGTGTGTTTGTGTGAGTTTGTGTGAGTTTGTGTATGTTTGTGTGTGTGGTTGTGCATATTTGTGCATGTGTGGAATGACAGAATAGGGGACATTTTAGAAGTTGTGGAACGGATCGTCAGCATTGCAATGATTTCCTATGGGAAACCTTGCTCTGCTGAACGAGTACCTTGATTAACAAGCACAGTCCCAGAACGGATTGTTCTCGTTAAGCAAGGTTCCACTGTACTAATGTGACCCTCTTTCATTTGGACTAACTACTCCAAACCAGCGCTTGTCACATGAAAGCACCGCACTGTAAAGCAGGCTAAGAGGAGAGTAAAGTGTGATTTGGACATGCACACCCCGACTGCTGTCGCTCACAGAGAGGTATCCCTGTCTCGACCAGTGACATGCTCTGCTCAGTTTTCTGATTACAGCCTCCAGACTGGAAGGATCAAGGCTACAACATAACATAGGAATATACGTACCGCAGAGAGATCAGCTGACAGGAGCAGGGTAGGTAGCAGAAGTACAGTACAGACCAAAAGTTTGGACACACCTTCTCATTCGAAGAGTTTTCTTTATTTTCATGACTCTGAAAATTGTAGATTCACATTAAAGGCATCAAAACTATGAATTAACACATGTGGAATGAAATACTTAACAAAAAAGTGTCAGTGGAAGTGCGACTTGAAGTCCCCGTCAGCGGAGTCCAGCTGAAAAACTTGAGAATCCGCCATCTTTGGCACGAAGAGTTCCCGCCCGAGCCGTCTTCCCTGAGCAGAAAGGGCGCGAAAGCAAGCCCCCGCCCCCCCGGGAGCGGAGCGGAGCAAAGAAGCTAGAGAAGTGCTTGGAAAAGACCAAGGGGGGCGGGTGAGGACCGTTTGCCATGTGACCGTATGGATAAAGGGCAGGGACGCCAGGACCTCGCCACCCGTCTTGTTCCTGGAACCTGAGCATACAGCATGTCTGCCCCGTCTGAGAGCCCCGAATTCCCGGAGCCCGCGCCTGGAACATCGGCGTGGGTGGAGGCCCGGACAACCCTCATGTGCTGCCGGCTGGAGGTCCAGGTGAGGTACCTGATGGAGCAATGGGTGGCCAAGATGGGAGAGATAGCCGCGGCCATGCGGGCACGCGAGATGGGGGAATTTGGAAAAAAGGGCGAGCGACCCACACCCCTATGTCCTTGAGGGACCGGCCGCTGCGACTGAGGGACCCGGTCTGTCCCCAATTCTCCTGTCGCCCCCTCCGCTGCCCGTATCGGTCACTGCCGCTTCCCCGCTTGGTCTGCCCTCCCCCCCGACACCGGTGGTAGAGCCCGTTCCAGTTGCCCAGAAGGACCCGCCCGTAGAAGCAGCCCGCGGGCGACCGTATGCACGGCCCGCACCCGTCCCACTTCCGTGGAAGGAGGGTTTCCGGAGGAAGCCCGTTCCCGAGGAGGCCCCACTACTCCAGGAAGCAACCGCACCGGAGGAGGTCCCGGCCTCGGCAGTCCCCCCGGCCAAGATGGAGGTGCCAGATACCCAGCGGCCTGCCCGGCAGGTAAAGCTGGCCGCTCCCCACACCCAAGCCTCGGCTGAGGCGGTGCAGGGTTGTCGCTGCAGAGCAGCACTCCAGGCCATGACACAGCGGGGTTCCCAAAAGAAGGTGACGATCGTAGTCGGCACGGGAGAACTCCGTCTGGGCCCGACCCGCGCACCCGAGGGGCACGGAGACGCCCCGTATTGGGAGCGGCAGCAGAGCCAGCTGGGCCAGGAAATTGAGGCCCGGGAGAAGAGAAGGGCCGAGGTACTGGCCCGCACGATTAAAGAAAAAGAAAACCTGTGGTGTGCCACCTTCCTTGTGCGAGGCCCGAGGTACGAGGGTCAGGTCCGACGCTTTGACCCCGACAGGGGGTGGGGATTCCTGTTTGAGCCCGGCTTGGAGAAGGAGATGTTTGTATCCCGTAGGGACGTGTACCCCCACCTGCCTATGGGCCACCCGGACCGTGACCTGATCCCTGGAGAGTTGGTCACCTACCTATGTGGGGAGAGGGGCTGGTTTACCCTGAGCGTACAAAGAAGGGCGCGGCATGCAGGCCCGAGGTGCTCCCAGACCCCTCCCCCACCGTACAGCCTGGAGTTACCGTAGAGGAAAAGTACGGAGTGAAGGATGAGGAGTAAGGTGGCGGATCCCCGTTTCCACAAGAAAGTTAAAGTCCCCGTTGGGACCCACCTGCAAGTCCCCGTTGGGACCCATGTTTATGGTAGCGGACCAGCTATTGAGGCGCCCGTTGGGCTTGTAAATAGTGCCCTTATTTGGGCTTGTAAATAGTGCCCTTACTGCCCTTCCCGCAACTGCCGATCTACGGAGAGGCTGGTTGGAGGGAGGACCCGCAGCAGAGCAGGCTGGAGTCCAGTCACCACAGGAACCGGTGACCATCCTCTGGGTCAGGGGTCCCCTGGACGTGGGGCCTCTGAGTGACTGCCGGGTGCCGTTCCCGCTTGGGTTGCCTGGCCAAGTTCCTGATCCGGACTGGGGAAAAGGGGTGCTGTCCACTTCTTAGGGGCAGCATCAAGGCTAGGTTGCTTGGGTGGGGAAGCGGAAGGACATGGACCCGTTTCTATTAAAAATATATGTTTTGCAACGTTAAAGTGATGTGCCTCCTGTAAGGGAAGAAAAAAAATCTTGCTTGACTATGTAAATATGTTATTATAAATGTTTATGTGTTTCTTACCTTTTTGAAGTTAACAACAAAATAAACCGGTGATGGACGGGCAGCCCGCGGCCGGTCTGCATTAAACCAAGGGGGAATGTGACGCCCTGGACTATGCAGGTCGTCCCAGGTAGACACAACAACACTACACACCCCCTTCCCAGTTAGGTAACAGCAGTCAAACTAAAAGCCTTGTCACCACCCTCCAGGTTTGATGTCCACACCAGGGGTGGTGGAGCCAGGCAGTTGGCTCCACCCACCGAGGAGTTCACAGCCTGGAGGCGGGAAAAACAGAGGAGTTGTAGTCTAGTGGTAGTTGAGTTGAAGTCTAGCTCAGGCTCTGGAAGAGTCAAGTTCAAGTCCAGACGTAGACCTGTGCTCAGGCCTGCCAAAGACTACTCCGGTGGTTGGGTTGGAGCCCAGTCACCATTGGCAAGGAGGTAGACGGTAGTGGCTGCCTGCAGGAGACCGGGAATACCACCAGTGGAACCGTAAGGGACCGGGACAGGGTATTGACCCGCTGGAACCGAACTGGGGAGCCAACTGGATACCGGAGCACCAGGCAGGGTACTCAGACCCCGAACTAGGCTAGAAGCCGCCACCATAGTCAAATTAACTGATTGCGGTCTGGACCTCAGGGGTTCATTCCCACCTAAGTCCCGATTGAACAGCCCAACCATTCCGGATAAGTGCCACTGCCAAGGGCCAGAGATCCAAAGGGCCAGCGTCTGCGGGCAAATGGACTCCTACGACAGATACACGCCGGGGAGCGGACTACCGGTGCCTAGGCACAGGAGTCAAGATTCACATATAAAAGTGCAGGAGAAAGGCGGACATTACCAACCTGACCTGGGCCCCGTTCATCACTCTATTTGGTTTACCAGTGACTCCAGTGTCTTGTGTCAGAGTGAGTACACCAGTGCCATCAGGCACCGCACCGCACTGCACCGCAACACTACATCCTGCACCCGGGCCTCGGCCCACCGGAACCCGGGACCAACAACCCCTACCCACGGAGGGGTCAACACCTAGCTGCGCCATTACACCGCTCCCGGGATCCCCGTACCTTCACTGCAGCGGTGGTGTCCACAATCACCACAACCCGTGGTTGGCGTCACAAACTATCACCTCAAATGCAAACACCCCTAATCCCTGCGTGTAGCGCCAACTCCCTTGCAGAGCGACGTGACCCCCGGGTCCGTGAGAGGCTCAAGCCACCACCCGCAGTGCGAGCACGGATCCGAGCGGCTCGGCGGTCGCAGCCGAGCCCGCGGGGAGGTACAATAGTAACACACATGGACTTGTGTGGCCCTATATCTAGGAACATGCCGGCAATTCAACTGTCCCCTTATCCTATCCATTTTTAAATGGGTCAGTACTGTACTAAGTGCATCAGAATGGACAGTGGAGATCTCAGACCCCAAATTTTCTGTAGCTTGCCCAGGCATGGAAGATGAGGCACTCTCCCAGGACTACCGGCTTTGGTCACATTACACACTTGTATAGGCATCTGTCGTTCAATGCAGGGGCCCATAAGTTGAATCAATGGAGTTGCTGCACTCCGGAGGAGTGAGTTGAGGAAAAGAGTGAATGTGTTAGGTGAGAACCATCATATCTGAGATATGGAAAAAAAATCAGATGCAAAAACATAGTTTTGGGGAAGTTGTATCAAAGTCTTGGAAATTAGATCATAAAAACAGGCAGAGAATGAGGTTAAGTGGTTCGAGGGTCAATCTAAAAGGAAATGTAGGAGCAATGAATGAACAAAGGTCAAAAATACAGTAAATAATCCTGATGATATTGCACCATGGAAGTAATTAATAGAATAATGGATAATAGCAATGTGAACTTAAATAGTAAGTAATTATGATCAAGTTTCAAAATACTCAGATTCACAATACTTAATCCTGTTCGCAGACGCCAGAAGAGGCGATGTGTACCGCCCCACGGGCTCGGCTGCGACCGCCGAGCCACTCGGATCCGTGCTTGCACTGCGGGTGGTGGCTCGAGCCTCTCACGAACCCGGGGGTCACGTCGCTCTGCAAGGGAGTTGGCGCTACACGCGCGGATTTCAAAGGTCGATGAATACTTTTAAGTTCTCGTGGGGGGATGGTAAAGTTTTGTTTAACTTGTTTACAAGTAGCCACAACAGGCAACAGACCCAGGAGGAGGGGGGGATCCCTGTGGCACAGACACTACCAAATGTGAGCTCACGCATGCTGTGTATGTGCCACAGTACCGTACCTTCCATTCCATACATTTAAAGGGCCTAATTAAAACTTTAATTGAGAGTTATACTACAAAAGACCCCACAAATAAGCAAATTTTGAGCATACGACATCATAAGGGCCTGACGCACAGAGGAACCCCAAATATACCCTCCCATAAGGGTCTGTACCATAATACTACTACTCACCTGTTCATATCCAGATCCCATAAAGCAGAGGAATTTAAGTATATGAGAATATCCAAAAACATAATTGGAAACTATACATGTGACAGGGGTGACATCCGACTGAAATAACTACTTTACAGGAGGGAGAGGGGAGGATTAGGTAAGAGAAGGAGAAAAATCCTTAAAGCCACAATAGTTAACCTGCACAATAAACTACATTGTAAAAGTAGAATAAAAGCACATTATAAAACTCCTATTAATACACAATGCCACCCAAAACCAAAAATAATCCTAATAGTAAAACAGTAGACAATGAAACCATGTATGAGGAGTCCATGGACCAAACCCCCTCAACAGCCCAAGGTCCTACTCAATCATCAAGGAAAAATAGTGGAGACAACAATAGGGACCTATGGGCACCTGATCTCACTCCATCACTTGATGTTACGGTTAACCAAGAAAAGAAAAGAAAAGAAAAGAAATGGAAAACAAACACAACCCTGCCCAAGTCATAAATCTACATGATGACACAGACTCAAACAGGAGCAATTCTTCCAATTCAAGCCCAGTCAAAAAAGAAGCCAGAAGAGATTCAAACGACGAAGAATTCATGGTGAACTACAATGTGGGCCAGCCACTGGACCGGGAATTCTTCCACAACCTCTTCAGAGCTTACAACAAATCGCTTAAAACTGACTTAGATGACTTGAAAACATCTATGGCAATGGTAGCATCAAGATCGGAGAAAACTGAAAGAGATGTGGAGGAACTCTCAAAGGACACAAAGAACTTACAAAAAGAACAAGACAAGCTAAAAGAGGAGGTAAAATTCCTAAGAAATAAATGGATAGATAGAGAAGATAGAGACAGAAGAAGTAACTTAAAATTTCGAGGAATACCAGAAAAGATCAAAAACACAAACCTTATGACATATGTAAAGAACATAGTGAAAAAAGCTTTACCCTCCCTCCCAGAATTGGAGTATTCATTTGAACGCGTTCACAGGCTCCCAAAACCGACATTTTTAGCAGAAGAAATCCCCAGAGACGTCATTGCGAGATTTACGTTCTATAGAACAAAAGAAAAACTAATGCATTTCTTACGAAACAACAAAACTTTACCATCCCCCCACGAGAACTTAAAAGTATTCATCGACCTTTCAAAGGAGACTTTAAAAAGGAGAAGAGACTATAAGCCTATCACGGACGCTCTGAGGAAAAATGAGATCTTATACCGCTGGGGCCATCCAAACAATAATCTGATCTTCACATTTAAGCAAAAAACCATGTCAATCGAAGAGCCGGAAGAGGGGCTGAAATTGCTCAAAGACTTGAAAATTGCATCTCCCCAACCTGGGAAGGAAAAAAGATGATCCCAACAGATAATTATCAGTGCACCCTCGCTCAAGTCCCTTATCTGAATCGGGACCATCCTAATAGGCAGAAAACACTAGCCCACAAGGAGAAATTTGTTGTAATATATCTCCCACAATATATCTACCTTGAAACTTCACCCCATGTTTATGTTTAAAATAGTTACCTCAAGTTTACCTGACATGATCAATAACATGACAAAAAATATCCCCAGCAGGAGGAAGATCAAATATCTAGACAACACCAAGAGAAAAAGCCTAAAAAAAAAAAGCTATCAACCACCAAGATGACCACAAAATTCCTGACTATCAACGTCAATGGGTTAAACTCGCCACAAAAAAGGTTTCTCATATGGAGGGACATCCAAAAATTCAAAGCAGATATAATTGGACTACAGGAAACAAAATTCGCCCTAGAAAAAACACCCAAATTTGAACATAAATCATTCCCAACAATCCTTCTCTCTTCAAATGAAAAGAAAAAATCAGGTGTGGCTCTCATTATAAGAGACTCAATAAGATTTGAAGAACTGAAAACGATAATTGACCCAGAAGGTAGATATTTAATAGTCATCTGCAAACTAAATAACACTACATACACACTAGCCAACATATACGCTCCCAACAAGGGACAAATTACCTTCCTAAATAGAGTACTATCTTTAATTAGATCACACCAAAGGGGATCTCTTTTACTTTTCGGAGATTTTAACGCCATACCTAACCCTAAATTCGACTCTTCCAACAAAGGCAGGGTACTCAATGTCACTCTTGATTCTTGGATGAACCGAGAGGAGCTATACGACATCTTTAGATGCCTAAATACAACCTCAGTAGAATATACTTATTATTCAAACCCCCACAGATCCTATTCAAGAATTGACCTAGTCCTTTCTGACATCAATACCTTACAGAAAATTAAACAAATTACCATTCACCCTAGAGTGTAGTCAGACCACTCTCCCATCACATTTGAAATCCTCACCAATCATCACATAAATAAAACTTGGAAAGCTAACTCGTTTCTATTCACCCACCCAGACCATAGCCTAAAAATACAAGATGATTTAAAAAATTATTTCAAATATAATGACATAGAAAATATCTCTATCACAACTCTGTGGCAAGCCCATAAGGCAGTCATCAGAGGAACCCTGATCCAACTTAACGCTAAGATTAATAAAATTAAACAAAAGAAAACTGAAGAGATTATAAATAAAATTAGAGAACTAGAAAATTCACAAGCAAATAGTCCATCAGATGACAAACAAAAAGAAATTTTAAAACTCAGACTAGATTTAAAAACCATTCTCTCAAACGAATGCGAAAGATTCATACTGACCTCAAAATCCAATTATTACCATCTCATGAATAAACCTTCGGGTTTTTTAGCCAGAAGAACAAGAATTCTGAGATCTTAGACAAAAATCTTACAGATAAGAGATAGGGACAACAAAATTTACAAAAATCCAAAAGACGTTTCACTAAAATTCGAGGAATTTCTTAACAACCTATATAACTTAAAAAATAATAAACTAGAAGACAAACCCACTAAGGAAGACATCAATCAATTCCTTGACTCGATTCAGTTACCCTCTCTGTCTAACGAAGATTTAAATTTTCTAAACACCCCATACAAAAACAGTGACATAATGGCTACAATAAACTCTCTAAAACAAAATAAAGCACCAGGACCAGATGGAATTCCCAATGAGTACTACTAAAAGTTTGCTATAATCTTAACCCCATATTTAACCACCCTCATCAATGAACTATCACTAGGCTTAAAGTTACCTGAAGAGATGCAAGAAGCCACTATATCAGTTTTGTATAAAGAAAAGGGAGACAGAGACCTCATTGGAAACTATAGATCCATTTCGCTCCTAAATTCTGACCTGAAAATATTGGCAAAAACCCTAGCCACCAGACTACAAAAAATAGTACCGAATCTTATACACAAAGATCAAGTGGCGTTCATTGCGAACAGAGGAGCAGAAGACGCTACCAGACGAATCCTAAACCTACTCACTCACTCAGGGGAAACTAAGACTCCCACAGTCTTTATCACAATTGATGCTGAGAAGGCATTTGACCAGGTTCAGTGGAACTACTTACTTCAAACTTTAAAAAAATTTGGCTTCAATGGAAGGGTATTAGACCTTATAAAATCATTCTACTCAAACCCGTCTGCAAGAATTTTAACAAATGGTCTCCTCTCGGGTAAAATCAACCTCTCGAATGGAACAAGGCAGGGGTGTCCTCTTTCCCCATCATTGTTCGATCTTTTCATTGAGCCCTTGGCGGAAAAGATCAGGATGGACAGCCGGATTAGGGGCGTCCCT
The DNA here is from genome assembly GCF_048569485.1 of Anomaloglossus baeobatrachus. Classification (NCBI taxonomy): domain Eukaryota; kingdom Metazoa; phylum Chordata; class Amphibia; order Anura; family Aromobatidae; genus Anomaloglossus; species Anomaloglossus baeobatrachus. Next base: position 75,717,836 of record NC_134360.1, read on the forward strand.
GCTAATAACAGACAATTCAAAGTGTCACTTTTCGCAGATGACATCCTACTCTCTCTAACGGATCCACTGAACTCGGTCAAACAGACCTTGGAGGTTTTTAAAGAGTTCTCAAGGGTCTCATTATATAGGGTCAATATGGATAAAACCCAGGCTATGCACCTCAATCTGGATCAGGATCTATTAAAAGTCCTACAATCTGAAATCAAATTTCAGTGGAATGTGGACAGCATGTCTTATTTAGGAATCAAACTAACAAAAAACACAAAGGACTGCGCTAACCAGAATATTACCGACATTTATAATACCATCCAAAAAGATCTACAACATCTGTCCAAAGTAGAGCTTTCCTGGTTAGGAAAAATAAACACATACAAAATGCTGGAACTTCCCAAGCTACTTTATATATTCAGAACTATCCCATTACCAATCAAGAAGAAGCTTATACAAAAACTCCAAACTCAACTAACATCTTTTGTATCGGGTAAAACTAAACCTCGAGTAGCACAATCTACCCTAAACAAAAACAGAATCAATGGGGGGTTGGGGATGCCAAACATAATGGCCTACTATCAAGCAACGACTATTAAAAGCAGCCAGAAGTATTGGAACAGAGGTGATAAACCTGCATGGGTGGGACTTGAAGATTCTTACTGTCCAAATATAGAAGTTGGAGACCTGGTGGTGGCCTACCTATGCGACTCTAAAAAGCGACTACCTAAGGAGGTCATCACCAGGAACTCAATAATAACATGGAGGAAATTTGGAGCCCAATCTAGAAAAATACACGGCACTGAATCAATAGGTTGGATGAAGATCGAAACTCTTTCTGCATTCTCACCAAGATTAAAGCTCAACGACTGGAAATCCAAGGGAATATGCTTAATCTCAGACATACTTGATAACGGTAAGCTGAAACCCTACTAAGACTTAGCAAAAGAATTCAAACTAACAAAGTCAAATAAGAAAACTTGGAATATAATAGAAAAAATATTCATGAAACCTAGCACCACCCTCCACCTTCCAAGTAACATCACAGCTCTCTTAAAGAATCCAAATAATCAAAACACTTGGAAAACCAAATATATCTACCAAATTTATAACGAAGACACAAATCTCCGTAACTTAAAACACTTGGAAAAGTGGAAAATCGAGTTAAAAATCCCAGAAAATCAATTTGAAGAAAGATTTCAAAAGTCATTGGCCACAGTCTACAAAAATATACCTTGCGTTGCTCTTATAGAAACCAATTATAAGATAATAACCCGCTGGTATTACACACCCCATAAATTGCATTTAATTAACCCAGACACCTCAAACAAATGCTGGAGAAACTGTGGAAATTCAGGCAACATAACTCACATATTTTGGTCGTGTCCAAAAATTAAGAAATTCTGGAGAGACATTCAATCACTTATAAGGTCCATTACACAGCTAGATGTAACTCTAACTCCAGAATTAGTTCTTCTCTTAAACATTGAAGCGATACCTAAACATTTTAGACCCATAGTAATACATATTCTACTAGTGTCCACTAATCTCATTGCATCCAAATGGAAAAGTGAGAAAGCTCCTAATATTCAAGAAGCTAAGGAGAAACTAACTCTACATAAAACTTTAGAGCACTACTATGCCATAAAAAATAATACTCAAACAAAGTACCTCACCAAATGGGACCCATGGCCAGAACCTAATCACCGACAGACTATATAGCCCAACTGACGTTAAGAAAACACTAACTATATTCGAGAAATACAAGTACAAGCTCACTAATAATTCCAGGCCTGAAGCTCTAGTCTTTGATACCTCCCTGATCTAAAACTCACTAGAATTATATGTTTCTGATCTTGCAAATTTGCTGGACTGTCTACGGAATCCATGTCAGGAAGTTGTTAATTTTATATGTTGTTTAGTTATGTTTTGCAAAAAGTTAATTCATAAGCAATTGATTTGACCAACAAAATATACTGCTCGATGTATCAACACTAACAAACTGGAGGGTCAAAATATGTGCATTTTCTTAACCTTGCTTTACTATCTATATGTCCTTAAATTTTGTAACGCATGATTTCAAGATTTGTTAACTACAAAACCTAATAAAAATCATTTGAACAGGAAATTTCTCATTTTTTTAACAAAATTTACAAAACTCTTTTTAGGGACCACATCACATTTGAAGTGACTTTGAGAGGCCTAGGTGACAGAAAGTACCCAAAAGTGACACCATCTTAAAAACTGCACCCCTCACACTGCTCAAAACCACATCCAAGAAGTTTATTAACCCTTCAGGTGCTTCACAGGAACTAAAGTAATGTGGAATAAATCCCCCCCCCAAAAAAATTAACGTTTTACATAAAAATGTTGCTCTAGCCCCAATTTATTCACTTTTAGAAGACATAAAGGGGGCTTTATACGAAACGACATCGCTAACGAGATGTCGTTGGAGTCACGGAATTTGAACGGAACGTTAGCAACGTCGTTGCGTGTGACACGTATGAGTGACCGCTAACGATGCAAAATACTCATCAAATCGTTGATTGTTGGCACGTCATCCATTTCCCAAATGTCGTTCCTTGCTCTGGACGCAGGTTGTTCGTCGTTCCTGAGGCAGCACACATCGCTACGTGTGACACCCCATGAACAACGAACAACACCGTACCTGCCTCCTCCGGCAACGAGGTGGGCGTGACTTACATGCGACTGCTCTCCGCCCCTTCGCTTCTATTGGACGCCTGCCGTGTGACGTCGCTATGACGCCGCACGAACCGCTACCTTAGAAAAGAGGCTGTTTGCTGGCAACAGCAACGTCGCTAGGAAGGTAAGTATGTGTGACAGCTCCTAGCGATATTGTGCACCACGGGCAGCGCCATTTGCCCGTGACGCACATGTGACGCCCTGGACTAGCCAGGTAGTCACAAGTAGGCCCTTGCACAAATACCTTCCCCTAAAAAGGTACCAGCAGCCAACCTTAACACCCTGAGTCACCCCTCTCAGGACTTGATGTTCACATCCGGGGGGGCAGAGCCAGGCGGTTGGCCACGCCCACCGAGGAGTTTGGAGAGCCTGAGGCAGGAAAAACAGAGAGTTCAGTGACAGGAGTGGAGGAGTGTAGTAGCAAAGAGGAGACGCCTGTCAGGGATCTGGGTTGGAGCCCGGATACCCTGTGGTCAGCAGGCAGATGGTGGTGGCCGCCTGCAGGAGCTGGGATTACAGCCGGTGGAACCGTAAGGGACCGGGAACGGGTAGTGGCCCGCCGGTACCGAACCGGGGAACAGATTGGAAACCAGAGCACCAAGAGGGGTACTCAGACCCAGTACGAGGCCCAGAAGCCACTGGACCGAGTCAAATTCACTGATTGGGGTCTGGACTTTAGGTCCTTTCCCACCCAAGACCCGACTGAAGACAACAGCTCAACCAGAGGGATAGAAAGCCACCGCCCAGGCACCGAGATCCCACGGGCCAGCGTCTGCGGGCAAACGGGCTCTGCCGCCGCACACAAAGCTGGGGAGCGGACTACCGTTGCTCATGCATAGGAGTCACAATTCTTCTAAAAGTGAGGTGCAGGAGAAAGGCGGAAACCACCAACCTGAAAAAGGGGAGAAGCGCAGCCGGCTGTGGGCACCATCCACCATCTTGTTTGGTTTACCAGAGACTCCAGTGTGTCTGTAATAGTGAGTACAACAGTGTCCTCGGGCCGCGCACGGCACCGCACCGCACCAACACGCCAGCATGCATCCCCCCTCCTCTGCACCCTCGGGACACCCGGGACCATCACCCCCTACCCACGGAGGGGTCAACACCAAGCTGCGCAACACCGTCCCTGGGAGCCTAGTCAACGGCAGCGGTGGTGTCCATCCATTCACCACAACCCGTGGGTGGCGTCACGAACTTAACCCCCAACAAACAACCGCGGCCTCGACCATGGACCTCCCCACCGAACACCACCCCTCACGTAGCGCCAGCATCCCTTCAGAGCGACGTGACCCCCGGGTTCGGGAGGAGCTCGAGACACCCACCGATGAGCCCGGATCAGAGCGGCTCGGCAGCCGGCTGAGCTCCGGGGCGGTACACACAAACGACTGGGGCAGGTGCTTTCACGAGCGACATCACTAGCGATGTTGCTGCGTGTAAAGCAGCCTAAGACAACGAAATGGAACCTAAAATTTGTTGCCCAGTTTCTTCTGAGCGTGCTGCTACTCCACATGCATCCATAACTTTCTGCTCTTCGCAAAGGTTTATCATTTAGTTTTAGTTGTCATTTAAACTGATGTCAATTAGAGATTGACTTACAGAAATGTTTCAGGTCTGTTAGATCAAAACATTGGTTTTCAATTGACAACGAAGTGCCTAAATTATGTACCAGTGATTTTTTATTTGAAGCAAGTGTCACTTTTTAAATAAAGTGATTGTAAACCACCAATTAATGTCCCTGTGATTGATACCTTTATGATGTGAGTCAGGATGTAGAAATGTTGAAAAATACGGTAATCTGGCAAAACGTTAGAACATCCTAACTTGACGATTGATGAGTTGCAAGCTATGCCTGACCTAGCCTGTGAAGGCTACATCAGCATAGAGACTGCGGTCAGTGGTGGAGCTGTTGCCATCATGGACACAGTGTCATACATTGCTGAAACAAAAAGACAAGTGATCCAAAGGTTTACCAAAACGTAAATTTTGATCCAAAATTAAATTAAATTAAATTAAAAACTATTCTGAATGATGCTAAAATGGTGGAATAATAGATGAGGATCTATATGAATATCTTTTAGTTGAAAATCCCACTACACCAGTGCTATATACAGTATGATCTATATTAAGTAAATAGTAATAGTAGTACATATTAATAGAGATGAGCGTACCTGTGGAAATTCGGTTCGGCAGGTTCAGCCGGACTTTAGAAAAAGTTTGGTTTGGAACCCGGACTCTACCTGAACCCCAATGGAAGTCACATTCAGGTCTCCACCTACATGCAGTCAACCATAAACAGACCTCTTCTGGGGGAAGGTGAGTGAGGTTTTTACACCCAGTGCAAGCTGTTTAGTCACTGCAAGCGGCTCACACTGGTCTGAGCACCATGCGTGCATACCCTAGCCCAGCAATGCTCGCAAAAGTGTTTTGCATCCGTAAAGCACCCTAAGGTGGGCTTTGCACATTACGATATCGCATGCCGATGCTGCGATGTCGAGTGCGACAGTCCCCGCCCCCGTCATACATGCGATATCTTGTGATAGCTGCCATAGCGAACATTATCGCTACGGCAGCTTCACATGCACTCACCTGTCCTGCGACGTCGCTCTGGCCGGCAACCCGCCTCCTTCCTAATGGGGAGGGCTGTGCGGCGTCATAGCGATGTCACATGGCAGGCGGCCAATAGCAACGGAGGGGCGGAGATGAGCAGGATGTAAACATCCCGCCCACCTCCTTCCTTCTCATAGCAGCCGGGACGCAGGTAAGGTGATGTTTCTCGCTCCTGCGGCTTTACACACAGCGATGTGTGCTGCCGCAGGAACGAGGAACAACATCGCACCTGTCGCTGCACCGGCATTATGGAAATGTCGGAGACTACACCGATGATACGATAACGATGCTTTTGTGCTCGTTCATCGTATCAAAAAGGTTTTACACACTACGACATCGCAAGTGACGCCGGATGTGCGTCACTTTCGATTTGACCCCACCGACATCGCACCTGCGATGTCGTAGTGTGCAAAGCCGGCCTAACTCCGAACCTGAATTCTGTTTATTTTGGTAAAAACACTGAACACTGAAACTTGGGTTTGCTCATCTCTACATGTAAATAATAGCTTTGACCGGACTTTAAAAAAAAAGTTTGGTTCGGAAACCAGACTTGACCAGACCTTTGCCCCGGTCAACAAACCCCATACAAGTCAATGGGTAACTGAACTTTTGTGCTGTAAAATGGCTTTAAAATGGTTGTAGTAAGGGCAAGGGGGTTGCAAAAGGAAGCAAAATCAGGACAATTATACATTCTGTCAAACTGACAAAAGTCAGTCTCTTTTTCTAGCCCTTTTTCATTAAACTACATGAATATTCCCTGCCTCTACCGCCCATCCTCTGTGCCAGCATCTCTGATTGGTTGCAGTCAGACTGCTATACACACCCCCCTCCGCCCACCCTCTGTGCCAGCGTCTATGATTGCTTGCAGTTAGTCAGCTATGTGAGTGTAAATGTGACGCCCTGCACCACCAGGTGGTCACACAAAATAGGCCCCGGCACAACACCTTCCCTCACAGGGTTAAACCTTGGCAACCAAATCCTAGTCACCCCCCCAGGGTAGGAAAGGCACACCAGTGTGCGGGACCAGGCGGATGGAGAACACCCACCTAGGGGTCTAGAGAACCCAGGGCGGGAAAACAGTGACTGAAAGTCTGAGTTGTAGTTCAAGTGGAGCGGAGTGGAGTAGTGAGGAGGTGAAGCTCAAGTTCCAAGAGGAGAGGCGCCGGGTTTGGAGCCCCAGTGTATTGGCTAGGTGGTAGACGGTGGTCCGTGTCTGACAGGCGACGGGAAGACAGCAGCCGGAGATCCAAGGTGGACTGGGGCAGGGTTGGAGCCCGCCGGTACCGACACCAGAGACCCAACCCGGAAACCGTGTACAGAGGGGGTACTTGGACCCTGAAGCCAGGACCGGAACCAACGGCCTAGCTAATTAACCAATTGAGGGCAGGATTATAGGTCCTGTTCCAACCAAAGTCCCAAAAGCAGACAACCACCCACAGAGATGGATAGGGCATCCGCCAGGGCCTGGTAGATCACAAGGGTCAGCATCAGCGGGCATGGCTCCCAATAAAAGTACCGGGAGCGGACTCCCGTGTTCCATACCGAAGAAGCTGTAGTGGGAGAGAAAGGCGCAATAGGGTCTTACCCGATTTACAGGGCAGAGGGAAAAAGGGGTAAACCACTCACCTGGCTGGGTTGTGACAGTCACAACCCCTTTGAAAACGTGGATGAGTGCTTTAGTGGTTCAGCAGCGGCCCCGTGTCTGAGCAAAGGGTATCAAGGTGTAGAATGGAGGAAAAATGGATTTGAGCAGCCCGGCTGCAACTGACGTGGGGGCGGCACATAAAAAGAAATAAATCATTTTAAAAAATAACATTGGTTCACACCCTATTTTTGATAACAAGCATGGATAAAACAGACAGCTATGGGCTATTATTAATATTGTTATTTATTATTATAGTGCCATTTATTCCATGGCGCTTTACATGGGAAAAGGGGTATACATATGTTCCGTCCTGGTGCTAATCGGGCTACTCGGATCCGGGATCGTCGTGGCTCAAGGGGTCCGGATCCGGCTTGGCGGACACTCCGATCCGTAAAAGGGAGTTATTTACAGGGGAAAAGTTTGTGACGCCACCTGCGGGTTGCGGTAATGGGAGCACCGCCACTGCTGGAGAGAGGACTGGGGCAGATGGTGTGAAGCAGCAAGGTGTCAGTCCCTCCCTAGGTAGGGAAGGCCCCGGGCTCAGGGGGTTGGTAGATTTGGGAGGACAGGGTGCAGTGACCAGGGTACTCACTGCGGGTAGTCATGGTGTTGGATGAGGTGGAGAAAGGAGACACACACACTGTAGGTAAACCAAAGTCTCTGAGTATAGCTGCTGCTGCCGGAAAGCCGTCAAAGTACCCGGTCCCACCGGTGTCACTTAGTGATTCGGAGCCTGCCTCCGTGCACAATTTGTTGTCTGTTGATGGTCCCCGTGGCTTGAAGCTGTTGGGGGCCCTGCTCACTATGTGCAGTGTAGCCGTGCTCCAAAGGGCTGGCACTTGGGACCTCAGTGGGTTGCTGTGCCTGGAAAAACCCAGTCCCCCTTGTTGGGCTGATGCCCTCAGTCTGTGAGCATTTAGGGAAGTCCTTGAAGATCCTCTCCCTCTCAGATGAATTGTCAGGACGTTGAATCGGCTGGTGACCTAGGGTCCTGTATCCCGTCGTGCTCGGTACCGGTCAGTTCTGTTGGGCCCTTCTGGTGCCGACAGTCCCTCCAAGACTACGTCTGTCACACCCCTGTCCAACGTCCCTGCAACCGGTTCCCGACTCCTTGTGACCCAATCAGTTTTTCTTAGCTCCCCAGGAGCTAACTCTCTCAGCTCCTCACTCTCTGGAGCTTACCTCTCCACCCTCTGTCTCTCCCCTTTCAGTCTGCCCAGTTCCCAAGTGGCTGGCCCATTTTCCAGCTAGTCAAACCCCCCTGGTGTGTCTGGCAGTGACTGATGTGAGGTGATTGGGTTTTGTAGTGCAGATGGGAGTGACACCAGTTTCCTGGAACCATGGGGGAGTAGGTCCTGCACTCTGGGTAAAGGATGCAGTTCCCTGTAACACCCTGATGTATTCAGGGGCCCTACACATAATAGGGACAAGTACAATAATCATAAAGAATACAAGGCACAGACAAGGTACAGGAGGAGAGAGGACCCTGCCCACGAGAAGGCTACAACCCCCAGAAGTCTGCATTACCTCAGCTGGTTATCAAAAATAAAGGGGATTCCACTCCATTTTTTTTTAATTATTTAAATAAATATTTAAGTAAAGCAAAACACTGGGGGCTGATTTTATCAGGCTGGGAAGGGCCATGGTTATTATTCCAACCTTCAGCCCAGATTTGGCGCATTCAATAAATATGCCAAATCTGGTGATTTACCTGGCTCTCATCAATTGCCCTGCTGTGGTGGCATTCGGGGTAATAGTCAATGGGTTTCATGTCAGCTGTGGATTGACAGCTGACATCAAGCCTTGGGCTTAGTAATGGATAGGCAGCTATCAGATAACTGTACCATTACCACTATGGCAAGTGAATGGTTAAAAAAACATAGATACAGGAAAAATACTTTCTTTGAATAAAAACTCCCCTACACTTTCCCTTGCTCAACCTTTTAATAAATAAAAAAAAGAAAGTTCTTAGAACGGCGGTCCATAGGTTACTGCCAGTCAGCGCCAGCCCTGGATTTTCCCATAGGCGCTGACGTTAGTAACCTTACATGACCTCACAGGGTCTGGCACTGCCCTCTGCAACAGCGATACTCAGCGAAAGCGGTGAGGTCATGTAAGGTTACTGACGTCATCACCGCTCTAAAGCCCACTTTACACGTTGCAATTAGTTGTACAATCGCATTTGCGATGTGACACGCCCATGTTGCATACGGGATCTTATGAGATTGCACGTAGGTCGTTCATTTGCTGTCACACGTGCGTTAGTAGTCTATGTTAAATTGATCAATTTTATGTGCGATCCTTTAGATCATGTGTTCTGTGACGTATGCATTGGGCACCTTTTTTTTTTTTTTTTATTTATGTAGCAGAGCTGAATGGCAGATGACAGCAGACACAGACAGAGCCGCACTGTCAGAATGAACTCGGGTGAACTTCACCCGACTTCATTGTCATGCTGCGGCTCTGTCTGTGCCGCGTCCTGATTAGCGGTCACCAGTGAAGGACTCACCGGTGACCGCTAAACTCCTGAGTAACTAAATTGAGCAGCACTCTCTCATATACTCACCAATCCCCGATCTCCGGCGCTGCACGGCATTCACACTGCTCCGGCGGCTTTTACTATTTTGAAAAAGCCGGCCGCCCATTAAACAATCTCGTATTCCCTGCTTTCCCCGCCCACCGGCGCCTATGATTGGTTACAGTGAGACACGCCCCCACTCTGAGTGACAGGTGTCACACTGCACCCAATCACAGCAGCCGGTGGGCGTGTCTATACTGTGTAGTGAAATAAATAATTAAATAATTAAAAAAAAACGGCGTGCGGTCCCCCCAATTTTAAAACCAGCCAGATAAAGCCATACGGCTGAAGGCTGGTATTCTCAGGATGGGGAGCTCCACGTTATGGGGAGTCCCCGCGCCTAACAATATCAGTCAGCAGCCGCACAGAATTGCCGCATACATTATATGCGACAGTTCTGGGACTGTACCCGGCTCTTCACGATTTACCCTGGTGCGTTGGCAAATCGGGGTAATAAGGAGTTATTGGCAGCCCATAGCTACCAATAAGTCCTAGATTAATCATGTCAGGCGTCTATGAGACACCCTCCATGATTAATCTGTACAAGACAGCCGCGCGATCGTCTGAGCTGTCACTGAGGTTACCCGCTGTCACTGGATACAGCGGTGGCCGCGCGTAACCTCAGTGACAGCTCAGCTGATCGCGCTACTCACCGCCGCTCCTATCACCTCCACGCAGCAACTGAGGTGAGTAGCGCGATCAGCTGAGCTGTCACTGAGGTTACCCGCGGCCACCGCTGGATCCAGTGATAGCGGGTAACCTCACTGACAGCTCAGCCGATCACGCGGCTGTCTTCATTAGCTGCGTGGAGGTGACCGGAGCGGCTGTGTCTGCTGCAGCTCCGGTCACCTCCATGCAGCAGCACTGGATGCGACGCTGGAGCATCCTGGATTACGCCGGACATGGAGGGCTTTTTGGGGCTGATTAAAGTGGTGAACCAGGGTATATGTTTGTGTTTTTTATTTCTAATAAATGATTTTTTCGGGTGTGTGTGTTTATTTACTGTAATGTACAGATTAATCATGGAGGGTGTCTCATAGACGCCTGACATGATTAATCTAGGACTTATTGGCAGCTATGGGCTGCCAATAACTCCTTATTACCCCGATTTGCCAACGCACCAGGGTAAATCGGGAAGAGCCGGGTACAGCCCCAGAACTGTCGCATATAATGTATGCGGCAATTCTGGGCGGCTGTTGGCTGATATTGTTAGGCTGGGGGGCTCCCCATAACGTGGAGCTCCCCATCCTGAGAATACCAGCCTTCAGCTGTATGGCTTTATCTGGCTAGTTTTAAAATTGGGGGGGACCGCACGCCGTTTTTTTTAATTATTTAATTATTTATTTCACTACACAGTATAGACACGCCCACCGGCTGCTGTGATTGGGTGCAGTGAGGCACCTGTCACTCAGCGTGGGGGCGTGTCTCACTGTAACCAATCATAGGCGCCGGTGGGCGGGGAAAGCAGGGAATACGAGATTGTTTAATGGGCGGCCGGCTTTTTCAAAACAGTAAAAGCCGCCGGAGAAGTGTGAATGCCGTGCAGTGCCGGGGATCGGGGATCGGTGAGTATATGAGAGAGGGGGATAGACTGACATGGACAGAGAGTGAGGGACAGAGATAGTGACGGACTGACAGAGATTAGTGAATGACAGACATTGTGAGGCGCTTCAGAACGCAGCTTTTCAGCTGCGCTCTGAAGCAGACCTTTTTTAAGCTGCGGTGCAGAGCGCACACCTGCGCACATAGCCTCAGACATCACAATCGTATGAGGGATGTCACACGTTACAATTCACTAGGTTCGTGCAACAAAACGCTCAATTCTAGAGAATGATACGATGTGTTTGCGATCAACGGTTTTGCGTTCAATCATGATCGCAAGTAGATGTCACACGCAGATACCTCACAAACGATGCCGGATGTGCGTCACTTACAACTTGACCCCAACGACGGATTGTGAGATATATTGAAGCGTGTGTAGCGGGCTTTAGGCCCCCTTCACACGTCATTGATTCTGGGACATATGTCATCCATTTTTATATGTAAGGGAGACTCGGACATGCACAGACCCATTAAAATCAATGGGGCTGCGCACACATCAAGACCGTGCATCCATATGGAGCACACGCGTGTCCGTATGTTCTGCACAGAGACAAGTCCGTTTTTCTACGGCAGCACTGATATCACACGGTCCACACACTGATGTGATATCAGTGTGACATGTGCCAGAGAAAACATGTGTCTGTGAAATAAAATGATACGCTATACTCACCTGTCTCCACCGCTGCTGTCTTCAGCGCTGCTGTCACTTGCTTCCAGGCCCGCTCATTATGCTCATGAATATTCACTGCACTGCAGACCCGGAAGAAGCAGCATGGAGACATCAGCATTGGGGATAGAAGCACCAGGAACAGAGATGAGTAAAAATGTCCACCTCTTGTGTGCTATCATGGATAGCACATGGTGAACACTAGTGTGCCAAAATAACGGCACATGGATGGGCCACACTGACGTGTGATGGGGGCCTTAGGGTTTGTCTGTGTGAAATAAGGGGTGAAAGCAAATGCCCCCAGTAAAGATTTTGAAGAGACACCCAGTTGAACGACAGGCAGAGATTTCACATATTGCACAAAAGTAATAAACATGAATATCTCTGCAATGGAGTAATGCAATGCAAAAACAAAAAAAAGCAGCAGAATCAGGGGAGTTCAGGGATTTATTTTAGTGAACTGAACTCAAGTGACATGTCCTCTATTATAAAAGTTTGATAATAATTTATATGTGTCATTGCTTGACTGCTGGGCTCGATTCAGTGACTTCTGATTGTGTGGTCAGTTTACCTCTCTGTTGAGCCTCAGCATGTTTTGTATCAGTCCAACTGCTGTTAGTTCTCTTGTCTTTCCTTTGCCTTGCCTCCCTGTTTTATTTCCACTCAGGTAAGTTCATTTCCTTCTTTTCTTTGCCCACATCTTGGGAGGGGCTATTTATACTCACCATGTACATGCTGGCTATTTTCCAAGTTTGATGAATGTATGGAGTCCCAGCTACTCAGTTTAGGATAAACTTACTGAAATGTCACTTTTGATTTTCCCTGCGGTTTGTTTGTGTGCTTCCTTTCCCAGCATTCTCCTATTCTGTTTCATTTGGGATTTGGAAGGGTTCCACTTAATCCATGTCTTTTTGGGTTTCTTTCAATTTCTTTTGTCTTTCTGTGTGAACATGTCTTTAGCCTTGTGTCTCACACTCTGCCTGTGTGCACTTCTTTTATGTTTATTGTTGTTTTTTGTTACACTTGTGTGACGCCCTGGACAAGCCAGGGGTCACAGGTCACAACACCACCACACCTTACACCCCAGTTAGGAACACCTAAGCTACTAAAATCCTTGTTGCCTTCCTCCAGGGGCTGATGTTCACACCAGGGGGTGGGCCAGGCGGTTGGCTCCGCCCACCGAGGAGTACACAGCTCTGGAGGCGGGAAGAACCAGTTAGTTGAAGCCAGAGTAGAGTTGAGTGAAGGAGTAAACAGTGAAGTTCAGTGAGAGAAGCTAAGTGAAAGTGAAGTAGTAGTGGAGCAAAGAAGAAAAGAGTAAAAGTGAGCGTAGAAAGACCTGAAGTTGGTCCGGCTAAGTGCAGGACAGTGTCAGCAAGGTCAGCAACAGCGGTGATTGTCTGGAGGGGGACTGCTCGGAGGTTGCTGGAAGGACCGCGGACGGGTAGTGGCCCGGCGGTCTGGAGCAGTATACGAAGGACAGTCAGCACCAGGGCAGGGGCCTCTCGGACCCCGGCAAAGCTAGGAGTCGCCATAATTTGCCAAATCCGTCAGTGAAGGGGACGTCTGTCCCCCAACAACCAAGTCCCGATTGAAGGCAACAGTCCAACCATTAAGGAGGAACACCGCCACCGCCAGGGCACCAGTTCCTCGGGGCCAGCGCCTGCGGGCAAAGTAGGGCTCCTCCGGCCCATATCCAAGCCGGGGAGCGGGTTACCGGTGGGAACCCATCGCTACCAACACACGAACATTAGGTGCAGGACAGAGGGACATCACCGTTACCTACTGGGAGAGCAAGTGCAGCCGTCCGTGGGAACCGTCTTTCCAGCCGTGTGTTTTACCGAGAACTGTGTCATCGTCTCAGGCTGAGTGAGTACCACAGTGCCGCATGGCACAGCGCTGCCCCCGCGTCCCTGCGCCCACCAAGCCCTGCATCACCCACCTCATCACTGGGCCCCGGGATCACCAACCCCTACCCACGGAGGGGCAACACAACAACGGGCTGCTCCACATCATCATTCCCGGGATCCCCCTATCGAGCAGCGGTGGTGCTAACAAATCATCACAACCATGGGTGGCGTCACGGACAATAGACTCAATCCCCACACCCAAAAACCCCCCTTTCACTCACGGGCGAGGAGCGCCGCTAGAGTCCCCGGGATCCGGTCCAACGCTCGAGCCACCGAGCAGCAGCAGGCCGCAGCAGCCGCGGCAGCCGGACCCGAGCAGTGGGAGAGCACGGCGTCCCCTCCTCCGCCTGCGGCGTCACGAACAGGATCTTACTGCTCTGCCGTTGGGTAGAAGTGCGCCTTGTGACCGCCGGAGGTATCCGGCTGAAAATTTCCAGAAGTCGCCATCTTTGGCGCGAAAAGTTCCCGCTCGAGCGTCTTCTCGAGTAGCAGAGGCGCGAAGGCCAAAACTCCGCCCCAATAGAAGAGTGGCGGAAAGAAGCTAAGGGGGACGCGATGGCGGCTGGCTGCATGTGAGAGCAGCTATAAAAGCAGGGACGCCAGGACTCTGCAGACATACTGTTCCTGGAAGGCGTTGCCAGCAGAATGTGGATGCCGTCCCGCAACACCGTAGCCCCCGCGCCTGGAACCGCGGCGTGGGTGGAGATCCAGACGCGCAGCTCTACCTAAGGCTGCAGGTCAAGATGCAGCTCCTCATGGTGTGGGGATTGGCAGCCAGACCCGAGCAGTGGGAGAGCGCGGCGTCCCCTCCTCCGCCCGCGACACTTGGTTTATAGTATTGGGTGCGGTTAAGGACACTCAGGGTCAGCTACCGTTGAGTGGGGGTGCCATTGCATAACTTTATTATGCCAACCTCTTGTCACGGGGTGTAATGAGGGAACTAGGAATAGGGGTGCCTACACTGGCCCTAGGGATAGCCGGCCCTAGCTGTCCCTGTTCCCAAACATACGTCTAATGGTGATAAAGTATGGGTCGCCAACCTAACCCTAGCTCCTGAATAGCCCTGGTCTCTATCCCCTGTTCCCCATCCCAGAGTAGAGCCGGGACAGGAGTGGTTTATCCCACACAAATAGGCAGACAGAGAAAAGCAAAACTCAAACTGAACACACACACAGAGGTAAGATAATACTTGCCTAGGAGGAAATGAAGAATCAGGGAGGAAATAAATAGACAATGAGACTATTTTCGCAATACACCAAACACCAAATAACGCACAGGAGATCACCAGAATAAGATCCCCACCACACAATGACTGGTATTCACAAATGAAGCTATAATCGGCGTAGAGGAACAGACACCACACTTTAGCAATTGCCTAGTTTGCCCACTAACACGTACCCTGCCACTATAAATCTCATTTAAGGGAATATATCACCAGGTTTCTGCAACCGATTTGAGAGGAGCATGATATAGGTGCAGAGACCCTGATTCCAGCTATAGATCACTTATTTTGCTGCTTGTTCCAATTTTGATAAAATCACAGTCTTAGCTGTTAGCTTAGCTTTGTTCTTTATAACTCCACCCAAACCAATGATTGGCAGCTTTTCGTGTACACTGCGTATAGGTAAAAATCTGCCAATCAGTGATTATACAAATCTCATGAATATGAAGGACTATAGTCCTCTAGTTATACTCTCCTGCTGATAATAATGTGATTTTATTAAATCTACACCACCAGCCCAGTAAGTGAAACATAGGTGGAATCAGCGTCTTTGTCTTTACATTATGCTGCTCTCAGATTACACTGACAATCAAAAGGGTAATGTCGCGGGCCGAGGAGGGGACGCTACGCTCTCCCACTGCTCGGGTCCGGCTGCTGCTGCCGCTGCTCGGTGGTGGCTCGAGCGGTGGGCCGGATCCCGGGGACTCGAGCGGCGTTCCTCGCCCGTGAGTGAAAAGGGGATTTGATTGGATGGTGGGGATTTGGTGATTGTCCGTGACGCCACCCACGGTTGTGGTGAAGTTAGTGACACCACCGCTGCACTGGACGGGGATCCCGGGAGCGGTGACAGGGAGCAGCTTTGATGTTAGTTCTCCCCTCCGTGGGTAGGGGGTTGGTTGTCCCGGGGCCCGGTGATGGGGTAGGGATGGATGGCAGGCGGGTTACGGGGCCTGGTGAGGTGCAGGGTCGCGGGGGCAGCGCTGTGCCGCACGGCACGGTGGTACTCACTCAGCCAATGATGAGGACACAGTTCTCGGTAAAACACACGGCTGGATGGACGGGTCCCACAGATGGCTGCGGTGTTGTTTCTCCCGGCAGGTTGATGGTGACTGCCTTTCCCTGCAACTATGTACTGTAAACGGTTCCAATGGGTTCCCACCGGTAACCCGCTCCCCAGCTTGGATGGGAGCTGAAGGAGCCCCTTTTGCCCGCAGGCTCTGGCCCTGGGAACGGTAGCCTTGGCGGTGGCTGTGTTTCCCTCTCACGGTTGGACTGTTGCCTTCTGTCGGGACTTGGCTGCTGGGAAACCCAAGAGGTTCCCTTCGCTGACGGATTTGGCAAATTCACGGCGACTCCTAGCCTTGACGGGGTCCGTAAGCCCCTGCCAGATGGTGCTGACTTCTCTTTGTGTACCGGTCCGGTACCGCCGGGCCACCGCCCGTCCACGGTCCTTACGGTAGACTCCAATAGGCCACTCCTGCAGACGGTCACCACCGTCTGCCAACCTTGCTGATCCGTCCGGGCCACACACCCGGACCAACTTCAGGCTGCTTAACTGCCACTTTCCTTCTCTCTCTTTCACCTCCAAAACTAAACTGCCTCTTTTCCCGCCTCCAGGACTGTGAACTCCTCGGTGGGCGGGGCCAACCGCCTGGCCCACCCCCCTGGTGTGAACATCAGCCCCTGGAGGAAGGCAACAAGGGTTTGTGTCTCACTTCGGTGTGCCTGACCGGGAGTGTGGGGTGTGTGGGTGTTGTTCTCTGTGGCCCCTGGCTTGTCCAGGGCGCCACATTAACAATGTTTTCATTTTTGACTTTCAGGCTCCATATCTCACCATCCACTACAACTTTGAGCGTGAGACTAACATCATTTTATAGACAATCATCTTGGCTATGTCATACATAAATTTGACTTGCAAATATTTAGCATATGATTAGTTATGCAGATTCTTGCATTGTTACTGATTTGCTTCTAAAAGTCTAAATTTAAATTTTTATTATTTTGTAAATCCACTTTTGGCTTTCAGCACTTCCTGAATCCTTCTGGGCATGCACTCAATCGGACTCAAGTATATTTCAACCAAAATCTGATCCCATGTCTCTTCTACACGTTCCTAATGTTGGTGCATACTGGTGGACTCACTGGGGTATGTATACAGCTTTTTTTCCAATGCTACCTAAAAGTGTTAGATTGGGTTGAGGTTTGGGGACTGTTAGGGTCAATCCAGCACCTCTATTTCATTGTCAATTAACCCCTTCACGACCGCGGGCAGTAAAATTACGTCCTATTTTAACGTGACTTAACGACCAGGGACGTAATTTTACTGCCTAAACTTCATTTGATTGCCGTGGCCATAGCAACGGCTTTCAAATGATGTCCCCTGCTGTTTCTTACAGCAGGGGACCTTTGCTTGACCCCAGGGGGGGTGGCATCGCCACCCCCCATAGGCGATCGATGTGATTGGCTGTTCAAATCGGAACCGCCAATCACATTGATCACGCTGTTTTCGGCAAAAAAAAAATGCCAAAAATGGTGTGATCCTGTAAAATCCAGCCAGGACCGGGGCTCCAGCAGCTCCGATCATTGGCTGGAAGCAAGCAGACACCGTGGCCCTCCCCTGCAGCACTGATTGGAGCGACCGTGCTATGACGCGCAATCGCTCCAATCAGTGTGCAGTGGGGCGGTCTGATCTGCCGGTGGCCGCCCTTCCCAGGCCTGTGCTGGTCTGGGGACCCTCCCCCAACATGTCTGCAGCGTGCAGCACTGGCTGGTACTAGTGGTACCACGCCACTGCTGCTGCTGCCGCCGCTGCTGTCACGTCACGGAGCAGGAGCGGTGAGTATTGTGCTCACCTTGCAGCCCCTGCGCGCTTCCGTAATGGCCCCTGCGCGTGCCCCCCTGCGATCTGCCCCCCCGACATCCCGATCTGCCCCCCCGACATCCCGATCTGCCCCCCGCCATCTCTATTCTGCAGCTCCTCCAGTATCCCTCCTCCCCTGCTCTCCTTGCAGCCCCTGCACGCTCTTGTGATTTGCTCCTGCGCGCTCCCGTAATGGCCCCTTCCCGTGCCCCCCTGCGATCTGCCCCCGACATCCCGATCTTCCCCCCCGACATCCCGATCTGCCCCCCCACATCCCGATCTGCCCTCCGACATCCCGATCTGCCCCCCCCGACATCCCGATCTGCCCCCCGCCATGTCTATTCTGCAGCTCCTCCAGTATCCCTCCTCCCCTGCTCTCCTTGCAGCCCCTGCGCGCTCTTGTGATTTGGTCCTGCGCGCTCCCGTAATGGCCCCTTCCCGTGCCCCCCTGCGATCTGCCCCCGACATCCCGATCTTCCCCCCCGACATCCCGATCTGCCCCCCCCACATCCCGATCTGCCCTCCGACATCCCGATCTGCCCCCCCCGACATCCCGATCTGCCCCCAGACATCCCGCTCTGCCCCCAGACATCCCGCTCTGCCCCCAGACATCCCGATCTGCCCCCCGACATCCCGATCTGCCCCCCGACATCCCGATCTGCCGCCAGACATCCCGATCTGCCGCCAGACATCCCGATCTGCCGCCAGACATCCCGATCTGCCCCCAGACATCCCGATCTGCCCCCAGACATCCCGGTCTGCCCCCCGACATCCCAATCTGCCGGCCTCCCCCGTGATCTTTATTCTGCAGCTCCTCCGGTATCTCCCTCCTCTGCTCTCCCCCTCTGCTCTCTCCCTCCCCTCTGCTGTCCCCCTCTGCTGTCCCCGTCCCCCTCTGCTGTCCCCGTCCCCCTCTGCTGTCCCCGTCCCCCTCTGCTGTCCCTGTCCCCCTCTGCTGTCCCCGTCCCCCTCTGCTGTCCCTGTCCCCCTCTGCTGTCCCCCCGACGTCCTCTTGCCTGTCTTCACCGGCCGATCACCTCTGCCTCCATCGCTGGGTCCTTCTTCCTGGGTCTTCTGCTGAGCTGTCCAACTTCCTGCCTGCTGGCTGCTGGTGTAAAGTTGTTCCTTGCCTTCTGTTCCTCCTGCTAATCCTCTGGGTACTGTGAGTATAACTTTTTTTTTTTCTTTTTTTTCCTCTATCCCTTTCTATTTTTACACCTCATGCGTCCGTGCGTCCCGCCGAGCGCTGATCAGGGATGCAGATAACGTATCTGCATCCGTGGTCAGTTTTCGGCGGGACTTTTTTTCCCGTATTCCCGACGCTTTTTGTATCGCATCTGTCCGTGCGTCCCGCCGAGCACTGATCAGGGATGCACATAACGGATCGGCATCCCTGCTCAATTTTTGGCGTGACAAAAAGCATCGGGGATACGGAAAAAAAAGTCACGCCAAAAATTGAGCAGGGATGCCGATCCGTTATGTGCATCCCTGATCAGCGCTCGGCGGGACGCACGGACTGATGCAATACAAAAAGCGTCGGGGATACGGAAAAAAAGTATCGCATCTGTCCGTGCGTCCCGCTGAGCGCGGATCAACATCCCTGCTCAATTTTTGGCGTGACTTTTTTTTTTTTCCGTATCCCCAGCGCTTTTTGTATCTCATCCGACCATGCCTCCTGCAGCGGCCGATCAGTGCACTGCGTCTGTGCGTTTGAAAAGTAAAATGGCGTTCCTTGTCTTCTGAGCCCCGCCATGCGCCCAAACAATTGATTTCCACCACATGTGAGGTATCTGCGTACTCGGGAAAAATTGCACAATACGTTTTATGGTGCATTTTTTCCTGATACCGTTGTAAAAAGAAAAAAAAAAAGCTACCTTGTTGCTGCAAAAATTTTAAAATTTTTTTTTAAAAAAAATAAATAATTTTCACGGTTCAACGTTATCAACTTTCAGTGGAGCCCCTGGGGGTACAAGGGGCTCACTAAACATCTAGATAAATTCCTTGAGGGGTCTAGTTCCAAAATGGGGTAATTTGTGGGGGAGCTCCACTGTTTAGGCACCATGGGGGGGGTCTAAAAACGTGACATGGTGTCCGCTAATGATTCCAATCAATTTTGCTGTCAAATGGTGCCCTTCTCTTCTGAGCCCCGCCATGCGCCCAACAATTACTTTCCACCACATGTGAGGTATCTGCGTACTCAGGAGAAAATGGACAATACATTTTATGTTGCATTTTTTCCCGATACCCTTGTGAAAAAAAAAGCTACCTAGTTGAAGCAACAGTTTTGTGGTAAAAAATTTTTTTTTCTTTTCACGGCTCAACGTTATAAACTTCTGTGAAGCCCCCAGGTGTTCAAAGTGCTCATCAAACATCTAGAAAAAATATTTGAGGGCTCTAGTTTCCAAAATGGGGTCACTTGTGGGGGAGCTCCATTGTTTAGGCACCTCAGGGGGTCTTCAAACCCGACATGGTGTCCACTAATTAGTGCAGCTAATTTTGCGTTCAAAAATTCAAATGGCGCTCCTTGCCTTCCGAGCACTGCCGTGTGTCCAAACATTTGATTTCCACCACATATGAGGTATCTGCGTACTCAGGAGAAAATGGACAATACATTTTATGTTGCATTTTTTCCCGATACCCTTGTGAAAAAAAAAGCAACCTAGTTGAAGCAACAGTTTTGTGGTAAAAAAAAAAAATTTTTCTTTTCACGGCTCAACGTTATAAACTTCTGTGAAGCCCCCAGGTGTTCAAAGTGCTCATCAAACATCTAGAAAAAATATTTGAGGGCTCTAGTTTCCAAAATGGGGTCACTTGTGGGGGAGCTCCATTGTTTAGGCACCTCAGGGGGTCTTCAAACCCGACATGGCGTCCGCTAATTAGTGCAGCTAATTTTGCGTTCAAAAATTCAAATGGCGCTCCTTGCCTTCCGAGCACTGCCGTGTGTCCAAACATTTGATTTCCACCACATATGAGGTATCTGCGTACTCAGGAGAAAATGGACAATACATTTTATGTTGCATTTTTTCCCGATACCCTTGTGAAAAAAAAGCAACCTAGTTGAAGCAACAGTTTTGTGGTAAAAAAAATTTTTTTCTTTTCACGGCTCAACGTTATAAACTTCTGTGAAGCCCCCAGGTGTTCAAAGTGCTCATCAAACATCTAGAAAAAATATTTGAGGGCTCTAGTTTCCAAAATGGGGTCACTTGTGGGGGAGCTCCATTGTTTAGGCACCTCAGGGGGTCTTCAAACCCGACATGGCGTCCGCTAATGAGTGCAGCTAATTTTGTGTTCAAAAATTCAAATGGCGCTCCTTGCCTTCCGAGCACTGCCGTGCACCCAAACAATTGATTTTTACCCCATATGGGGTATCAGCGTACTCAGGAGAAAATGCACAATAAATTGTAGGGTGCACTTTCTCTTTTCTCCCTTGTAAAAATGAAAATTTTATGGCTAAAGTAACATTTTTGTGGTAAAAAGTAAAATTTTCATTTTTTCCTTCCACATTGCTTTGGTTCCTGTGAAGCACCTAAAGGGTTAATAAACTTCTTGGATGTGGTTTTGAGCAGTGTGAGGGGTGCAGTTTTTAGAATGGGGTCACTTTTGGGTATTTTCTGTCACCTCGGCCTCTCAAAGTCACTTCAAATGTGATGTGGTCCCTAAAAAAAATATTTTGTAAATTTTGTTGGAAAAATTAGAAATTGCTGATGAACTTTGACCCCTTCTAACTTCCTAACGAAAAAAAAATTTCTTTCGAAAATTGCGCTGATGTAAAGTAGACAAGTGGGAAATGTTATTTAGTAACTATTTTGTGTGACATATCTCTCAGATTTATGGGCATAAATTTTCAAAGTTTGAAAATTGCGAAATTTTCGCACAATTTCCTAAATTTTCACAAATAAACGCAAAAAGTATCGGCCTAAATTTACCAATGACATGAAGTACAATATGTCACGAAAAAACAATGTCAGAATCGCCAGGATCTGTTGAAGCATTCCAGAGTTATAACCTGTCAAAGTGCCACTGGTCAGAATTGCAAAAAATGGCCCGGTCATTAGGGTGTTTTAGTGGCCGGGGGTGAAGGGGTTAACCATTTCTTCACCAGTTTCAAAATATGCTTCTGATCATTGTCCTGCTGGAAAACTAAGTCATCCTTTTCATTCCCATAGTACTCGAGTGTACAAAGCAACTTGTTTAGTAGGATACTCACATATAGCTCAGCATTGAGACCACCATTTATCCTGGTCAAAAATCCAATCCTTTTGGCTGTGAAAAAGACCCATTTCATCGGGCTTCCTCCACCAAACTTGACAGTTCCATCAATTTCTCGATTCATTAGCCTTTTTTCCCCTTGGTTCTTAAAGACCCAATTGCACCTATCAAAGCTCATCAGAGCCTAGTCGTAGTATTGATTTTCATCTCATTGCTCCAAATGACCTATTTCTAATCTTCTACTGTCCACTTTTCAAACTTTTTTGCAAATTCGAGCTGATGCTTATTATGACAATATTGAAGTTGAGGCTTCTTCACCATTCCAGACTTCTGTAACGTGCGTCTCATGGTGCTTGCATGGACGTCTGTGATTTCACTATTATGACGTACAAGTGCATCTCAATAAATTAGAATATCATGAAAAAGTTAATTTATTTCAATAATTCAATACAAAAAGTGAAATGTATATTATATAGAGTCATTACACACAGAGGGATCTATTCCTATATATTATATAAAGTCATTACACACAGAGGGATCTATTTCAAGTGTTTATTTCTGTTAATGTTGATGATTATTAGAGTTGAGCGCGGTTCGTGGTTCGTGGTTCTCCAGTTCGCGGCTCGAGTGATTTTGGGGCATGTTCTAGATCGAACTAGAACTCGAGCTTTTTGCAAAAGCTCGATAGTTCTAGAAACGTTCGAGAACGGTTCTAGCAGCCAAAAAACAGCTAAATCCTAGCTTGGTTTCTGCTGTAATAGTGTAAGTCACTCTGTGAATCAAACTATTATCACATTTCAGTGTATAGTGTGCGTGAACAGCGCCTTCAGATCACTGCTGTTTTTTTTCTTGTCTTCCTTCCCTAAGCGCGCGCGTCTTGTGGGGCGGGCCAGCATGTCAGCCAATCACAGACACACACACACCTAAGTGGACTTTGAGCCAGAGAAGCAACGGCATGTGTGATAGGATCTGCATGTCACATGTCCCTGCATTATAAAACCGGACATTTTCTTCACGAACGCCATTATCTGCCTTCTGCGTCTTTGGTGTCAGACATCAGTGTTGCAGCCCCGTCCTCCTGAGTCCTATAGCCGATACAGCTGTATGCGCTGCATACACAGCGTTAGACAGCTTAGGGAGAGCACATTCTAGCAGTCCTTTTAAGGGCTCAAAGCGGCAGGGTCAGAGAGCCATAGGTGACAGGTCCTGCAAACAGCAACAGCGTCTGTGTAGCCCAGGTCAGGGATTTCCTCCCTGCATTTCACCATTAGGAGGGAATAGAAAGGCAGGCTTCCATTCCTCTACCCAGAGCACCACAATCCTGCCACTGTACCCTCTTGTCCTCTGCACACTCCAACTCATTATAACTAAGCCATTATACTAGCAAACAGTCAGTGTACCTAGTGGCATCCTATACGTGGCTATTGGACTTTGCTATAGTCCCACTAGTGCAAAGACATTTGCAGAGCACATCTGCCTGCATTGCACACTACAACTTTTTTAAACTAAGCAATTTTACTAGCAAACACTCAGTGTACCTAGTGGCATCCTATACGTGGCTATTGGACTTTGCTATAGTCCCACTAGTGCCAAGACATTTGCAGAGCGCATCTGCCTGCGTTGCACACTCCAACTAATTATAACTAAGCCATTATACTTGCACACACTCAGTGAACCTAGTGGCATCCTATACGTGGCTATTGGACTTTGCTATAGTCCCACTAGTGCCAAGACATTTGCAGCACGTCTGCCTGCGTTGCACACTCCAACTAATTATAACTAAGCCATTATACTAGCACACACTCAGTGTACCTAGTGGCATCCTATACGTGGCTATTGGACTTTGCTATAGTCCCACTAGTGCAAAGACATTTGCAGAGCACATCTGCCTGCATTGCACACTCCAACTAATTATAACTAAGCCATTATACTAGCAAACAGTCAGTGTACCTAGTGGCATCCTATACGTGGCTATTGGACTTTGCTATAGTCCCACTAGTGCAAAGACATTTGCAGAGCACATCTGCCTGCATTGCACACTACAACTTTTTTAAACTAAGCAATTTTACTAGCAAACACTCAGTGTACCTAGTGGCATCCTATACGTGGCTATTGGACTTTGCTATAGTCCCACTAGTGCCAAGACATTTGCAGAGCGCATCTGCCTGCGTTGCACACTCCAACTAATTATAACTAAGCCATTATACTTGCACACACTCAGTGAACCTAGTGGCATCCTATACGTGGCTATTGGACTTTGCTATAGTCCCACTAGTGCCAAGACATTTGCAGCACGTCTGCCTGCGTTGCACACTCCAACTAATTATAACTAAGCCATTATACTAGCAAACACTCAGTGTACCTAGTGGCATCCTATACGTGGCTATTGGACTTTGCTATAGTCCTACTAGTGCCAAGACATTTGCAGAGCGCATCTGACTGCGTTGCACACTCCAACTAATTATAACTAAGCCATTATACTAGCACACACTCAGTGAACCTAGTGGCATCCTATACGTGGCTATTGGACTTTGCTATAGTCCCACTAGTGCCAAGACATTTGCAGCACGTCTGCCTGCGTTGCACACTCCAACTAATTATACCTAAGCCATTATACTAGCACACACTCAGTGTACCTAGTGGCATCCTATACGTGGCTATTGGACTTTGCTATAGTCCCACTAGTGCCAAGACATTTGCAGCACGTCTGCCTGCGTTGCACACTCCAACTAATTATAACTAAGCCATTATACTAGCACACACTCAGTGTACCTAGTGGCATCCTATACGTGGCTATTGGACTTTGCTATAGTCCCACTAGTGCCAAGACATTTGCAGAGCGCATCTGCCTGCGTTGCACACTCCAACTAATTATAACTAAGCCATTATACTAGCACACACTCAGTGTACCTAGTGGCATCCTATACGTGGCTATTGGACTTTGCTATAGTCCCACTAGTGCCAAGACATTTGCAGCACGTCTGCCTGCGTTGCACACTCCAACTAATTATAACTAAGCCATTATACTAGCACACACTCAGTGTACCTAGTGGCATCCTATACGTGGCTATTGGACTTTGCTATAGTCCCACTAGTGCCAAGACATTTGCAGCACGTCTGCCTGCGTTGCACACTCCAACTAATTATAACTAAGCCATTATACTAGCACACACTCAGTGTACCTAGTGGCATCCTATACGTGGCTATTGGACTTTGCTATAGTCCCACTAGTGCCAAGACATTTGCAGCACGTCTGCCTGCGTTGCACACTCCAACTAATTATAACTAAGCCATTATACTAGCACACACTCAGTGTACCTAGTGGCATCCTATACGTGGCTATTGGACTTTGCTATAGTCCCACTAGTGCCAAGACATTTGCAGCACGTCTGCCTGCGTTGCACACTCCAACTAATTATAACTAAGCCATTATACTAGCACACACTCAGTGTACCTAGTGGCATCCTATACGTGGCTATTGGACTTTGCTATAGTCCCACTAGTGCCAAGACATTTGCAGCACGTCTGCCTGCGTTGCACACTCCAACTAATTATAACTAAGCCATTATACTAGCACACACTCAGTGTACCTAGTGGCATCCTATACGTGGCTATTGGACTTTGCTATAGTCCTACTAGTGCCAAGACATTTGCAGAGCGCATCTGCCTGCGTTGCACACTCCAACTAATTATAACTAAGCCATTATACTAGCACACACTCAGTGAACCTAGTGGCATCCTATACGTGGATATTGGACTTTGCTATAGTCCCACTAGTGCCAAGACATTTGCAGCACGTCTGCCTGCGTTGCACACTCCAACTAATTATAACTAAGCCATTATACTAGCACACACTCAGTGTACCTAGTGGCATCCTATACGTGGCTATTGGACTTTGCTATAGTCCCACTAGTGCCAAGACATTTGCAGCACGTCTGCCTGCGTTGCACACTCCAACTAATTATAACTAAGCCATTATACTAACACACACTCAGTGTACCTAGTGGCATCCTATACGTGGCTATTGGACTTTGCTATAGTCCCACTAGTGCCAAGACATTTGCAGCACGTCTGCCTGCGTTGCACACTCCAACTAATTATAACTAAGCCATTATACTAGCACACACTCAGTGTACCTAGTGGCATCCTATACGTGGCTATTGGACTTTGCTATAGTCCCACTAGTGCCAAGACATTTGCAGCACGTCTGCCTGCGTTGCACACTCCAACTAATTATAACTAAGTGTCACAAACCACCGGGGGGGTCACTCAGAAATCCCCCGCGCTGGCTACTGTCCCGCTCCCCGGGTCCTCACCCCCGCTCCCCGGCTCACCTGCCACGCTGCCCGCTCCTCAGCCCCCGGATTCCGTCCGTCCCAGGCCCCCTGGTCCCCGATCCCGGCGCCCGACGGCTTCCCAGGACCTGGCCGGCTCTCCTGCGTCCTCCTCTCAGCCTCCTTCCCTGGCTTCTGGCACCCGGGCGGCGCGCATGCGCGTTAGGGCGCGCGCGCGGTCACTGACCCTTTCTTAAAGGGCCAGCGTCCATTAACAGGAAATGAGGTTGAACAGGTACTGGGTATAAAGGGGGTTATTGTCCAAGGGGGCGGGGCCTGATCTTCGTGTTCCCTGAGCTAGGAGTCAGGTCTCCTGGTGTTTATGTGCCTGTACTCACCTATCTCTCTTTGTAGAGCCGTACCTGCCTCGCCATCCAGTCAGCCGTATCCTGAACCCCGCACACTGTCCGTCTGCCATCTGACAGTCCGTACCATCTCGGATCCCTGCGGTGACCCGTCATCTCGCTCCTGAGGTTCCGGACCCCGCCTGATATCATCTCGGCTTCCGAACCTGAGCTACGTCACCAGGACTACCATCTGTGACTCCGTGGTCCCAGGGACTCCTCCGCTGCCTTCACTTGCACGGACTGTTCTGCTGCCCATCAGTGCTTCAGCTGCCGGACTCCCTACCACCATCTTCGAGTTCGGTCCAGTGGATCCACCTCCTGGGTCTGCCCGACCGCCCGGCCGTGACAGTAAGATCAGGCCATGGATCCCGCTGCAGCACTAGCGGCCTTGCAAGAGGAACTCCAACGTCAGCATGAAGTCCAGACCCGCATGTTGCAATTTATGACCTCCGTGGACACCCGCCTGTACACGTTACAAGCATCAATGACGCCTGCGGAACCCAGGTCCCCAGTTAGGCAAGCCATGGCTCCCGCACCAGTGGCAGCCTCTTCAGATGCTTCCCGTCTCCGTTTGGCGTCACCACCTCGTTATGCTGGAGATCCCAAGACCTGCAGGGGCTTCATAAACCAGTGTTCCCTTCATTTCACGCAGCTGCCACATCTGTTCGCCTCTGACCAAGCCAAGGTCGCCTTTATAATGTCTCATCTGGAGGGCGAGGCGCTGGCGTGGATGAACCCCTTGTGGGAGAAGGAGGACCCCATGACCAAGAACCTTCAAGACTTCCTGCAGGCCTTTCGCAGCACCTTCGACGAGCCGGGACGCGCCTCTGCGTCTGCTTCATCCCTCCTCCGCCTACGTCAAGGAACACTGACGGTGGGCCAATATGCCATCCGTTTCCGTACTTTGGCTTCTGAACTCGGGTGGAATAATGAGGCCCTGACAGCCGCCTTCTGGGAAGGACTCTCGAGTCGCATCAAGGATGAGTTGGCGGGCCGTGACGTGCCCTCCACCCTAGATGCCCTGATTGCCCTAGCCACTCGAGTGGACATTCGTTTCCAGGAACGCTCCAAAGAGCTGTATCGTGAGAGACGTGCAGTACGGCACTCCCCTCCTCCACAGAAGTCCTCTGTGCCTCACTCATCAACAGCTGGGATTCCTGTCCACGAGCCCATGCAGGTTGACCGAGTACGACAGTCTGACCAACGTAGAGCAGAGCGGCTCGCCAAAGGCCTCTGCTTTTACTGCGGAGAGGGCACTCATCTCTTACGCTCCTGTCCGGAAAGGCCGGGAAACTCCAAAGCCTAGGGTTGGTAGGAGAGGCCACCCTAGGTGCTGGGACTCTCTCAGACCCAGTTATGTGGACGGTACAAGTGTCAACAGGAGAGACGCGCTTCACGGCTGAGGCATACCTCGACTCCGGAGCAGCAGGCAATTTTATCCAGCAGGCCACGGTGGACAAGTACCAGCTGCCTGTTACTCCACTCGATAAGCCCCTAGTGATTGCCTCGGTGGATGGGAGACCCCTCTCTGATACCATCTCCTGGATCACCAAGCCGGTGGAATTGCGTATAGGTGCTCTGCACACCGAGAACATCGCTCTCTACGTCCTTCCACACATGTCCCATCAAATCCTGCTGGGACTTCCTTGGTTGCGGACACACGAACCATCAGTCAGCTGGGGTACTGGTGAAATCACTCGTTGGGGCTCTGCCTGTCATGAGAGATGTCTAAAGTCCCTACAACCAATCCGACGTCCCCCGGCTCCAGAGAACCTACCGGAACTGCCCTCGGCCTATTGGTCCTTCGCGGACGTTTTTGACAAGAAGGAGTCTGAGGTACTTCCGCCACACCGTCCCTACGATTGCGCCATCGACCTGCTCCCAGGAACAACACCACCTCGAGGACGGATATATCCGTTGTCTCCAGCTGAAACCAGGGCCATGTCCACATACATCACGGAAAGCCTGGCAAAGGGATTCATCCGGAGATCCTCCTCTCCTGCGGGAGCAGGCTTCTTCTTCGTTAAGAAGAAAGAGGGTGACCTTCGCCCATGCATTGACTACCGGGGCTTGAATCAGATCACCATAAAAAACAAGTACCCCCTACCGCTCATCCCCGAATTGTTCGACCGGCTCAGAGGAGCCCGTGTGTTCACCAAACTGGATCTTCGGGGTGCCTACAACCTAGTTCGTATCCGCTCTGGGGACGAATGGAAGACCGCATTTAATACTCGCGACGGGCACTACGAATACTGCGTGATGCCCTTCGGTCTGTGTAACGCTCCTGCCGTATTCCAAGAACTGGTGAACGACATTTTCCGGGACCTCCTCTACCTCTGTGTAGTAGTTTATCTGGATGACATCCTTGTCTTCTCTCCGGACCTCCAGACCCACAGAGAGAACGTAAAGCTGGTTCTACAAAGACTGAGAGAGAATCGTCTCTACGCCAAATATGAGAAGTGCGTCTTTGAGCAGTCTTGTCTTCCTTTCCTGGGATACATCATCTCGGGTACTGGGTTGCAGATGGATCCAAAGAAGGTCTCCTCCATACTCAACTGGCCTCCTCCTTCTGGACTGAAGGCAATCCAACGGTTCCTGGGATTCGCCAACTACTACCGCCAGTTTATCCCGCACTTCTCCGCCCTGACTGCTCCTCTCTCCGCTTTGACCAAAAAGGAGGCTAAACCAAAGGACTGGTCACCTGCGGCCGACGCCGCGTTTTGCTCTTTGAAGCGAGCTTTCGCCTCCTCTCCTGTACTCCACCGACCGGAGTTAAACCGCCAGTTCACCTTGGAGGTGGATGCCTCCTCCTCAGGAGCCGGAGCAGTGCTCATGCAAAAATCCTCCTCAGGGAAGATGGTGACTTGCGGTTTCTTTTCTAAGAGCTTCTCAGCACCTGAACGGAATTACACCATCGGTGACCGAGAATTATTGGCGGTCAAACTAGCTCTGGAGGAGTGGCGTTACCTCCTGGAAGGAGCAGTGTACCCCGTGACCATCTACACGGACCACAAGAACCTGGAATACCTGCGGTCCGCTCAGCGACTGAACCCACGGCAAGCCAGGTGGTCCTTATTCTTTGCCAGGTTTGACTTCCAGCTCCACTTCCGACCCGCGGACAAGAATGTACGCGCCGATGCCTTGTCTAGGTCCCTCATGCCCATGGAGCAGGAGGAAGAGACTACCCAACCTATCATCCCTCCTAGCAAGATTGTTCCGGTGGCTCCCGTCACTCTGGCCCAAATACCACCCGGGAAGACCTATGTCTCGGAGACCGACAGGCTAAAAGTGTTACACTGGGGTCATGCCTCAAAAACAGCCGGCCATGCAGGCCAGAAGAGAACATAGGGTGCGATTGTACGCCATTACTGGTGGCCATCCCTTCGCACTGACGTCGCCGCCTTTGTCTCTGCCTGCTCCTCTTGTGCCAGGAACAAGACGCCCAAACACCTGCCCTATGGCCGTCTTCTGCCTCTACCGATACCCTCAGTTCCGTGGCAACACATAGCTATGGACTTTATTACGGACTTGCCATTGTCATCCGGACACACAGTCATATGGGTCGTGGTGGATCGGTTCTCTAAAATGGCCCATTTCGTCCCTATGGCTGGACTGCCCTCTGCTCAGGAACTCGCGGACGCCTATATACAACACATCTTCCGCTTGCATGGCTTTCCATTACACATCGTATCAGACAGAGGAACTCAGTTCACTTCCCGCTTCTGGAGGGCTCTCTGTAACCATCTGGGAGTGACTCTGGACTTTTCATCTGCATACCATCCTCAGTCTAATGGCCAGGTAGAGAGGGTCAATCAAATCTTGACCTCTTTCTTACGTCACTACGTCAATGCCCATCATGACGACTGGTCCGCCCTTCTACCTTGGGCTGAATTCTCCCACAACCACCACTTCAGTGAGTCGTCCTCCAGCTCTCCCTTCCATGTTGTTTACGGGCTTCAGCCTTCCATCCCATTGCCTGTATCCCCCTCTTCGGATGTCCCTGCTGCAGATACAGTAGCCCGTGACTTTGCAAACATTTGGGACTCTGTCAAATCGTCCCTTGGGCGTGCTTCCCTGCGGATGAAAAGACACGCCGACAAGAGACGTCTGGACCCTCCGTGTTTCTCTCCTGGAGACCTCGTCTGGCTTGCTTCCCAGTACGTCCGCCTGAAGATACCATCATACAAGCTGGGTCCTCGCTACATTGGGCCGTTTAAAGTCCTCAGCAAGATCAATGAGGTTTCCTACAAGCTACAGCTCCCGGCCACGATGAGGATACCCAACTCATTCCACGTCTCCCTGCTCAAGCCGGTTATCCTTGGTCCCTTCTCCGATGCTGCCAGTCCGGCCCCTCCACCTATTGCCGATGACGACATCTATGCGGTAAGGGATATCGTGGCCATGAAGACTGTTCGAGGTCGGCAGTTCTTCCTGGTGGACTGGGAAGGGTATGGTCCTGAGGATAGGTCTTGGGAGCCCAGGGAGAACGTGGGCACTCCTCTTATCCGTGCCTTCATGTCCCGGTTGCGGGGTGGGGGGCGTGGGGGGGGGGGTACTGTCACGCTCCCCGGGTCCTCACCCCCGCTCCCCGGCTCACCTGCCACGCTGCCCGCTCCTCAGCCCCCGGATTCCGTCCGTCCCAGGCCCCCTGGTCCCCGATCCCGGCGCCCGACGGCTTCCCAGGACCTGGCCGGCTCTCCTGCGTCCTCCTCTCAGCCTCCTTCCCTGGCTTCTGGCACCCGGGCGGCGCGCATGCGCGTTAGGGCGCGCGCGCGGTCACTGACCCTTTCTTAAAGGGCCAGCGTCCATTAACAGGAAATGAGGTTGAACAGGTACTGGGTATAAAGGGGGTTATTGTCCAAGGGGGCGGGGCCTGATCTTCGTGTTCCCTGAGCTAGGAGTCAGGTCTCCTGGTGTTTATGTGCCTGTACTCACCTATCTCTCTTTGTAGAGCCGTACCTGCCTCGCCATCCAGTCAGCCGTATCCTGAACCCCGCACACTGTCCGTCTGCCATCTGACAGTCCGTACCATCTCGGATCCCTGCGGTGACCCGTCATCTCGCTCCTGAGGTTCCGGACCCCGCCTGATATCATCTCGGCTTCCGAACCTGAGCTACGTCACCAGGACTACCATCTGTGACTCCGTGGTCCCAGGGACTCCTCCGCTGCCTTCACTTGCACGGACTGTTCTGCTGCCCATCAGTGCTTCAGCTGCCGGACTCCCTACCACCATCTTCGAGTTCGGTCCAGTGGATCCACCTCCTGGGTCTGCCCGACCGCCCGGCCGTGACAGCTACCAGTACGTCACAATCGGGGGGTAACAAGTGGGGGGTCACCCCTCCTTTATACCTCCCGACCGACAGAGCACGTGATGCGCTCTCTAGCGCCCCTCTTATAGTCAGGCCAATTATGGAATTGCCCGACAATAAGCAAGGAGGCCGCTATACTACTTATGCCGATTATTGAAGGGTCCCCGGTGAGAGTAGGGTATATATTCCCCCGACCTCCGCGGGCGGAATATATAAAATCTCCCCGAATCTCACTGGCCTCCCCACAATAATCCTTGGCACAAACTCTCTGCCACCAACCGCTTCACAGTAACTATTAGCCGAACACACAGACGTGGGATTCAAGATCGAGATAACAGAACAGCCCAAGATTAATTATATAATTTAATCAGCCTAAAGCACACTAGAACTACAATATATACAATAGGAGATCTACAGAATATACATATGTCAGAGTACAGTTACAGATAAAGCATGGTTTACAAACAGGTATGCAATTTGATCAGTTACCTTGTGCGTCTGGCCACAGGGGGGCGCTGTAGACCAGGTTTCTAGGATCCTTCCCACAGATGTTTCCTACACGTGCCCCCAGCGAAAAGAACACTGGAAAATGGCCGAAGTAGGGTTATCAACCTGGGCAGATCCAGGTCCCCTCCTACCTTAGTGACCTCAGAGGGAGCACTGCCCCACCCCTGGCTGGAGTTATGGACAAAATCCACAACATGGAATATGGCCATAACTTGGCCTGGGAGCGTCGTAGGCGGACGCCGACGCTCTCATTGTGACAGCTATGAATTTAGCTACAGAACGAGGGGACTCATGACCTGTCTGCCAGTTCCCCATTGGCTGATATCACGCCTGGGGCATTTCCTAATGTCCTGCTCCCATTAAAAGGGTGTGCCGGCATCGTCCGCATGCGGAGACACCATTTTTATGGTTGCCGTATTTATCGGAAATATGGCTTGCGAGATATGAACCATTTTTTACTGGAGTCGTTCTGTCTAGCTAGTTCCATAGCCTTGCTAATGAGATACAACTCTTGTTACAGGGTGACGGCAGGGAGTCATCCTGTGTCCATTGTTCCCACACCACCTCATTTCCATATCACAGGACATGGCCATGGAGGTGTAAGTGGAACACTGAGAACAAGAAGGGAGGGGGCACTGCCAGGGAGTGATGAGGGATTATGACTGGAGTCATAATTCATCTTCATATCCCGGGATTTGCCTCACACCTCCCCCCTTTTGAGGGCGCTAGGGGGCAGCACACTCCGGTGTTCCCCCGTGCGCCCGTCCGCGACCTCTCCTTGTCGGGACAGCCCGTCTGCGTTACCGTGGTCACGGCCCCTTTTGTGGCGAATGGTGAAGTTGTATTGCTGGAGCGCAAGGCTCCATCGCAACAATCGCCCATTCGTCCCAGAGACGGTGTGCAACCAGCTGAGGGGATTGTGGTCCGTCTCCACGATGAAGTGGCGCCCGTATAGATAGGGTTGCAGACGCTGCAGGGCCCACACTATGGCCAGGCACTCCTTCTCCATCGTGGAATAGGCAACTTCCCTTGGTAACAGCTTCCTGCTCAGGTACAAGACTGGGTGCTCTTGGCTCGCAGAGTCCACCTGGCTGAGCACCGCACCGAGGCCGAAGTCACTGGCGTCGGTCTGTACTACAAACGGCCGCGTGAAGTCGGCTGCCTGTAGCACGGGCGGGCTGGACAGGGCGTCCTTTAGGGCCCGGAAGGCTGTCTCGCAGTCCATTGTCCAATCGACTGCAGAGGGCAGCTTCTTCTTGGTGAGGTCCGTCAGGGGCTTTGCCAGGCTACTATAGCATGGAACAAACCTCCTATAGTACCCAGCGGTCCCCAAGAAGGACATCACCTGCTTCTTGGTCCTGGGGGTGGGCCAGGATGCGATGGCCTCCACTTTCTCAGGCTCGGGCTTCAGTGTCCTCCCGCCTACCCGGTGACCGAGGTACTGGACCTCGCTCATGGCCAGCTGACACTTTCCCGGCTTGATGGTCAAACCTGCCCGGTGGATCCGCCTGAGCACCTGTGCTAGATGCTCTAGGTGGTCCTCCCAGGTGGGACTGAAGACGGCAATGTCATCTAGGTACGCGGCCGCGTACCCTTCAAGTCCCTTGAGCAGGGTGTTGACCATCCGCTGGAAAGTGGCAGGGGCATTCCTCATCCCGAATGGCATCACCGTGGACTCGTATAGTCCAAATGGGGTAATAAAGGCAGAGCGTTCCCTGGCCTTGCGAGTCAGGGGGATCTGCCAATATCCCCGGCTCAGATCCATGATGGTCAGGTACTGAGCCCCGGCCAACTGATCGAGCAGGTCATCGATGCGTGGCATTGGGTACGCATCGGCGACCGTGACCGCATTGAGCCCCCTGTAGTCCACGCAGAACCGAGTGGTTCGGTCCTTCTTAGGGACGAGGACTACAGGCGAGGCCCAAGCGCTGTTGGATGCCTGGATCACCCCCAGCTTCAGCATCTCGTCAATCTCCTGGCGCATGTGTTGCTGCACCTCCAGGGAGACCCGATATGCTGAACGCCGGATCGGGGGATGATCCCCAGTGTCCACGTGATGGACAGCCAAGTCAGTCCTTCCGGGCTGGTTGGTAAACAACCCCCGGAAGGGGAGGAGGGTGGCCCACAGCTGGGACCGTTGGTCTTCCAAGAGCTGGTGGCCAACCTCCACATCCTCAATGGATCCGCCTGCCCTAACCTGGGCTAGCATATCCAAGAGGGTTTCCGCTTCTCCCTCCTCGGGCAGGTTGCACACGGGGAGCGCACATGCCTCCCGCTCATGATGTGCCTTCATCATGTTCACATGGAAGGGCTTCCGCCTTCCACGGGCAGGGTCCAGGGTGACCAGGTACGTTACAGGGTTGAGCTGCTGGTACACGAGGTATGGGCCTTCCCAGGCTGCCTGAAGCTTGTCCTGTGGTACGGGGACCAGTACCCACACCTTTTGACCCACTTGGTAGGTCCTCTCACAAGCGTTCTGGTCGTACCAACGCTTCTGATCGGCCTGGGCTTGAGCCATATTGTCGTGTACCAGTTGCGTCAAGGCCTGCATTTTGTCCCGGAAGCGCATGACATACTCGATAACCGACACTCCAGGGGTGGCCAAATCCCCTTCCCAAGCCTCTTTCACCAGAGCCAGGGGGCCCCGCACACGTCGCCCGTACAGGAGCTCAAACGGTGAGAATCCTGTTGAGGCCTGTGGAACCTCCCGGTAAGCAAATAACAGGTGTGGGAGATACCGCTCCCAGTCACGCCCATGGGAGTCGACCAACATCTTAAGCATCTGCTTTAAGGTGCCATTGAACCGCTCGCACAGGCCATTAGTCTGTGGATGGTACGGGCTGGCCACCAGATGTCGCACCTGGACTTGCTTACAGAGGGCCTCCATCAGCTGGGACATGAATTGGGTCCCCCGGTCAGTGAGCATTTCCTGGGGAAAACCCACTCGGGAGAAAATCTCCAGCAATGCGGTGGCCACCTTGTCAGCCCGAATGGACGACAAGGCCACTGCTTCTGGGTACCGGGTGGCATAGTCCACTACCGTCAGTATGAAGCGTTTCCCGGAGCTGCTGGGGATGGCCAGCGGGCCGACCAGATCCACAGCCACCCTCCTGAAAGGCTCATCGATGATTGGCAGAGATACCAGTGGGGATTTGGGGCGTGGCCCCGCCTTCCCCACTCTCTGACAGGTTTCACACGAACGGCAGTAGGCAGCCACATCGGCCCCCATTTTTGGCCAGTAGAAATGCTGGTTTAACCTGGCCTTGGTCTTAGCGATCCCTAGGTGTCCGGCCATCGGAATCTCATGTGCGATCCGCAACAACTCCGTCCGGAACGGATAGGGTACCACCAACTGTCGGTCCCTGGGCCACGCCTCCGGTGAACCCTGCTGGACCGTGGCCCGGTACAGCCGTCCTTGGTCCCAGACCACTCGCTCCGGGTCCGAGTCCGAGGGAGGCTGTGCCGCCTGCTCCTTAAGAGCTTTCAGGCTGTCGTCAGCTTCTAACGCTGCCTGAAACCCCTGACTAGATGTGGCCAGAATCGACGAGACTGTCACATCTTCGGTCAGTACCCCGGGACCTGTGTCCTGGCCTCCGCCTGACTCGGCTGCCACTTGGTCAGAAGGGGAAGAGCTATCGGACCTCCGGGAGGCCCCTTGGCTTCCAGCACTCCCACTGCGGGTGACAGCGGCCACAGCCGCTGCGACCGTGGGTCGTGCCTGCTCCTCCTCCATTCCTGACCAAGTCGCCGGTTCAGGCAGACCGACCTGGCTTCCTGACACCCCGGTTGTGGGGGAACCATGCACCGAGATCTTACCTGGGAGCACTTCCGCTCCTGGACCGGCCCCAATCTCACCTGCCTGTTCCCCTCCTGCAGCAACAGAACCCCGCTGTGAAATCTCTGGGGACCCCACATTTGCTGTGGTAGCCCCCACCCCACACACTGGTCCTCCCCCTGCAGCACCCTGCTCTCTGCTTATCCCTGCAGAGGGCAGCAGATCCCAGCTCACAGGCTGGTTACTTGTAGAGGCATTGTCACACCTTTCTCTGACCCCCTCCCCTGTCACAGCTGCAGCTGTGTGTGTGTCTATGGTGTCTGTGCAAGCAGAAATATCAGAGTTCACTCCCCCCTCTCTCACATCATTCATAGATAACACATTAACATTGTCAGGAGTCATGTCCATACTGGCTGAAGGTTCAGCCCTTGGTGGGGGCCCAAACTGGGAGGTTATCTGCCCCAAATCTGTCCCAAGTAGCACGTTTGCGGGGATCCGATCAGTTACCCCCACCTCCCTCACCCCTCGCCCTGCGCCCCAGTCCACATAAATGTCAGCAACAGGCAGCGCCGGGTCAGTGCCTCCAATCCCGGAGACAGCGAGGGTTTTTCCAGGGATCAAGTCTTGGGGGGACACCATCTCAGGCCGCACCAGAGTCACCTCCGAGGCGCTGTCTCGCAGTCCTATGGTCACAGACCGGCCGACGGTGACAGGTTGGAAGCTGTCCAGGGACCTACCACCACCCCCACCCACACAATACACCTTGGGCGGCCCTTGGGACGGGGACGGAGCCGGGGCCTTGGGACGCTGAGGGCACATGGCCTTGAAGTGTCCAGGTAGGTTGCACTGGTGGCACCGTCTTGGTTCCGCCACGGGCCTGGAGAGGGGAGTTGAGGGGGACACCCCCTGCAGTCTAGGGGCAGGTGGGGCAGTCGCAGAATTCATCTTACCCCCTCTCCAGGTGCTGCTGGTGGCCGCTCTCCTGGCCTCAGGGGCCCGGTTGTTGGTGTAGTCATCGGCAAGGGCAGCTGTAGCCGTGGACCCCTTTGGCTTCTGGTCTCGGATGAACTGGCGGAGATCCTCAGGGCAGTTCCACAAGAGTTGCTCCGTGATGAACAAGTCCAGGATCTCCGGTCCGGTGGAAAGCTGCAGGCCTTGGGTCCAGTGGTCGGCAGCTCGGGCAAGTGCCCGCCGGTGGTCAGCCCAGGAGTCCTTTGGTCCCTTCTGCAGGGTCCGGAACTTCTTGCGGTAGGACTCCGGAGTGAGGTTGTACTGTTGGATCAGGGCCCGCTTGATGGTGTCGTAGCCCTGATCTGCCTCAGCAGGCAAGTCCCCAAGGATATCCAGGGCCTTACCCCTTAAACGGGGGGTCAGGTATTTGGCCCACTGGTCCTTGTCCAGATGGTGCTGCAGGCAAGTCCGTTCAAAAGCAGTCAAGAAAGAGTCCAAGTCTCCATCCTTCTCCAGCACTGGGAAGTCCTCAACACGGACCTTTGGAAGTTTGGTGTCTTGAAGGTCACGTGTGGCTGATGAGGGCTGGAGCTTGGCTAGATGCAGCTGGTAGTCACGGTCTGCCTGTCGCTCCGCAGCCTCACGCTCTGCCTGGCGCTCTTCACGCGCTGCTTGCCGCTCCGCAGCCTCAGCATCACGCGCTGCCTGCCGCTCTGCCCTGCGCTCTGCCAGGAGTTCCTTGTAGCCTTTCTGGTCTCCAGCCTGGAGAAGGGCCATAGCCATTTGAAGAAGGCTATCCGAGCCTCCCAGGCTCGGTGGAATGGCACGTGGTGATCTGCGGCC
The DNA here is from genome assembly GCF_048569485.1 of Anomaloglossus baeobatrachus. Taxonomy (NCBI): domain Eukaryota; kingdom Metazoa; phylum Chordata; class Amphibia; order Anura; family Aromobatidae; genus Anomaloglossus; species Anomaloglossus baeobatrachus. The sequence goes on from NC_134360.1 coordinate 75,755,893, forward strand.
CGCTGCGGAGCCTGGTGCTTCACTGTCCATTGCAGAGCGGAGGGCTGGCATCTGGCTCGTTGAGGACCCTTGGGTGAGCTGCTCCTCATCTTGTCCATAATTGCTAGGTTGTGCAATGTCCTCTGCAGAGCTGTTTTCTGGCGTCGAGCTCCTGGAGGACTCGTGGGCAACCTCCTCATTACTGTCCACAGCACCGTCCTCCCTCTCTTCGGCTCCTGCCTTAGCATTGGCCAGTTGCATAGCTCTGCTCCTGGTGCCATCAGCCATTCTTGCAGACTTTTGGTCACTGACACAGAACTGACACCTGATGCCTCCACACACCTTACAGTATCTGCACTCTGACACTCTAGTGTTGAGCTGGTCTGAAGACCCCAGCAGCCACAGCTGCTGCAGGCAGTCTTTAGTGTCTGGGAGTATGGGTCTCACACTCACACACACTATTATCTCGATCCCACCGCTATGCCACCAATATGTCACAAACCACCGGGGGGGTCACTCAGAAATCCCCCGCGCTGGCTACCAGTACGTCACAATCGGGGGGTAACAAGTGGGGGGTCACCCCTCCTTTATACCTCCCGACCGACAGAGCACGTGATGCGCTCTCTAGCGCCCCTCTTATAGTCAGGCCAATTATGGAATTGCCCGACAATAAGCAAGGAGGCCGCTATACTACTTATGCCGATTATTGAAGGGTCCCCGGTGAGAGTAGGGTATATATTCCCCCGACCTCCGCGGGCGGAATATATAAAATCTCCCCGAATCTCACTGGCCTCCCCACAATAATCCTTGGCACAAACTCGCTGCCACCAACCGCTTCACGGTAACTATTAGCCGAACACACAGACGTGGGATTCAAGATCGAGATAACAGAACAGCCCAAGATTAATTATATAATTTAATCAGCCTAAAGCACACTAGAACTACAATATATACAATAGGAGATCTACAGAATATACATATGTCAGAGTACAGTTACAGATAAAGCATGGTTTACAAACAGGTATGCAATTTGATCAGTTACCTTGTGCGTCTGGCCACAGGGGGGCGCTGTAGACCAGGTTTCTAGGATCCTTCCCACAGATGTTTCCTACACGTGCCCCCAGCGAAAAGAACACTGGAAAATGGCCGAAGTAGGGTTATCAACCTGGGCAGATCCAGGTCCCCTCCTACCTTAGTGACCTCAGAGGGAGCACTGCCCCACCCCTGGCTGGAGTTATGGACAAAATCCACAACATGGAATATGGCCATAACTTGGCCTGGGAGCGTCGTAGGCGGACGCCGACGCTCTCATTGTGACAGCTATGAATTTAGCTACAGAACGAGGGGACTCATGACCTGTCTGCCAGTTCCCCATTGGCTGATATCACGCCTGGGGCATTTCCCAATGTCCTGCTCCCATTAAAAGGGTGTGCCGGCATCGTCCGCATGCGGAGACACCATTTTTATGGTTGCCGTATTTATCGGAAATATGGCTTGCGAGATATGAACCATTTTTTACTGGAGTCGTTCTGTCTAGCTAGTTCCATAGCCTTGCTAATGAGATACAACTCTTGTTACAGGGTGACGGCAGGGAGTCATCCTGTGTCCATTGTTCCCACACCACCTCATTTCCATATCACAGGACATGGCCATGGAGGTGTAAGTGGAACACTGAGAACAAGAAGGGAGGGGGCACTGCCAGGGAGTGATGAGGGATTATGACTGGAGTCATAATTCATCTTCATATCCCGGGATTTGCCTCACACTAAGCCATTATACTAGCACACACTCAGTGTACCTAGTGGCATCCTATACGTGGCTATTGGACTTTGCTATAGTCCCACTAGTGCCAAGACATTTGCAGCACGTCTGCCTGCGTTGCACACTCCAACTAATTATAACTAAGCCATTATACTAGCACACACTCAGTGTACCTAGTGGCATCCTATACGTGGCTATTGGACTTTGCTATAGTCCCACTAGTGCCAAGACATTTGCAGCACGTCTGCCTGCGTTGCACACTCCAACTAATTATAACTAAGCCATTATACTAGCACACACTCAGTGTACCTAGTGGCATCCTATACGTGGCTATTGGACTTTGCTATAGTCCCACTAGTGCCAAGACATTTGCAGCACGTCTGCCTGCGTTGCACACTCCAACTAATTATAACTAAGCCATTATACTAGCACACACTCAGTGTACCTAGTGGCATCCTATACGTGGCTATTGGACTTTGCTATAGTCCCACTAGTGCCAAGACATTTGCAGCACGTCTGCCTGCGTTGCACACTCCAACTAATTATAACTAAGCCATTATACTAGCACACACTCAGTGTACCTAGTGGCATCCTATACGTGGCTATTGGACTTTGCTATAGTCCCACTAGTGCCAAGACATTTGCAGCACGTCTGCCTGCGTTGCACACTCCAACTAATTATAACTAAGCCATTATACTAGCACACACTCAGTGTACCTAGTTAATAAAAAATATGTGGAGAGTGGATGTTTAAAAACCGCGCCAAGGACCACTCATGAAGGAGATGAATTTAACGTGACTTTATTCCATGTTCAGGTCTACGCGTTTCAGGAGCGTCCGCTCCCTTCCTCAGGACAATACAGGCACAAGCACATCAAAATCAGCGATCAAAGAATGAACCGAAAATTTTATACCTTCCGGTGTGACGTCATGAAGACGCCCACCTGACCCAGAAAAGAAAAAAATCGGCAGGAATTACATACATCCACTGAAAATACCAGCAACGTGACTTCAATGTAAAAGCCGCTTATCCGTATCAACATATCTATTTAAAATGTATAATAAAAACATCGGAAAAATAAAAATGAAACACACAAAAAAAAGGGGAATATATAATACAGAGTATTTGTGACAGTGAAAAAAATTTTTTATATATATATGCTAGTGTGTAGAGAATAGACCCAGCACTCAATCAGAATAGAACCCGCAGAGAAACGGAATCAATGAGTTAAAGAATGTGACAGAGAATTAGACCATTGAACCATACCAAACGAGTAGCGGTGTATATAAAAACCCGCTCCCACAACCCACAACTTAAGAAAATGGTGTTATGTACATGAAATGCAGAAGCAAAAAACTGTACTACTAGGAACAAAGGAGGTCATGAAAAGTTCAGACCGTGGGAAAAAAACTATATGCGCATGCGGAAAAAAGGTAAGAAGCAAGATAGAGTGGTGGGGTCAGGAAAGTTCAAAGCGTGAGAAAACCACAACTGCGCATGCGAGAAAAGAAAAAGTAATATTAACCCGTGATAAATTACACGGGAAATATTACAGAATAGGAAAAAAAAGGTCTGCCTGCGTTGCACACTCCAACGAATTATAACTAAGTTACATTGTCAGGGATATTTATTCTTTATTATTCTGCTGTTAATAAAGCTAGACCACCACTGCAATCTTCACCACCTCTCAATTTTTACTACCACATTTTCAGTCCACAATCTTGTCGCAATCAACATGAGTGGCAAAATGACAGATGCTGGTGGAAAGGGGAAGAGGCGTGGTGGAAAAGGCAAAAAAGGTTTTGTCAGTGGGGAAGGTGCCAAAGCTCCATTATCATCTGCTGAAGATAGACCATCTACTAGCAAAAGTAAGATGTCTACTACTTATTGTGGACAATCCGATGTGCTCCCTTTTTTACGGACACGAACAAGAGGAACAAAGGTAGATGATGGGCAAAAAAGGAAAATGCTTGAATGGATCTCAAGTGGTCCAACAAGTGCCCTCTCAGCCACTTCAAGTACCGCATCCAAAAAACACCATTCCTCTGAGTTGTCATCCCAATCACACTTGATTTCTCCCAGCTCTGAAGTCTCCATCAGCCCTGCACAGTATGGTGGAACTGAGATGGCTGAGTCTGCAGAGCTGTTCAGTCACACTATAGCCTGGGAATCAGAGGTCTGCTCCCAAGCTACAGTGAGTACAGAACAGGAAATGGTCTGCAGTGATGCCCAGAACCTTTGTGACTCAGATTCAGGCCGTGAGGACCAAGTTTCTGAGCATAATGTTGACCCTTTGTCACAAACTGTAACACCTGTGGTTATAGACAATGAGGAACATACTGATGAAGATGAGACGCAGATACCCGATTGGGATGACAACTTAAATATTCGGTCAGGGCAAGAAGAGGCTCGGTCTGAGGGGGAGGGGAGTGCGAACACAACAATTGATGATGACGTTCTAGATCCCACCTACTGTCAACCCCCAGTCAGGCACTCGAGGAGGTCAACAGAGGCGGTGGAGGAGGATGCAACCGACGACGAAGTTACCTTGCGCCTTCCTGGACAGAGTCGGAGCACTGGTAGCACGTCTACAACTGCATCCTCAGCCACCACTCTGCCTATGAGCATTATTCGGGGTGGATCAACAGGTCGCATGGCCTCTAAGCCTTGCCTAGCCTGGGCCTTTTTTCACATCGAAAAAGATCGCCCAACTCATGTGATATGTAACATTTGTCATGATTCTGTTAGTAGAGGTCAAAACCTCAGCAGTTTGACAACTTCTTCCATGAATCGTCACATGAATAAATATCATAAGTCCCGGTGGGAAGCTCACCGTGCTGCAATGCCGGCTAGCGGAGCGAACCATCCACCGCCCGCCCCTTCCAGTGCATCCGCGCGCTCTTCATCTTCTAGGACTGTGGGGACAGCTGTCACACCTGTTTTTCCACGCAAAACTTCCACCACTGTAACCGCAACAGGCAGTTTGCTTGTAAGGTCGTCAGTTGGTTTGGAAGGGGAAACAAGTGAGTGTGTACAGCTCTCTCAGACATCGATAGCACCAACGTTGGATGAAGGCAACATCATGTCTCCGCCTGCACTTTCCTCACAAACCTGCATTTTTCCAGGGACACCCTACTCAACACAGTCTACACACAGCAGCCAGATCTCTGTCCCTCAGATGTGGTCAAATAAAAGGCCACTTCCTCCGACCCATGACAAAGCTAAGAGGTTGACTCTATCCCTCTGTAAGCTGTTGGCTACCGAAATGCTGCCTTTCCGCCTAGTGGACACACATGATTTTAGAGAGCTTATGTCTGTCGCTGTGCCCCAGTACCAGATGCCTAGTCGCCACTACTTCTCTAAGAAAGGTGTGCCCGCGCTACACCAGCATGTCGCACACAACATCACCGCTTCCTTGAGAAACTCTGTGTGTGAACGGGTGCATTTCACCACCGATACTTGGACCAGTAAGCATGGACAGGGACGTTACATGTCGCTGACTGGGCACTGGGTAACTATGGTGATAGATGGTGAAGGGTCTGCTGCACAAGTCTTGCCGTCCCCACGACTTGTGTGTCAATCCTCTGTCTGTCCAAGTTCCGCCACAGCTTCTGCATCCTCCACCTCATCTGGGTCCTCCACCTCCGCCCCAAGCCTGCCTGGTCAGGCCACCAGCGTTCTCACTGCGCAGAAGGAATCACGCACGCCTCATTACTATGCTGGCAGCCGAGCGCAACGGCATCAGGCGGTCTTTAGCTTGACATGTCTTGGTAATAAGAGTCACACAGCTGAGGAGTTGTGGTCAGCTCTGCGGTCCGAGTTTAATAAATGGTTGTCTCCACTCAACCTGCAGCCTGGTAAGGCCGTGTGCGACAATGCTGCAAACCTGGGTGCGGCCCTTCGCCTGGGCAAGGTGACACACGTACCTTGTATGGCTCACGTGTTGAACCTTGTCGTGCAGCAATTTTTAACACACTATCCCGGCCTAGATGGCCTTCTGAACAGGGCACGAAAACTGTCTGCTCACTTCCGGCGTTCAAGCGCCGCAGCTGAGCGACTTGCATCGCTACAGAAGTCTTTCGGCCTGCCGGTTCATCGCCTGAAATGCGATGTGGCGACACGCTGGAATTCAACTCTCCACATGTTACAGCGACTGTGGCAGCACCGCAGAGCCCTGGTGCAATACGTCATGACGTATAGCCTGGGCCAACGAGATGCAGAGGTGGGGCAGATCACCCTGATGGAGTGGTCTCAGATCAAGGACCTATGCACCCTTCTGCACAGTTTCGACATGGCGACGAATATGTTTAGCTCTGACAATGCCATTATCAGCATGACGATTCCAGTCATTTACATGCTGGAGCACACGCTAAACACTATTCGGAGTCAGGGGGTGGGACAACATGAAGGGGAGGAACTACAGGAGGATTCATATGTGCAAGGGACAACAACATCACCAAGGTCCAGACGTTCATCATCACCAACGCAGCAGGCATGGGACCATGGGGAACAGGGATCGACAAGGGCGCATAGTAGCAGGCGAAATGTTGAGCAAGGTGCAGGAGAACATGAAGAAATGGAGGACGAACTGTCCATGGACATGGAAGACTCAGCGGATGAGGGAGACCTTGGTCAAATTTCAGTTGAAAGAGGTTGGGGGGAGATGTCAGAGGAAGAAAGAACGGGTAGCACCTCTATGCCACAAACACAGCGTGGACTTGGTCCGCATGGCTGCGCAAGACACATGAGTGCCTTTTTGTTGCACTACCTCCAACATGACAGTCGTATTGTCAAAATTAGAAGTGATGATGACTACTGGATTGCCACACTATTAGATCCCCGGTACAAGTCCAAATTTTGTGACATAATTCCAGCCATAGAAAGGGACGCACGTATGCAGGAGTATCAGCAGAAGCTGTTACTCGATCTTAGCTCGGCTTTTCCACCAAACAACCGTGCAGGTGCAGGGAGGGAATCTCCCAGTTGTAACTTGACAAACATGGGACGGTCTCGTCATCTTCACCAGTCTACCCGTACCAGTAGGACCGTATCTGGTGCCGGTAACAGCAATTTTATGGAATCTTTTCATAATTTTTTTAGACCCTCTTTTGCAAGGCCACCAGAGACAACAAGTCTGACACATACTCAACGGCTGGAGAGGATGATACAGGAGTATCTCCAAATGAACATCGATGCCATGACTGTGCAACTGGAGCCTTGCTCCTTTTGGGCTTCAAACATAGAAAAATGGCCAGAGCTCTCCAGTTACGCCTTGGAGATTTTGTCGTGTCCAGCTGCCAGCGTTGTCTCTGAACGTGTATTCAGTGCTGCTGGGTGTGTGCTGACAGATAAGCGCACGCGTCTGTCCAGTGACAATGTGGACAGACTGACGTTCATCAAAATGAACAAGTCATGGATCCAGAAGGAATTTACTACCCCTGTGTCATCCTGGGGAGAGTAAATGCTTGTGGATTTGGAATGTGCTTGATGCAAATCAAAACATCCTGTTTGCAACTAGGGCCCAAGTGCTGCCACTGATGGGGTGGGTGTCTGTGTGGCCCAATTTTTGGAAAAAAGGGAGACTCCGCTTGGAGTAACCCTTGCTTACATTGTTTTTAAAAGAAGCCAAGATGAACAAGTCATGGGTCAGCAAAGACTTTGCTACCTACCCCGGTGTCATCCTGGGGACGGTTAATTATGGGGTATTTTTGAATGTGATTGATGCAAATGTAGCTGTGAAGTGTACAACTAGGGCCCAAGTGCTGCCACTGATGGGGTGGGTGTCTGTGTGGCCCAATTTTTGGAAAAAAAGGGAGACTCCGCTTGGAGTAACCCTTGCTTGATGTGTTTTTAAAAGAAGCCAAGATGAACAGAGCTGGGATCAGGAAAGACTTTGCTACCTACCCCGGTGTCATCCTGGGGACGGATAAGAATGGCGTATTTTTGAATGTGCTTGATGCAAATCAAAACATCCTGTTTGCAACTAGGGCCCAAGTGCTGCCACTGATGGGGTGGGTGTCTGTGTGGCCCAATTTTTGGAAAAAAAGGGAGACTCCGCTTGGAGTAACCCTTGCTTGATGTGTTTTTAAAAGAAGCCAAGATGAACAGAGCTGGGATCAGGAAAGACTTTGCTACCTACCCCGGTGTCATCCTGGGGACGGATAAGAATGGCGTATTTTTGAATGTGCTTGATGCAAATCAAAACATCCTGTTTGCAACTAGGGCCCAAGTGCTGCCACTGATGGGGTGGGTGTCTGTGTGGCCCAATTTTTGGAAAAAAAGGGAGACTCCGCTTGGAGTAACCCTTGCTTGATGTGTTTTTAAAAGAAGCCAAGATGAACAGAGCTGGGATCAGGAAAGACTTTGCTACCTACCCCGGTGTCATCCTGGGGACGGATAAGAATGGCGTATTTTTGAATGTGCTTGATGCAAATCAAAACATCCTGTTTGCAACTAGGGCCCAAGTGCTGCCACTGATGGGGTGGGTGTCTGTGTGGCCCAATTTTTGGAAAAAAGGGAGACTCCGCTTGGAGTAACCCTTGCTTACATTGTTTTTAAAAGAAGCCAAGATGAACAAGTCATGGGTCAGCAAAGACTTTGCTACCTACCCCGGTGTCATCCTGGGGATGGATAAGAATGGCGTATTTTTGAATGTGCTTGATGCAAATGTAGCTGTGAAGTGTACAACTGGGGCACAACTGCTGCCACTGAAGGGGTGGGTGTGTGTGTGGCCCAATTTTTGGAAAAAATGGAGACTCCGCTTGGAGTCACCTTGCGGTGTTTTACATGATTTTAGAAGGGCGTGCCATGCCTATATCTGTGTGTCCTCCTCTTTTTCCTTGTCCAGCTGTTTTGTTTTCGCATGAGTATATGTCCTTGTCACTTTCCAATGTGTTTGAGTTGTTTGTCACCTTTAGGACACCTTTGAGGGTGTTTTCTAGGTGTTTTTCTGTGTTTGTGATTGCCTGCCATTGTTTCCTATGCAGTTCGAGTTCGGTTCGTCGAACGTTCGACGAACCGAACTCGAACGGGAGGTCCGTTCGGCGAACCAACCTCGAGCCGAACCGCGACCGGTTCGCTCATCTCTAATGATTATGGCTTACTGCCAATGAAAACCCAAAAGTCATTATCTCAGAAAATTAGAATAATATATAATTTTAAACTCAGAAATGTTGGCACCTACTGAAAAGTCTGTACAGTAAATGCCTCAATACTTGGTCGGGGCTCCTTTTGCATGAATTACTGCATCAATGCGGCGTGGCATGGAGGAGATCAGCCCATGGTACTGCTGAGGTGTTATGGAAGCCCAGGTTGCTTTGATAGCAGCCTTCAGCTCGTCTGCATTGTTGGTTCTGGTGTCTCTCATCTTCCTCTGACAATACCCCATAGATTCTCTATGGGGTTTAGGTCAGGTGAGTTTGCTGGCCAATCAAGCACAGTGATACTGTGGTTATTAAACCAGGTTTTTGTACTTTTGGCAGTGTGGACAGGTGCCAAGCCCTGCTGGAAAATGAAATTTCCATCTCTAAAAAGCTTGTCAGCAGAGGGAAGCATGAAGTGCTCTAAAATTTCCTGGTAGATGGCTGCGCTGACTTTGGTCTTGATAAATCACAGTGGACCTACACCAGTAGATGACATGGCTCCTCAAACCATCACTGATTGTGGAAACGTCACACTAGACCTCAAGGAGCTTGGATTGTGGTCTCTCCACTCTTCCTCCAGACTTTGAGACCGCGATTTCCAAATGAAATGCAAAATTCTTGAAATAGATCACTCTGTGTGTAATGACTCTATATAATATATGTGTTTCCCTTTTTGCATTGAATAACTGAAATAAATTAACTTTTAGATGATATTCTAATTTATTGAGATGCACCTGTATACGAGCCACCTCTACTGCTGTGTTTGTGGCGCCAGAACTGATAGACCTTGTGATGATCCAACTTGTTAGCTCCGATATTTTGCCTGCACGTCCACCTCTTGAAAAGCAGTTACACCTGCCTGATAATGGAGACGAGTATGTAATTAGCTGTAATCTGGTGAATACTTTATGTAAAATCTAGATTTCGCTCATGTAAAAAAAATATTAAATAGCCAAAATTCCCAAACTAAGTATATGTAGCTTTAAGTATGTTTAATTTCACTAAATTAATACTGTTATAATTCATATACAGTGTAGAAAGGAATGTGAAAATACAGACTGTGATTACAATGTCTTATTGATGTCAATGCGCCTCCTCTATATAAATAGACAAATCCAGAAATGACTATTTATGTCCCCCATATACACTGGGAAACGTCTGCTAAGAGGCTTTTTTTTCAGACTAAGAATAAATGGGTTGAGATTTTTTTTATTATACATCTACGCAGGGCATCAGTCAATGCAAAATTGGGAGATTATCTTCTAATGATTGCCTGTAGCAGAAATGACTCTGCAGGAGAATAATCTTTTCAAATTACAGGGCTGAAAACCATAGAAAAGTGCATTGCCAGTCGCTGCTAAATACACTGTATATTACTAAAACTATTAGTCCACTATTCATTCTGTTGCACTAAATAGAAGAGTTCAGTTTAGTTACAATGTATCTGATGAGAGGTTAGGCTAACCCCTGTTTAGGCTAAACATGATTCCTTAGATCAGTTTGATTACAGAAATGCCAAACTTGTGTAGTTTTTTTTAGATTTTAGTAGTAAAAAAATTCATAATTTTGTAAAAAAAAATGTGCTTGTGTCTCCATTTTTTCATTGATGGAGCTATGTGAGTGCCTGGGTTTTTTATGCACACCGAGCCGATAACTTATAAGCACCCAGTGTTGCATTGGTCCAATGGTCGTTGGTGCACAAGCACACTGGCGATCATACCATTTAAATACCATTTTCAGATATTGACAATGGCCTTTAAAGAGGATCTGTCACCAGGCCTAACCTGTTCAGGTTTTTTTTATTCACATTGCTACTATGATTAATCCAGCGCCCTATATATGAGTGTCACAATTCCTCCGCTAAGTGTTTTTTGATCGCTGTGACCTTTTGCTGTCCTATGGAATCAGGGCTGTACTGAGCTGTCAGTATGTTGATTGACAGCTCAGCCGTCCAATCTGAGACTAGGAGGTGCTGGGATTCTTCAGATGTTCCCTGTTCTGAGTGATTGTCCAGCTACTTAGCTGAGCAGTCAGTCACAATTCACTGCCATTCTTAGCATTTGCTCATTGGTGCATGTTTGCCTTTTTTTATTTGTGCTCTGTGTTTTGATCTATTGCTGCCAGATCTTAAACCTCCTCTGACTATCCGTTGTGCTTTGCCCTTTTGCTTTGATCCGCTATATTCCTGTTATTCCGACCCGTACCGTGACGTGACTATGCCTTTTCTTTCCCCTTAGTTTAAGAAGTTCTCTCTTGATATCTGACGCTGGAACATTTGACTATGTTAACTCACGACTTGTCTGTGTTTAGTGACTAGTGAACATTTATATTTAGTGTTAAGTGTTATGGTCCTTACAAGAGGGCATGTGTAAAGCTACCACTAGGGGGCACTGAGACTCAGGTAGAGGAAACACTTCTGAGTGCAGTAAGACAGAGGCCCACAAGAGGTCGCTAACACAAGTGCAGGGATAGTCAATCAGCCAAGGTCTATGCCGGGATGTCACGTCTGTATCGAGGAGTAACCAAGCCAAAGTCAAAGAACAAACCCGAGGTTGGAGGCCGGGAGAACAAGTAAGCACAGGGGAGGGAGCGGAGGGCGGGACATGGAACGGGACAAGGGTCAGGAGGATAGGGATGACAGACCAGGCAGGCGGGACGGAGGTTAGGGAGAACAAGTACACACATAGGAGGGAGTGGAAGTGAGGACATGAAACAGGACCGGAGTCAGGAGGGCAGGGATGTCATGCCAGGCAGGAGGGACGGAGGTCAGGGAGAATAGTACTGGGTAGAGGGACTTGATCAGAGTACACTCACAGGGACCAGTTGCACACTGCAGAGCAAGAACTATTACTGGTGGCATCTGTGTCGCCCAGGGATAGGGGGTACTCAGATCCGGGCCAAGGGGTCACTTCTGTAGGTATCACGGTGTCGTAACCTGGTCTGTGATCCCAGGCTCCACAACCAAAAAGGGGGATTATGTACAGGGAAATTTGTAAGTCTATGATCCGTGACGCCACCCGTGGTGTGCGGTAAGGTAATGCAGCACCACCGCTGCCGGTCAAAGGATCCCGGGAATGGTGATGGGCAGCAAGGTGGTAATTTTCCCTCCACGGGTAGGGTGTAGATGTCCCGGGACCCCGGTGTAGTGGATTAGGGAGTGACGGGTGCAGTCCATGGCTTGGACCGGGTGGTGCAGCAGTACTCACAGTATAAAGCAATAACTGACACGAGTCCAGGAATTAACCAAGTTGCTGGTAACTGGTGCCCACGGATGCTGTGAGGATGGGTCCCACACCCATGTGTATAATTCAGGTGCTCTTCTCCTGCCTGAGGTCTGTGTCTGCTTCGTACACAGGTCCAGACTGGGTCCCGACAGTTGGCACTGGGTGGGCCACTACCCTCTCCCGGTCCACTTCGGGTCCCACAAGCGGCTGGCCTATTCCTGAAGCCCTTACTGCCACTTTTCCTAGCTCCACACAGGAGCTGCTTCCAGACTTCTCTCCTCCTGCAGACTGGACACAACTCAAACTCTGCTCTGCTCTTTCTAAGCTCCTCTTGCCCCCTCCCTTTTTCCTGGGGAGGGGGTGAGTAGGGCCTGATTGGATGGTGTGTATCTGTGTGGGAAACTCCCCAAGGGAGAGTGAGATCTGCACCAAAAAGATGGATGCAGACCTCTGTGACACCCTGGTTTTGCCAGGGCAGCACACACCCCCTTGGTTAAATGCAGACCGTCCGCGGGCTGTCCAGCTACCAGCATTTATTATTTAACGGGAAAGAAGAAAAGTAAAAAATTACAAACATGCATCTTCCCACATCGGGAGGTACGTTTGCTCAAACTGTAAAGTGTTAACGTTACGGCGCCCACAGCCCACCTCCCACCAGTCCACAGCAACAAGCAGGTCACCGTTCTTCATGGTGACTGGACCTCGGACACCTTCATCACAGGCCTCTCCTCAGACAGTCCACTCCATGTTGTGCTACAGTCCTGGTGGGGCATAACAGGGAAAGAGGGGTAGCCGGGTTTCGCTACCAAAACAGTTAACTGCCCATCGTCCTCCACCTAGGGTCCCCAGTGACACCGACATGTCACACACCATTCACGACCCTGATGGCCCCATCTGGTTCCCACCAGAGGGGTTTAACAAGAATGACAGGCCTCTACCACCTTTCACCTGGGGCTCCGACACCCGATTGCCTCTCCCGGGGAACGTGAGGAGGTTCAACAAAGGTAGTAAACAGTCACTTAAACTGGAAACTTTTAAACTGTCAACTTGCGGGTAGCTGTCCATGTTTCGCTACCGCTGCTGCCACCACTCCCAGTACGGGGCACGAGTTCCGTGCTCTGCCTCCTGCTCAGGAGCCAGGCCCAATCGGATGCCCTCGGCGCTGGCTACAACCGGCCTCGGTAACTGCCGAAGGCCCCCCCATCGCTCAGTGGCCTGCTCCTCCTCTCTGCAGGTGCACTCCGGCTGCTGCACAGCCGGGTTGGGGTACCTGGGAGCGGGTGGCGCCGCATCTGGGGAAGACTTCTGGTCGGGTGTCGCCTCTGCTGTGGCTGGGTAGACTGCCGGAGCCGACGTCATCTCTGTTGCCGCCGGGCGAACTGCCGGAGCCGACATCATCTCTGTTGCGGTCCGGCGGACTGCCGGAGATGGGTGAGATGTCATCGGGGTTGCGGTTCGCTTGTCCAGGAACAGAATTAGGCAAAGTCCTGGTGTCCCTGCCTTTACAGTCCTGGTTACATGTTGCAGACTCTGCCGTCTTGCTGCTCCCCCTTGGTACTCGGGAGCAGTCCTTCTAGCAACTTTTAAAATTTTCCTTTCACTTCCGGTCCTCCGGAGCTTCACTTCCGCCCGCGTTACCAGGGGGCGGAGCCCTTTTTTTTTTGCGCCCACCGCTCGGGGAAGAAGGCGCCAAGCTGTTGTTTTTGGCACCTAAAATGGTGGCTGAAATGGCGGACGTCTGAAAAATTTGCAGCGGAGCACCGCTGACAGTCCAGAATAAGGCGCACTTCCTCCAGATAAGTGGATGGGTAAGTATCCTGTTCGTGACGCCATAAGTTGAGTGGCCCAGGGATAGGGGGTACTCAGATCTGGGCCAAGGGGTGTCTTCTGTAGGTATCACGGTGTCGTGACCTGGTCTGTGATCCCAGGCTCCACAACCAAAAAGGGGGATTATGTACAGGGGAATTTGTAAGTCTATGATCCGTGATGCCACCCGTGGTGTGCGGTGAGGTAATGGAGCACCGCCGCTGCCGGTCAAAGGATCCCGGGGATGGTGATGGGCAGCAAGGTGGTGATTTTCCCTCCACGGGTAGGGTGTTGATGTCCCGGGACCCCGGTGTATTGGATTGGGGAGTGACGGGTGCAGTCCACGGCTTGGACCGGGTGGTGCAGGAGTACTCACAGTATAAAGCAATAACTGACACGAGTCCAGGAATTAACCAAGTTGCTGGTAACTGGTGCACACGGATGCTGTGAGGATGGATCCCACACCCGTGTGTGTAATTCAGGTGCTCTTCTCCTGCCTGAGGTCTTTGTCTGCTTCATACACAGGTCCAGACTGGGTCCCGACAGTCGGCACCGGGTGGCTATCTCCCGGTCCACTTCGGGTCCCACAAGCGGCTGGCCTATTCCTGAGGCCCTTACTGCCACTTTTCCTAGCTCCACACAGGAGCTGCTTCCAGACTTCTCTCCTCCTGCAGACTGACTACAGCTCAAACTCTGCTCTGCCCTTCCTAAGCTCCTCTCGCTCCCTCCCATTTTCTTGGGGAGGGGGTGAATAGGGCCTGTATGGCTGGTGTGTATCTGTGTGGGAAACTCCCCAAGGAAGAGTGAGATCTGCACCAAAAAGATGGATGCAGACCTCTGTGACACTCTGGTTTTGCCAGGGCGGCACACATCCCAGAGGTAACAACAGGAAGGTATGTGACGGCGTGACGTCCGGAACGAGGCATGACCGAACAGGCCCCTCCCCTCGGATCTTACCTTGGAGACAACATACAACTGGCTGATCTGGATTATCTTGGGACCCATGCCCCATGGCAAAGTTAAGTATTAGCACTAATTGAAAGGCGACATCTCTGGAACCATATGACAAATTGTAAAGCATCAAAAAATGGCATAATCAGAACAGTTGTCCACTTTTTGACCTGTGGCAGGTCTCCTTTAAATAGTTACACAGAAGTGATTGGAGTTAGCTCCAATTGCTGTTGTTACAAGCTGTAATCCACTACATAGATGTGCTTCCTGACTGACATACAGTTATATCAGGGTGTGCAAAGGAGTTCTGTGTTAAGAGACTGCATTAGAAGCCTTCAAGAAAAAAACTGGATTAAATGTAAAGGAATTTTGTGCTATTTCAGCCAATAAATGTCCTTGACCTTGACAGAAATTATTGTAAAGGCGCTGTGTATTCATAACACACAGTCTTTTAAAAAAAATGTATTCTTTAACAGAAATGTTTTTACACTTCACATTAGATTCTCAGATCCATTTTCACTTCCATCTTCCTGCAAATCATTGCGTTCACCCCAATATATTGGATGCTTTTTTAATCAGATATACATGGAAATTAGGATGGTGTTTCTGGAGGACGAGAAAACAGCCTCATATTCCTATCACTCAAAAGTATTAGTTATAACACAATGTGCGCAAAACATATTATACATTACATAAATAAAAAATAAAACTCAATTTGCAGTTTAAATCATATATAATTCCAAGGCCAGTTTAGAAATAAAAAGTTCATACCCTCATTGTTAAAGTAAAGGATACAAACAGAAGCAATAAAATTGTTGTACTTTGTATTGCATTATTTTTCTCTTCGGTTTTTTATCAAGAGCAATATATATTCTGCTACTTAGAGACAAATAGAGCAACAAGTCAAGGTACAATACACCAAACAAATGTGTATAGGAATTATAAAGGTCAAAATATAATACCGGGAATATAGTGCGTAAGTAAGAACATGGATAATGTGAATGGCTCAGCACAGAATATATACAAACCTACAAGTATGTGCATAGAACAGAGTCATGAAAGGATATTACATCTTGATTAAGTATACAAAGAACAATGGAAAAAAAAACACATAAAAAGTGGGTCTACCAGCAAACAGCACTACAAACATACGCAACAAAATGTAAAAAAGGAGAATATATTAAAAGTACATATAGAGTATGTCATTTGTATCTAGGCATATTGGTCTAACCATATGGGGTAACCTAGGCCACTAGGCCAATAGCATTAGACAACAGAAAAGGAATATATCGAACACCGATATTGATTGGTTCATGCCGGAGTAAAGAAAATAGTGGATCCTCCTTATCATGAGTGACGTACGTAACATTACGTCTTAAGTCATATAGCTGTAATCACCTGCAGCTGCTGCAGGCAGCCAGTGGTGATCGACGCACATGTCAGCTGACTTGAACAGCTGACATCTGTGCCTCACAGGCACGCATGTATGGTGCCCGTGGGTTTCAAGTGCCACAGGGTATTACACCTCATTTCAGGGGAAATATCCATCCTGGATTATGAGGGGGCTAACTGCTGGTGCCTTCACAAAAACACGCACATACAACAACAATGTGCTTTCCCACAGGGGGTTGGACTAGGGCAGACAGGATAGTTAGCCATGACGAAGCACGGGACTTTTCCAGTCGAGTAGTCGCAACCATCACACTTCCAGCAGATCTTTCCAGGCACAGCTTGATATAACATCTAGCACTGACAACTGGAATTAGTGTTTCTCTCTCTTTGTGACCCTTGGCTTGGAGCAGGAGGCTCGGCCCGTGTTCCGGATAGCAACCGAGAGACACTTCACTCAAAGACTTTCATGGGCAACGGTGGTGACTGCTGACTATCTGGGATTAGCTGGAGCCCATTGTGGCAGAGATAGGTACTCTGGGGCAGTGCCTGAACTACTTGTGAGTAAAAGACCTGGAACCGCAGCCCCTGTCTCTGCCTCTCCTTTACCGGCGCCGCCACCCAGCGCTGTGGTGCCAATGGGGACTACCACTACCCCCATCCATCCTCCACCATCTTCTCCCCAGGGTAATCCTGCTCCACCTGTCGGTAGTGACGCCATCCCGGCTGTGACCCTCACCATCAGCCCCGGAGAGCAGCACCCGCAGTGGCGGCCCATCTCTGGAAGCGTACTACAGGTGGCGTCACGATCATAAAAGACTTTCCTAACCGTCACTACCACCCCCATCCTCTGTCCTGCCTTCCCTCCCTCCTGTATGTCTCGGGGTCACGAAACCAGGCAAGGCCAGCCAGTGATGACGCAGAGCATCTGCACCCCTGGCCCGACAGCGTGTCGGGTGAATACCCCCTCGACACCGGGATGTTACATTTGGCATCACGAACAGGATATTAGTGCCCGCAACCATCGGGTACTGTGCACCTATCAAACTTTCTGTTTATGGACTGCGTGTGGCGTATTAACATAATCAGTAGCCGCCATTAACTGCAAAGCGCAGGAACAGAGGGGGTGTGCCGTCGTAGGTGGAGCCCACAGTAAATGGCACGAAAAGGAGTTCCGCTGCAGAACCAGTCACAGAGCAAATACCACAAGTAATATGTCCACTGAGGAGGAGGCAGAAGCTGTCTCTATTGCAGCAGCCACCGCTCCAGTAACCCCATTTACCATGCCCTACCTTCCAGGAGCAGACTGGCTGCCGCAGTATTCTGGAGAAGCCTACACCTTGTCTGACTTCAAGGAGCGACTATATGGCTTATTCCGTATCTACCCCCTAACGGAGAGCCACAAAGCTAACATCCTCATTGCTCAGCTAACCGCAGCAGCCCAGAGGGAGGTCAAGTCCTGGCTGGATATAACTGAATAGGATAACTGAAGTGAGCACTAATATATATATATTATGAGTGCAAGCCAAAAAATACATACTATACAAAGGATAAGGCTGCACATCAAACATAGATAATGGTATAATGCCTCAAGCATATGGAAAAATATTGGAATATACAATGAAAAATGCTACTTGCTAATTTGAACATGTGAATAATGAATTGCATACTTGCCATGAATATTAGGAAAAAGGAGATATTTAGCAATCGCATTGATCAATGTAACTGAGCCCCAAGACCTCGTCAAGGTATATCTCTATATTGGGGTCCCTAGCTCTGTGACCCTAACTGTGTGTCATCTCATTGCAATTAAAAACTGCTGTGGGTGGAGAGGGGTAACTAAGGACTTTCTTATATAGGAGATGGAAAAAACATGGCCGAAAGGGGCGGAGCTGTGTTCACATTCAGAAAAAAACTACATATAACTGAATAGGATAACTGAAGTGAGCACTAATATATATATATTTTATGAGTGCAAGCCAAAAAATACATACTATACAAAGGATAAGGCTGCACATCAAACATAGATAATGGTATAATGCCTCAAGCATATGGAAAAATATTGGAATATACAATGAAAAATGCTACTTGCTAATTTGAACATGTGAATAATGAATTGCATACTTGCCATGAATATTAGGAAAAAGGAGATATTTAGCAATCGCATTGATCAATGTAACTGAGCCCCAAGACCTCGTCAAGGTATATCTCTATATTGGGGTCCCTAGCTCTGTGACCCTAACTGTGTGTCATCTCATTGCAATTAAAAACTGCTGTGGGTGGAGAGGGGTAACTAAGGACTTTCTTATATAGGAGATGGAAAAAACATGGCCGAAAGGGGCGGAGCTGTGTGCACATTCAGAAAAAAACTACATATAACTGAATAGGATAACTGAAGTGAGCACTAATATATATATTTTATGAGTGCAAGCCAAAAAATACATACTATACAAAGGATAAGGCTGCACATCAAACATAGATAATGGTATAATGCCTCAAGCATATGGAAAAATATTGGAATATACAATGAAAAATGCTACTTGCTAATTTGAACATGTGAATAATGAATTGCATACTTGCCATGAATATTAGGAAAAAGGAGATATTTAGCAATTGCATTGATCAATGTAACTGAGCCCCAAGACCTCGTCAAGGTATATCTCTATATTGGGGTCCCTAGCTCTGTGACCCTAACTGTGTGTCATCTCATTGCAATTAAAAACTGCTGTGGGTGGAGAGGGGTAACTAAGGACTTTCTTATATAGGAGATGGAAAAAACATGGCCGAAAGGGGCAGAGCTGTGTTCACATTCAGAAAAAAAACTACATATAACTGAATAGGATAACTGAAGTGAGCACTAATATATATATTTTATGAGTGCAAGCCAAAAAATACATACTATACAAAGGATAAGGCTGCACATCAAACATAGATAATGGTATAATGCCTCAAGCATATGGAAAAATATTGGAATATACAATGAAAAATGCTACTTGCTAATTTGAACATGTGAATAATGAATTGCATACTTGCCATGAATATTAGGAAAAAGGAGATATTTAGCAATCGCATTGATCAATGTAACTGAGCCCCAAGACCTCGTCAAGGTATATCTCTATATTGGGGTCCCTAGCTCTGTGACCCTAACTGAGTGTCATCTCATTGCAATTAAAAACTGCTGTGGGTGGAGAGGGGTAACTAAGGACTTTCTTATATAGGAGATGGAGAAAACATGTCCGAAAGGGGCGGAGCTGTGTTCACATTCAGAAAAAAACTACATATAACTGAATAGGATAACTGAAGTGAGCACTAATATATATATTTTATGAGTGCAAGCCAAAAAATACATACTATACAAAGGATAAGGCTGCACATCAAACATAGATAATGGTATAATGCCTCAAGCATATGTAAAAATATTGGAATATACAATGAAAAATGCTACTTGCTAATTTGAACATGTGAATAATGAATTGCATACTTGCCATGAATATTAGGAAAAAGGAGATATTTAGCAATCGCATTGATCAATGTAACTGAGCCCCAAGACCTCGTCAAGGTATATCTCTATATTGGGGTCCCTAGCTCTGTGACCCTAACTGTGTGTCATCTCATTGCAATTAAAATCTGCTGTGGGTGGAGAGGGGTAACTAAGGACTTTCTTATATAGGAGATGGGAAAAACATGGCCGAAAGGGGCAGAGCTGTGTTCACATTCAGAAAAAAACTACATATAACTGAATAGGATAACTGAAGTGAGCACTAATATATATATTTTATGAGTGCAAGCCAAAAAATACATACTATACAAAGGATAAGGCTGCACATCAAACATAGATAATGGTATAATGCCTCAAGCATATGGAAAAATATTGGAATATACAATGAAAAATGCTACTTGCTAATTTGAACATGTGAATAATGATTTGCATACTTACCATGAATATTAGGAAAAAGGAGATATTTAGCAGTCGCATTGATCAATGTAACTGAGCCCCAAGACCTCGTCAAGGTATATCTCTATATTGGGGTCCCTAGCTCTGTGACCCTAACTGGGTGTCATCTCATTGCAATTAAAAACTGCTGTGGGTGGAGAGGGGTAACTAAGGACTTTCTTATATAGGAGATGGAAAAAACATGGCCGAAAGGGGCGGAGCTGTGTTCACATTCAGAAAAAAACTACATATAACTGAATAGGATAACTGAAGTGAGCACTAATATATATATTTTATGAGTGCAAGCCAAAAAATACATACTATACAAAGGATAAGGCTGCACATCAAACATAGATAATGGTATAATGCCACAAGCATATGGAAAAATATTGGAATATACAATGAAAAATGCTACTTGCTAATTTGAACATGTGAATAATGAATTGCATACTTGCCATGAATATTAGGAAAAAGGAGATATTTAGCAATCGCATTGATCAATGTAACTGAGCCCCAATACCTCGTCAAGGTATATCTCTATATTGGGGTCCCTAGCTCTGTGACCCTAACTGTGTGTCATCTCATTGCAATTAAAAACTGCTGTGGGTGGAGAGGGGTAACTAAGGACTTTCTTATATAGGAGATGGAAAAAACATGGCCGAAAGGGGCGGAGCTGTGTTCACATTCAGAAAAAAACTACATATAACTGAATAGGATAACTGAAGTGAGCACTAATATATATATTTTATGAGTGCAAGCCAAAAAATACATACTATACAAAGGATAAGGCTGCACATCAAACATAGATAATGGTATAATGCCTCAAGCATATGGAAAAATATTGGAATATACAATGAAAAATGCTACTTGCTAATTTGAACATGTGAATAATGATTTGCATACTTGCCATGAATATTAGGAAAAAGGAGATATTTAGCAGTCGCATTGATCAATGTAACTGAGCCCCAAGACCTCGTCAAGGTATATCTCTATATTGGGGTCCCTAGCTCTGTGACCCTAACTGTGTGTCATCTCATTGCAATTAAAAACTGCTGTGGGTGGAGAGGGGTAACTAAGGACTTTCTTATATAGGAGATAGAAAAAACATGGCCGAAAGGGGCGGAGCTGTGTTCACATTCAGAAAAAAACTACATATAACTGAATAGGATAACTGAAGTGAGCACTAATATATATATTTTATGAGTGCAAGCCAAAAAATACATACTATACCAAGGATAAGGCTGCACATCAAACATAGATAATGGTATAATGCCACAAGCATATGGAAAAATATTGGAATATACAATGAAAAATGCTACTTGCTAATTTGAACATGTGAATAATGAATTGCATACTTGCCATGAATATTAGGAAAAAGGAGATATTTAGCAATCGCATTGATCAATGTAACTGAGCCCCAAGACCTCGTCAAGGTATATCTCTATATTGGGGTCCTTAGCTCTGTGACCCTAACTGTGTGTCATCTCATTGCAATTAAAAACTGCTGTGGGTGGAGAGGGGTAACTAAGGACTTTCTTATATAGGAGATGGAAAAAACATGGCCGAAAGGGGCGGAGCTGTGTTCACATTCAGAAAAAAAACTACATATAACTGAATAGGATAACTGAAGTGAGCACTAATATATATATTTTATGAGTGCAAGCCAAAAAATACATACTATACAAAGGATAAGGCTGCACATCAAACATAGATAATGGTATAATGCCTCAAGCATATGGAAAAATATTGGAATATACAATGAAAAATGCTACTTGCTAATTTGAACATGTGAATAATGAATTGCATACTTGCCATGAATATTAGGAAAAAGGAGATATTTAGCAATCGCATTGATCAATGTAACTGAGCCCCAAGACCTCGTCAAGGTATATCTCTATATTGGGGTCCCTAGCTCTGTGACCCTAACTGTGTGTCATCTCATTGCAATTAAAAACTGCTGTGGGTGGAGAGGGGTAACTAAGGACTTTCTTATATAGGAGATGGAAAAAACATGGCCGAAAGGGGCGGAGCTGTGTTCACATTCAGAAAAAAACTACATATAACTGAATAGGATAACTGAAGTGAGCACTAATATATATATTTTATGAGTGCAAGCCAAAAAATACATACTATACAAAGGATAAGGCTGCACATCAAACATAGATAATGGTATAATGCCTCAAGCATATGGAAAAATATTGGAATATACAATGAAAAATGCTACTTGCTAATTTGAACATGTAAATAATGAATTGCATACTTGCCATGAATATTAGGAAAAAGGAGATATTTAGCAATCGCATTGATCAATGTAACTGAGCCCCAAGACCTCGTCAAGGTATATCTCTATATTGGGGTCCCTAGCTCTGTGACCCTAACTGTGTGTCATCTCATTGCAATTAAAAACTGCTGTGGGTGGAGAGGGGTAACTAAGGACTTTCTTATATAGGAGATGGAAAAAACATGGCCGAAAGGGGCGGAGCTGTGTTCACATTCAGAAAAAAACTACATATAACTGAATAGGATAACTGAAGTGAGCACTGATATATATATTTTATGAGTGCAAGCCAAAAAATACATACTATACAAAGGATAAGGCTGCACATCAAACATAGATAATGGTATAATGCCTCAAGCATATGGAAAAATATTGGAATATACAATGAAAAATGCTACTTGCTAATTTGAACATGTGAATAATGAATTGCATACTTGCCATGAATATTAGGAAAAAGGAGATATTTAGCAATTGCATTGATCAATGTAACTGAGCCCCAAGACCTCGTCAAGGTATATCTCTATATTGGGGTCCCTAGCTCTGTGACCCTAACTGTGTGTCATCTCATTGCAATTAAAAACTGCTGTGGGTGGAGAGGGGTAACTAAGGACTTTCTTATATAGGAGATGGAAAAAACATGGCCAAAAGGGGCGGAGCTGTGTTCACATTCAGAAAAAAACTACATATAACTGAATAGGATAACTGAAGTGAGCACTAATATATATATTTTATGAGTGCAAGCCAAAAAATACATACTATACAAAGGATAAGGCTGCACATCAAACATAGATAATGGTATAATGCCTCAATCATATGGAAAAATATTGGAATATACAATGAAAAATGCTACTTGCTAATTTGAACATGTGAATAATGAATTGCATACTTGCCATGAATATTAGGAAAAAGGAGATATTTAGCAATCGCATTGATCAATGTAACTGAGCCCCAAGACCTCGTCAAGGTATATCTCTATATTGGGGTCCCTAGCTCTGTGACCCTAACTGTGTGTCATCTCATTGCAATTAAAAACTGCTGTGGGTGGAGAGGGGTAACTAAGGACTTTCTTATATAGGAGATGGAAAAAACATGGCCAAAAGGGGCGGAGCTGTGTTCACATTCAGAAAAAAACTACATATAACTGAATAGGATAACTGAAGTGAGCACTAATATATATATTTTATGAGTGCAAGCCAAAAAATACATACTATACAAAGGATAAGGCTGCACATCAAACATAGATAATGGTATAATGCCTCAATCATATGGAAAAATATTGGAATATACAATGAAAAATGCTACTTGCTAATTTGAACATGTGAATAATGAATTGCATACTTGCCATGAATATTAGGAAAAAGGAGATATTTAGCAATCGCATTGATCAATGTAACTGAGCCCCAAGACCTCGTCAAGGTATATCTCTATATTGGGGTCCCTAGCTCTGTGACCCTAACTGTGTGTCATCTCATTGCAATTAAAAACTGCTGTGGGTGGAGAGGGGTAACTAAGGACTTTCTTATATAGGAGATGGAAAAAACATGGCCGAAAGGGGCGGAGCTGTGTTCACATTCAGAAAAAAAACTACATATAACTGAATAGGATAACTGAAGTGAGCACTAATATATATATTTTATGAGTGCAAGCCAAAAAATACATACTATACAAAGGATAAGGCTGCACATCAAACATAGATAATGGTATAATGCCTCAAGCATATGGAAAAATATTGGAATATACAATGAAAAATGCTACTTTCTAATTTGAACATGTGAATAATGAATTGCATACTTGCCATGAATATTAGGAAAAAGGAGATATTTAGCAATCGCATTGATCAATGTAACTGAGCCCCAAGACATCGTCAAGGTATATCTCTATATTGGGGTCCAAGCTCTGTGACCCTAACTGTGTGTCATCTCATTGCAATTAAAAACTGCTGTGGGTGGAGAGGGGTAACTAAGGACTTTCTTATATAGGAGATGGAAAAAACATGGCCGAAAGGGGCGGAGCTGTGTTCACATTCAGAAAAAAACTACATATAACTGAATAGGATAACTGAAGTGAGCACTAATATATATATTTTATGAGTGCAAGCCAAAAAATACATACTATACAAAGGATAAGGCTGCACATCAAACATAGATAATGGTATAATGCCTCAAGCATATGGAAAAATATTGGAATATACAATGAAAAATGCTACTTGCTAATTTGAACATGTGAATAATGAATTGCATACTTGCCATGAATATTAGGAAAAAGGAGATATTTAGCAATCGCATTGATCAATGTAACTGAGCCCCAAGACCTCGTCAAGGTATATCTCTATATTGGGGTCCCTAGCTCTGTGACCCTAACTGTGTGTCATCTCATTGCAATTAAAAACTGCTGTGGGTGGAGAGGGGTAACTAAGGACTTTCTTATATAGGAGATGGAAAAAACATGGCCGAAAGGGGCGGAGCTGTGTTCACATTCAGAAAAAAACTACATATAACTGAATAGGATAACTGAAGTGAGCACTAATATATATATTTTATGAGTGCAAGCCAAAAAATACATACTATACAAAGGATAAGGCTGCACATCAAACATAGATAATGGTATAATGCCTCAAGCATATGGAAAAATATTGGAATATACAATGAAAAATGCTACTTGCTAATTTGAACATGTGAATAATGAATTGCATACTTGCCATGAATATTAGGAAAAAGGAGATATTTAGCAATCGCATTGATCAATGTAACTGAGCCCCAAGACCTCGTCAAGGTATATCTCTATATTGGGGTCCCTAGCTCTGTGACCCTAACTGTGTGTCATCTCATTGCAATTAAAAACTGCTGTGGGTGGAGAGGGGTAACTAAGGACTTTCTTATATAGGAGATGGAAAAAACATGGCCGAAAGGGGCGGAGCTGTGTTCACATTCAGAAAAAAACTACATATAACTGAATAGGATAACTGAAGTGAGCACTAATATATATATTTTATGAGTGCAAGCCAAAAAATACATACTATACAAAGGATAAGGCTGCACATCAAACATAGATAATGGTATAATGCCTCAAGCATATGGAAAAATATTGGAATATACAATGAAAAATGCTACTTGCTAATTTGAACATGTGAATAATGAATTGCATACTTGCCATGAATATTAGGAAAAAGGAGATATTTAGCAATCGTATTGATCAATGTAACTGAGCCCCAAGACCTCGTCAAGGTATATCTCTATATTGGGGTCCCTAGCTCTGTGACCCTAACTGTGTGTCATCTCATTGCAATTAAAAACTGCTGTGGGTGGAGAGAGGTAACTAAGGACTTTCTTATATAGGAGATGGAAAAAACATGGCCGAAAGGGGCGGAGCTGTGTTCACATTCAGAAAAAAACTACATATAACTGAATAGGATAACTGAAGTGAGCACTAATATATATATTTTATGAGTGCAAGCCAAAAAATACATACTATACAAAGGATAAGGCTGCACATCAAACATAGATAATGGTATAATGCCTCAAGCATATGGAAAAATATTGGAATATACAATGAAAAATGCTACTTGCTAATTTGAACATGTGAATAATGAATTGCATACTTGCCATGAATATTAGGAAAAAGGAGATATTTAGCAATCGCATTGATCAATGTAACTGAGCCCCAAGACATCGTCAAGGTATATCTCTATATTGGGGTCCAAGCTCTGTGACCCTAACTGTGTGTCATCTCATTGCAATTAAAAACTGCTGTGGGTGGAGAGGGGTAACTAAGGACTTTCTTATATAGGAGATGGAAAAAACATGGCCGAAAGGGGCGGAGCTGTGTTCACATTCAGAAAAAAACTACATATAACTGAATAGGATAACTGAAGTGAGCACTAATATATATATTTTATGAGTGCAAGCCAAAAAATACATACTATACAAAGGATAAGGCTGCACATCAAACATAGATAATGGTATAATGCCTCAAGCATATGGAAAAATATTGGAATATACAATGAAAAATGCTACTTGCTAATTTGAACATGTGAATAATGAATTGCATACTTGCCATGAATATTAGGAAAAAGGAGATATTTAGCAATCGCATTGATCAATGTAACTGAGCCCCAAGACCTCGTCAAGGTATATCTCTATATTGGGGTCCCTAGCTCTGTGACCCTAACTGTGTGTCATCTCATTGCAATTAAAAACTGCTGTGGGTGGAGAGGGGTAACTAAGGACTTTCTTATATAGGAGATGGAAAAAACACGGCCGAAAGGGGCGGAGCTGTGTTCACATTCAGAAAAAAACTACATATAACTGAATAGGATAACTGAAGTGAGCACTAATATATATATTTTATGAGTGCAAGCCAAAAAATACATACTATACAAAGGATAAGGCTGCACATCAAACATAGATAATGGTATAATGCCTCAAGCATATGGAAAAATATTGGAATATACAATGAAAAATGCTACTTGCTAATTTGAACATGTGAATAATGAATTGCATACTTGCCATGAATATTAGGAAAAAGGAGATATTTAGCAATCGCATTGATCAATGTAACTGAGCCCCAAGACCTCGTCAAGGTATATCTCTATATTGGGGTCCCTAGCTCTGTGACCCTAACTGTGTGTCATCTCATTGCAATTAAAAACTGCTGTGGGTGGAGAGGGGTAACTAAGGACTTTCTTATATAGGAGATGGAAAAAACATGGCCGAAAGGGGCGGAGCTGTGTTCACATTCAGAAAAAAACTACATATAACTGAATAGGATAACTGAAGTGAGCACTAATATATATATTTTATGAGTGCAAGCCAAAAAATACATACTATACAAAGGATAAGGCTGCACATCAAACATAGATAATGGTATAATGCCTCAAGCATATGGAAAAATATTGGAATATACAATGAAAAATGCTACTTGCTAATTTGAACATGTGAATAATGAATTGCATACTTGCCATGAATATTAGGAAAAAGGAGATATTTAGCAATCGCATTGATCAATGTAACTGAGCCCCAAGACCTCATCAAGGTATATCTCTATATTGGGGTCCCTAGCTCTGTGACCCTAACTGTGTGTCATCTCATTGCAATTAAAAACTGCTGTGGGTGGAGAGGGGTAACTAAGGACTTTCTTATATAGGAGATGTTAAAAACATGGCCGAAAGGGGCGGAGCTGTGTTCACATTCAGAAAAAAACTACATATAACTGAATAGGATAACTGAAGTGAGCACTAATATATATATTTTATGAGTGCAAGCCAAAAAATACATACTATACAAAGGATAAGGCTGCACATCAAACATAGATAATGGTATAATGCCTCAAGCATATGGAAAAATATTGGAATATACAATGAAAAATGCTACTTGCTAATTTGAACATGTGAATAATGAATTGCATACTTGCCATGAATATTAGGAAAAAGGAGATATTTAGCAATCGCATTGATCAATGTAACTGAGCCCCAAGAGCTCGTCAAGGTATATCTCTATATTGGGGTCCCTAGCTCTGTGACCCTAACTGTGTGTCATCTCATTGCAATTAAAAACTGCTGTGGGTGGAGAGGGGTAACTAAGGACTTTCTTATATAGGAGATGGAAAAAACATGGCCGAAAGGGGCGGAGCTGTGTTCACATTCAGAAAAAAACTACATATAACTGAATAGGATAACTGAAGTGAGCACTAATATATATATTTTATGAGTGCAAGCCAAAAAATACATACTATACAAAGGATAAGGCTGCACATCAAACATAGATAATGGTATAATGCCTCAAGCATATGGAAAAATATTGGAATATACAATGAAAAATGCTACTTGCTAATTTGAACATGTGAATAATGAATTGCATACTTGCCATGAATATTAGGAAAAAGGAGATATTTAGCAATCGCATTGATCAATGTAACTGAGCCCCAAGACCTCATCAAGGTATATCTCTATATTGGGGTCCCTAGCTCTGTGACCCTAACTGTGTGTCATCTCATTGCAATTAAAAACTGCTGTGGGTGGAGAGGGGTAACTAAGGACTTTCTTATATAGGAGATGGAAAAAACATGGCCGAAAGGGGCGGAGCTGTGTTCACATTCAGAAAAAAACTACATATAACTGAATAGGATAACTGAAGTGAGCACTAATATATATATTTTATGAGTGCAAGCCAAAAAATACATACTATACAAAGGATAAGGCTGCACATCAAACATAGATAATGGTATAATGCCTCAAGCATATGGAAAAATATTGGAATATACAATGAAAAATGCTACTTGCTAATTTGAACATGTGAATAATGAGTTGCATACTTGCCATGAATATTAGGAACAAGGAGATATTTAGCAATCGCATTGATCAATGTAACTGAGCCCCAAGACCTCGTCAAGGTATATCTCTAAATTGGGGTCCCTAGCTCTGTGACCCTAACTGTGTTTCATCTCATTGCAATTAAAAACTGCTGTGGGTGGAGAGGGGTAACTAAGGACTTTCTTATATAGGAGATGGAAAAAACATGGTCGAAAGGGGCGGAGCTGTGTTCACATTCAGAAAAAAACTACATATAACTGAATAGGATAACTGAAGTGAGCACTAATATATATATTTTATGAGTGCAAGCCAAAAAATACATACTATACAAAGGATAAGGCTGCACATCAAACATAGATAATGGTATAATGCCTCAAGCATATGGAAAAATATTGGAATATACAATGAAAAATGCTACTTGCTAATTTGAACATGTGAATAATGAATTGCATACTTGCCATGAATATTAGGAAAAAGGAGATATTTAGCAATCGCATTGATCAATGTAACTGAGCCCCAAGACCTCGTCAAGGTATATCTCTATATTGGGGTATATATGTAGTTTTTTTCTGAATGTGAACACAGCTCCGCCTCTTTCGGCCATGTTTTTTCCATCTCCTATATAAGAAAGTCCTTAGTTACCCCTCTCCACCCACAGCAGTTTTTAATTGCAATGAGATGACACACAGTTAGGGTCACAGAGCTAGGGACCCCAATATAGAGATATACCTTGACGAGGTCTTGGGGCTCAGTTACATTGATCAATGCGATTGCTAAATATCTCCTTTTTCCTAATATTCATGGCAAGTATGCAATTCATTATTCACATGTTCAAATTAGCAAGTAGCATTTTTCATTGTATATTCCAATATTTTTCCATATGCTTGAGGCATTATACCATTATCTATGTTTGATGTGCAGCCTTATCCTTTGTAAAGTCCTGGCTGGAGACTGGCAAGAGGGTGGTGAAGGACATTTTGGCTAAGCTGAAGGTAACCTTTGATACCCGTTCACCGTCTGAGATAAAAATGTGATTTTATGGATGCAAGCAAAGGGCCCAATAGAGCATATGGAATTATGTCTTAAATCTGCAGGAGGCAATGAAAGCAGTCAAACAGGTGGCACCAGCAGAGGTAGGGGATGAAAATTACCTACTGACCGACCAGTTTCTGGAGGGACTGCTGTCTGATGCCCATCGGACCCAGCGGCGCATCGTAGCCATGCAACACCCAGACATCAGCTTGCCGAATTCAAAGACCGGGCCATCTGAGTGCTGCGTGAACCATGTCAGGCCAATCCTGTGTCCACTACCAGGCTAAAAGTGGATGCTAAAGAACAAGCTATTGAAAAGGACCCCCCCAAGGATTGGCGATTCCAGATTCAGGAACTGATCAAGTGTGTATCTGCCTTAATCTATGCAATGCAGTTCAAGCAGGTGAAATCGCAACTGGTATCCATTGAACTGGCTTCCAGTGCTTATGACCTTCCCTGGCGACGACGCGGTAAGGACCCGTTGTCCCAAGTTCCTGATCAGTATACTGCTGAGAAGTAGCCCATCTGTCGCCATTGTGGTAAAGCGGGACATTTTGCAAAAGGCTGTCCCATGAGTGTCCAGAACAAGGGGTCCGGGACCAGTTCCCTGGTACAGCCATCTCCACCAGAAGCAGCAGAAAAGAAAGAGTGATACTAAATGTTTTCTTGCATAAGAAAAAGTTAAAGTTAATGTTTATTCACTATGCTGCACTTTGAAAAGTTGAAATAACATGCTGACCTGTCTGGAAAAGTTGAAATGTTTGAAATGTTTTATTTGCTATGTCTCCCATAAAGTGAAGAGATATTGTTTGGTTTAATGCATAACAAAAATGCGGTAATCTTTAGAAAATGTTGCAGCCCTGGAGTGCTGCCATTTGCCCCCGGGGAACGTGGCACCCCTGGGCTTCAGGCACCACAGGGTATTACACCTCATTTCAGGGGTAATATCCATCCCTGGTTAGAAGGGGGTTAACTGCTGGTGCCTTAACAAAAACACACACATACAACAGCAAGGTGCTTTCCCACACGGGGTTGGACAAGGACAGACAGGATAGTTGGCGTCACGATCATAAAAGACTTTCCTAACAGTCACTACCTCCCCCATCCTCGATGCTGCCTCCCGTCCATCACCTTCCCTCCCTCCTGAATGTCTCGGGGTCACGAAACCGGGCCAGGCCAGCCCATGATAACGCAGAGCATCTGCACCCCTGGCCCGGTGACATGTTGGGTGAAAAACCCCCTCGACCCCAGGGTGTTACACATGGATCTGCGATCCACTCGCTCCTGTTATCCTCTTAAATTGCGCTGTCAAAATGTGACATCACAATTTAAATGCCCGTCGCGGTAAATCTTCACTCACCTGCCTACATCAGTGGCGCCGTGACATAATCACAGTAAGTCGATAGTTGCTATGGCAGCACAGGGTCATGTGATTGGCGTTTTGATAAGTGAATGAAATCTTTTTGGTTGGTATTTTTAGCCATATTATATGCAGCGCAGCCCCGAACAGGGATGCAGCCCATAACAATAACGAGAACCATCGGATAAAGATCAAGCACAGTATATCTAAAGAAGATATAATGATGCCCGGAAAGAAGTTTAAAGTTCAAAGTGCTGAAAAAATGTGTACAAAAACTCATGATATGTGTAAAAGAATGACGAAAACTCAATATTATTATATATGCAAGAAACTGGTGAATAAAATATGAGGTGTCACAAATGTGGTATGTATGGTAATATATGAACACAACATATGTATAACATAGAGTGATGAAGAATATGAGTAAAGTGACAAAGAAATGTGTACAAATAGGATAGAAAGGGGAGGAAAAAGGGATAAGAAAGATGGGTGGGGAAGGAAACAAGATAACACTAGCTGAGTTATACAAAAAAATATATCATTGTAAATATGATAAAAATGTATAATGCACACAACAAATATGAACAATTTGCATAATACAGCCATGTATACAATTTAAGAATACAGGTACAGTGCCTTGAAAAAGTATTCATCGCCTGTGAACGTTTCCACTTTTCTTTACACACAAACTTAAATGTATTTTATTAGGATTTTATGTACGGTATATTCCAACACAAAGTAGCAAGTATTGGTGAAGTGTGAAGGAAATGATACATGATTTTCTAAATATTTAAAAAATATAAATCTGAAAATTGTGACGTGTATTTGTATTCAGCCCCCTGTAGTCTGATGCCAATGAATACAATCCTGAGTAATGAATTGCCTCCAGAAGTCTCCTAATTAGTAAATTGAGTCCACCAGTTTGTATTTTTTTTCCCCAGTAAAAACTGGTTTGTAAGCAGTGAATTGTGGTAGGTGCAGGTGTAGGAAGTGGCCGGATCATCCCACTCCTACGGTGGTAAATGTACAGTAAGATTTCCGATGTATATTATAATGTGTGTATTGTAATAGTTGTGTTTTATAATAATGACTGTCTGAGGTGGAGCACTGCTGCGATCGGCGCCATCTTCTGGCTGAAAGTTTAAAGTGTTATTATTAACCCGTTCGCGACCGAAGACGTACCGGTACATCCTAAATCACGACGGTGTAATCTCTGCCAGCTGCTGTGGTGAGTTGCGATCCCTGCACATGTCTGCTGATTTGAACAGCAGACATGTGTGGCTTAGTGTGGCTTACAGGTGTAGGTTTATCCCCAATCCACCTGCTCCTGTTAACCCCTTAGGTCGTGCTGTCAAAATGTGACAGTGCAATTTAAATGGCAGCGGCGGGGAAATCAGAGGCCTCGTGACGCGACCACAGGGAGCCGATGGTTGCCATGATAGCGACAGGTCATGTGATGACTCCTGTCCCTATCATGACGTAGTTCCTGTTACAGCTGGCAGAGCAGCGGCACTAACAGGGATGCAGCATTTCTCCTTATCAGAACTGTGCACCTCTGATCAACAGAAATGAATGAGCAATCAGACTGCTGAACCTTTTAATCCCCCTAGGGGGACTATTCAAATAAAAAAAAAGTTTTAAAAATAATAATAAAAAATAAAAGTTCAAATTCCCCCCATTCACCCCATTGAAAATTAAACAGTTAAAAAAAATTAAAAATTAAAAACATACACATATTTGGTATTGCCGCGTCCAGAAATGCCTGATTTATCAAAATATAAAATCAATTAAACTGATCGGTAAACGGCGTAGCGGCAAAAAAATTCCAAATGCCAAAATTACGATTATTGGTTGTCACAAATTTAGCGTAACAAGCAATGACAGGCGATCAAAACCTAGCATCTGTGCAAAAAGTGTACCATTAAAAACGTCATCTCGAGATGCAAAAAATAAGCCACACCGAGCCCCATATCCCGAAAAATGAGAACGCTACGGGTCGCGAAAAATGAAACAGAATTTTTTTAATCCCTTAGATAAAAGTAAACTTATACATGTTTGGTATCTACAAACTCATACCGACCTGAGACATCACACCAACACATCAGTTTTACCATATAATGAACAGGGTGAATAAAATACCCCAAATACAAAGGCAAACGGTGGTACTGGGAGGTGTTTGGTATCAAGAGGAAACAGTGATTGGATTAAAATTACATCAGTAAGTGACACATATCTGGAATCAGGTTCTCAGTCCCAACATTATGCTGCTCTCAGATTACATAGCAAGAACCTGCCAACAGAGTGCATTTAATATTGTACAGTGCCTACAAGTAGTATTCAACCCCCTGCAGATTTAGCAGGTTTGATAAGATGCAAATAAGTTAGAGCCTGCAAACTTCAAACAAGAGCAGGATTTATTAACAGATGCATAAATCTTACAAACCAACAAGTTATGTTGCTCAGTTAAATTTTAATAAATTTTCAACATAAAAGTGTGGGTCAATTATTATTCAACCCCTAGGTTTAATATTTTGTGGAATAACCCTTGTTTGCAATTACAGCTAATAATCGTCTTTTCTAAGACCTGATCAGGCCGGCACAGGTCTCTGGAGTTATCTTGGCCCACTCCTCCATGCAGATCTTCTCCAAGTTATCTAGGTTCTTTGGGTGTCTCATGTGGACTTTAATCTTGAGCTCCTTCCACAAGTTTTCAATTGGGTTAAGGTCAGGAGGCTGACTAGGCCCCTGCAACACCTTGATTTTTTCCCTCTTGAACCAGGCCTTGGTTTTCTTGGCTGTGTGCTTTGGGTCATTGTCTTGTTGGAAGATGAAATGATGACCCATCTTAAGATCCTTGATGGAGGAGCGGAGGTTCTTGGCCAAAATCTCCAGGTAGGCCGTGCTATCCATCTTCCCATGGATGCGGACCAGATGGCCAGGCCCCTTGGCTGAGAAACAGCCCCACAGCATGATGCTGCCACCACCATGCTTGACTGTAGGGATGGTATTCTTGGGGTCGTATGCAGTGCCATCCAGTCTCCAAACGTCACGTGTGTGGTTGGCACCAAAGATCTCGATCTTGGTCTCATCAGACCAGAGAACCTTGAACCAGTCTGTATCAGAGTCCTCCAAGTGATCATGAGCAAACTGTAGACGAGCCTTGACATGACGCTTTGAAAGTAAAGGTACCTTACGGGCTCGTCTGGAACGGAGACCATTGCGGTGGAGTACGTTACTTATGGTATTGACTGAAACCAATGTCCCCACTGCCATGAGATCTTCCCGGAGCTCCTTCCTTGTTGTCCTTGGGTTAGCCTTGACTCTTCGGACAAGCCTGGCCTCGGCACGGGTGGAAACTTTCAAAGGCTGTCCAGGCCGTGGAAGGCTAACAGTAGTTCCATAAGCCTTCCACTTCCGGATGATGCTCCCAACAGTGGAGACAGGTAGGCCCAACTCCTTGGAAAGGGTTTTGTACTCCTTGCCAGCCTTGTGACCCTCCACGATCTTGTCTCTGATGGCCTTGGAATGCTCCTTTGTCTTTCCCATGTTGACCAAGTATGAGTGCTGTTCACAAGTTTTGGGAGGGTCTTAATTAGTCAGAAAAGGCTGGAAAAAGAGATAATTAATCCAAACATGTGAAGCTCATTGTTCTTTGTGCCTGAAATACTTCTTAATACTTTAGGGGAACCAAACACAATTTTTGTGGTTTGAGGGGTTGAATAATAAATGACCCTCTGAATAAACTTTTCACAATTTAAAAAAATTAAATAAAAAAAGAAATAACATTCTTTTTTGCTGCAGTGCATTTCACACTTCCAGGCTGATCTACAGTCCAAATGTCACAATGCCACGTTAATTCCGAATGTGTAAACCTGCTAAATCTGCAGGGGGTTGAATACTACTTGTAGGCACTGTACATTTCTTATTTGGAGGTATATGGGCTAAGATGTTTTCGATATTGTAGAAATAGCACTCCCTCGTTAGCGGAATTCCACAAGCTTCTAGCAGAAGGCAATGGAACTGAAAATTCACCAGGGATCTTCTATTTTCTGTGTATTTCCTTTAGCCTATCAACACATTCTGAATCCGAAACACAGCATGTTGCTGGCTGTGTTGCCAACACAGATATTATACTGCAGAACAATTTAGACTTTATCCGCATCACCGCGAGTCTCCGTTCCGCCGTGTTATCCTTGCTTTTTACAGCAGTAGCAGTGCAGTCTGCAGAGCTTAAAAAACAAACAAACAGAGGCCCAAAGCACTCATCATTAGACGGGACCGGTCAGGATTTGTATGGATCGATTTCAAAAGTTTTGTCAGATCTGTCATGGTTCTGTTAATAACGGTAGCTGTGACACTAATGTGACAAAAGCCTTACTGAACAATCCAATAATAATAAAATCACGTTTTCAGACCTATAAAATTGATTTGCCCTATTACCATGGAACACAGTAACACTTGTCGATTTTTTTAGATCTGAAGCAAGTGTGGAGCTTGATTTTATCTATTATTTCTCAGATGAATCCTTAACTGCTTAAAGGGAACCTGTCACCAGATTTGACGACTATATGCTGCGGACACCACCAGTAAGCTTTATATACAGAATTACAGAATTGCTGTATATAAGAGCCCAGGCCGTTCTGTATAACATAAAAAACACTTTTATTATACTCACCTAGGGGGCGGTCCGGTCCAATGGGTGTCACTGCTCTCCGGTCCAGAACCTCTTCTGTCCGGTCCAGCACCACCTCTCTGCTGCAATCTCCATCCTCCTTCTACCCAGCCCAGTGTAGATGACGCGCCTATGTCATCCACACAGGTTCTGCGCAAGCACACTTTGATCTGCCCTGCTGTAATGCGCAGGCGCGAGTAAAGGTTAAAGACCGCATAAGCATGTGTAGCGCCCCTGACTATATCAGGGTGCTACAGGGAACTGTATCCTGTACTCCAGAGTGCAGGGCCTATCCTCCCGTGGTTCCAGGTTCCCCTCAACAGTGTCACTGACATCCGCACTACAAATCCCAACCACACCTCACACTAGGGCTGGACAAACACACCAGTGGGTTGGTCAAGTTGGAACCCGGCCGCCCACCTAGGGGTCAGGCAGACTGGTGGGAGGGGAGAGAGGAGAGTTAAGAGTTAGCCCTCAGAGAGTGAGGTGCAAGGGAGTTGGAGCTCCCAGGGAGGCGGCAGGTTGGGTCGCATACGGTGGTCCGGGACCACAGGAGTCGGGGACCGGTATTAGGAACACTGGACAGGAGTGTAACAGACACAGTCTAGGAGGACTGTTGGCACCAGAAAGCCAAGCCACCTTACCGGTACCGAGCACGGCAGGGTACAAGACCCTAGATCGGGGAGTAGCTTCAAGCAACCTGATAATTTACCTGTGGAGGATAGTTTCTTTATGAACTTTCCCCAAGAGCTCAGAGATTGGAGGCATCAGCACACCGTGGGGGATAATGTTCTCCAAAATACTCAACCCACTGAAATCCCAAGTGCCATCCACCAAGAGCACAGCTGCCATACACATGGTTAGCGGGGCCCCGAAAGCTTCAAGCCAAGGGGCCACAACTGTCAAACAATTTGTGCACGGAGGCAGGGCTCCGGACTTACCAAGTGACACTAGTGGGAGTGGGACCTGGACGGGCTCCTCCCATAGAGACTGCGATGCCTAGAGACTTTGGTTTACCATCCTTGTGAGTGTCTGCTTAATCCATCTGATCCAACACCACGACTACCGCAGTGAGTAATCTGACCCCTGTACCCTGCTTCCCAAGGCCAAGCAAGCTACCCGCTGCCCCACACCATCTGCCCCGGTACTCCCATCGGCAGCGGCGGTACTCCCCTTTACCGCAATCCACAGGTGGCGTCACGAACATTCATCCCCTGTAAATATCCCCTTACATTTGAAGTGGCAGCAAGCCCCCTGGTCCGGAGACCCTCGAGCCACAGCAACCCCGGATTAGAGTAGTTTGACTGCTGCTGGGGCGGCACACATGCGCAATACAATACTTAGATCAAAGTGCGAATGCTCGGGACCTCAATGCTGGCTAGTGTGCATGATGTAGGTCACATCATGCACACGGGCCTCAGAAGAAGGAGGACGGTGATTGCCACAGATAGAAGGCGCCGGACCGGAGAGAGGAGGCACCAGAGAGCAGCGACACCAATCAGCCATTGGACCGGAGCGCCCCATAGGTGACTATTTACACCATGTCTGCAAATTGGGATTCTGATCTGGCTTATATATCCTGAGTCATATTGCAAAGGATTGTTAAAAATCCACTTGTGACTTTTAGGATTGCTACTTCCAATAGGTGGCGCTGTGCTAGAGTTTGTCTCCTTTACTGGAGAGACAATTTGAATATTTGCATTCTGGAATGCTGTATATAAGAATTCACTGGTGGTGGCTCAGCTTATAGTCGCTAAATCTGGTGATAGGTTCCCTTTAAAGAGGTGCTCCAAAACTAACATTTATTTTTTCCTAAGTATATAATTAATGTAATAAAACTAATAATGTAGTCTTTTTTTCTTATATACATTAATTAAAAATTCTCAACTGCTCCCTCTCTACTCTAACTACTTGGGTTTTTTTTACCTACTTTTGGTTTGATGACATTTCGTTTGGGGGATCCCCAGTGCATGGCGGGATACACAAATGGGAAGTAGCCTCTGTCCCCACCCTGTAACAAAGCGTCATCAGTCACATCCATTTCAAGGCCCACACTAGTGTCAGCTCAACTGAGCATGCATCGGCTGTTATTTGAAATATTACAAGCATATGCTCATTTGGAGCTCTTTTGTCACTGTAACGTAATGCTCCTTTTAAGGCACAGTTACAGTGAGCTTTCTTGCCGTCAAGAGAGTGCACTGTCTGTGTGCATAGTAAGGAGCGAATACAGCAATCAGGAAAAGCAGATCAGTCTCTGCCAGAAAGTTAAATTCTGGTGCCCCTGAGCCTTCAGTCGCCACAGAGCATTGGACTAGCCAGGTTGTCACAGGTAGGTCCTTACACAAACTCACCCCCCTTAATAAGGTGACAGCAGCCAAACTACAAAACTCTTGTCACCTCCGGGTTTGATGTTCACACCAGGGGGCGGAGCCAGTCGGTGTGAACTCCGCCCACCAAGGAGTTCACAAGCCCTGAGGCGGGAAAACGGTAGAGATTAGTCTTGACAGTGGAGTGGAGTGAAGTTCAAGGGCAGACCTGCGTCCAGGTCTGCCACAGTCTACAACAGGTGTCTGGGTTGGAGCCCAGTCACCTCTGGCAAGAAGCCACACGGTGGTGGCTGCCTGCAGGAGCTGAGATTACAGCCGGTGGAACCGTAGGGACCGGGGATGGGCGGTGACCCGCCGGTACCGAACCGAGGAACTGATTGGAAACTGGAGCACCAGGAGGGGTACTCAGACCCAGTATGAGTCCCAGAAACAACTGGGCTGAGTCAAATAAACTGATTGAGGACTGGACTTTAGGCCCTTTCCCACCTAAGACCCGACTGAAGACAACAGCCCAACCATTAGGGTAAAGCCACCGCCCAGGCATAGAGACCCGACGGGCCAGCGTCTGCGGGCAAAAGGGGCTCTCCCGGCACACACCAAGCTGGGGAGCGGACTACCGTTGCTCAGGCATAGGAGTCATCATTTCTAAACAAGTGAGGTGCAGGAGAAAGGCGGAAACCACCAACCTGAAAAGGGGGAAAAGCGCAGTCGGCTGCGGGCACCTTTCACCATCTTGTTTGGTTTACCAGAGACTCCAGCGTGTTTGTAATAATGAGTACAACAGTGACTTCGGGCCGCGCACCGCGCCGAACTGCACCGACACGCCAGCACATCTCCATTCCCCCTCCTCAGCAACTCCCTCGGGCCCCTGGGACCATCATCCCCCTACCCATGGAGGGGTCAACACCAAGCTGCGCAACACCATCCCCGGGAGCCTAGTCAACGGCAGTGGTGGTGTCCATCCATTCACCACAACCCGTGGGTGTCGTCACGAACTCAAATCCTCTACAAACAACCGCGGCTCTGGCCGTGGACCTCCCCACCGAAGTCCCTACGTGTAGCGCCAACTCCCTTTCAGAGTGACGTGACCCCCGGGTCCATGAGGAGCTCGAGCCACCCACCCACGAGCACGGATCCGAGTGGCTCGGCAGCCGGCTGAGCCCCGGGGCGGTACAATTGCACCTTATTTTAGGTGCGATATTCTCGAGGTAAGGAGGGGATTAATCACCGGTGTTCCACCCCTGAGACTGGTCGCTACAGGGTATATCATTATTTCCTTCCCTGGCAGGTCAAGATGTTAATCTAGTAAGTTCTACACACACCTCACACCACCATACAGCAGAGAGAAGCAGTCACTAGGAAAGAGTTAACAATGTTTCTACAGACACAGGAAGTGACTCAGCCAGTTCTTACCAGACTCAGGTTGCCATAGCAACTTGCAAAAGTGGTAGAGGCATGGGCAGTTAGGAGTAGAAAACTGTTACGGGGGGCTGTCTGATAATAACTTAAAGGAGTATCAGACAGTCAGGGTCCACCGTGCAAAGACTCTGCTGCAGACTATGGCAGAGTGCAATACCTCTGTTAACTCACAGAAGGATATAATAAGTAAGTAAAGCAATTCCTTCCTTACTTGGAGGGTGTGTGGAATCATCTCTGTTAATAATCACAGAGACAAAGGCAATGTGTGCGAAATGGCACCTACCTAGGTCCGCTCTTCTAGTGGTGCAAAAGAGACGAACAGCAGCATAAGCCGCACAAAGCTCCTACCTGCGTTCGCTCCACTAGTGTGCGAGGACACGAACCACTAGATATGGCACCTGCCTAGGTCCGCTCTTCTAGTGGTGCAAAAGAGACGAACAGCAGCGTAAGCCGCACAAAGCTCCTACCTCTGTTCGCTCCCCTAGTGTGCGAGGATACGAACAACTGCCAGACGCAGTATAAGGAACGTTACCCTAGCGGCAACGTCCACCTACGAGTCGAACCACAAGGCCCAGCCAGACCATGTGCCTCAGGCACCTGCCTATGTCCGCTCCCCTAAGAGGTAAGGATACGGACAGCAGCCGAAGCTGTAAGGTATAAGAACGCTACCCTGCCGGTAGCGCTCACCTAGCATAGACAGAGGAATGCCTAGAGGAACGTGCACAGAGCGTCTACTCTTATGCATGAACCAAGAGGACTGAGCGCCATGCGGCGTGTGTCAGGGTCTTATATAGACTCTGTGCCTCATCCAAGATGGAGGACACCAGAGCCAATCCGCTGCCAGAACGACAGGAGTGACGTCATGCTGGCCTATCACCGAGCAAGGCATCACAAGCACATGACCAGCGACCAATCGGCATAGAAGGTGTCAGAGACATGTGACCTCGTGTCAGCGATGATGTCACCCGCACATGTGCAATGGCTCCAAGATAGGACTTAGTCTCCGGCGCTCGCACATGTGCAGTAGCAAGAAATCTGGACTAAAGCGGGCTTTACACGCTACGACATCGCTAATGCGGAGTCGTTGGGGTCACGGAATTCGTGACGCACATCCGGCCGCATTAGCGATGCCGTTGCGTGTGACATCGATAAGCGATTTTGCATCGTTGCAAAAACGTGCAAAATTGCTAATCAGCGACACGGGGGTCCATTCTCAAATCTCGTTACTGCAGCAGTAACGAGGTTGTTCCTCGTTCCTGCGGCAGCACACATCGCTGCGTGTGACGCCGCAGGAACGAGGAAGCTCCCCTTACCTGCCTCCCGGCCGCTATGCGGAAGGAAGGAGGTGGGCGGGATGTTACGTCCCGCTCATCTCCGCCCCTCCGCTGCTATTGGGCGGCGGTTCAGTGACGTTTCAGTGACGTCGCTGTGACGCCGCACGGACCACCCCCTTAGAAAGGAGGCGGTTCGCCGGTCACAGCGACGTCGCCGGACAGGTAAGTATGTGTGACGGCTGTGGGCGATGTTGTGCGGCACGGGCAGCGATATGCCCGTGTCGCGCAACAGATGGGGGCGGGTACCCACACTAGCGATATCGGGACCGATATCGCAGTGTGTAAAGTAGCCTTTAGTCTCCAGCGCTCGCACATGTGCAGTAGCAAGAAATCTGGACTTAGTCTCCAGCGCTCGCACATGTGCAGTAGCAAGAAATCTGGACATAGTCTCCAGTGCTCGCAGCAACCGTAACAAAAACAGTTTCACTTTACCTCAGAATAAGCTTGGACACGGGACAGAGCAGACGCACAGTGGTGCAGCTCTCTGAAGGGGAAGCTGTCAGGCCTTCAGGGAGGCAGAACAGAGCTGTCTGGATGTGACACCGAACAGACAGCTCCACCAAGCTGGAGGCCAGTAACATCTAGAGAGACGGGACCCAGTACCTGTAATCGTCGACCAGAAGAGAGTAGTCACCAGAGAATGGAACTGAGCACAAGAGAGAGGTATAGAGCCCTAGTCAAGGTGGTCGCGGCGCCACAGCAGAGAGGGAGCCTGGGGAAAGGGATAGGAGTCCGACCCACGAGACGCTCAGAGTGCCGGCCATTCGGGCCAGGACCGGGGAAGAGTACAGAGTTGTGCATGGAGGAGAGAGGTCACAGATTATCAAACCGGATCCAGCCTCTGACCTGCCCGGGAAGTGACTAGAGTCTCTGATGGCAAGGACCAGCACCTGGGGTGCGATACCACCTGAGCCAGTAAATAAAGTGACTGGAACCCGCACCTGGTGACTCTGTGAGTAACTGCCGCCGCCCTGCGCTCCAGCGCTCCCGTGGACTGCCGCTCCCGTTCTCACCAACCTCCTGGGGAACCCCGCTCTGCCCGTGGGGAGCGATACCATCCCGGCTGCACATAACACCTGCCCCGAAGAGAGACTGTGCAGCGGCGGCTAGTTCCTGGCCGTATACCGCGGGTGGCGCTGTGAAGCATTCCCAATCCCCATCCAGTACTGACCCTGGAGAGGACTAGTCGCAGGAAGGTTCGGCGGCAGAGGAGGCCGAGACCCCAGTCACTGCTGCAACCGGTGACACACTTCCCAGGGGCCCGTCACTCTCCTTCCATCCCCATCTGTATTGGACACTTGTCCATTTGCTGTTCTTATTTAACATGTAGCTGACGGGATAACGAAACCGGGTCAGGCCAGTCACAGCTACTCCAAGGAACCACTGGCCCGGTGACGAGTACCCTAAGGCTCCGTGGATGCTACATCTGACATTCACACTTTACATATAGCTTAGGAGCCTTCTCTCTGGGGAGCTGTGCTAGGGTAGGCAGGGGGTTGGCCAACACAAAGCTTGGGACTGTCACGGTCACTAGGACAACCACCTTGGGGGCAGGTTCCACTTGAGGTAGAAGAGGAGCAAACACACACAATAACTAGTCAGTCAACCCGGGACATCAGTTCTGGGACACAGCACCACCTCTTTCTTCTCTTCACGGGGCTTGGAGCGCAGCGTTCAGCCCAGGTGCCTCACAGCGGGAAGGGCAACTCTAGAAAAGGACTTTCTTCTTTTCAACACCGGTGGCTTCTCCTAACTTACCTGGGGTCAGCGGAACGCTACAATATATCGCACCTGCGACGGGGGCGGGGACTATCACTGCAGCGTCGGTAACACATTGTTACCGATGTCGCAGCGTGCAAAGTACCCCTAAGGCCTCTTCTACACGTTTTTCACGGACGTGTCAAAGGTGCGTTTTCCCCTCCGTGAGCCATGTTTATGGCACATATGTGTTCTTCGTGTGTTATCCGTGATAACACACGGAGAACAGGAACTTTCTGCTCATCTGTCCCTGGCTTCGCTGTCCGTGGTGCTGATCTTCGGTCTCCGGTCCTGCCGACTACCCGCTGCTGCTGCTTCCGGCCGCAGTGAAGTGAATATGCATTGAGCATAATGAGCGGCGGTCGGCAGCAAGTGACAGCAGCGGCAGAGACTGCAGGGCTGGAGAAGGGGAGTAATGTTTTGGTTTTTTTTCTCGCAGACACATGTGATTTCTCCGGTGCGTGTCACACGGAACACATCCATGTGGTCCGTTTGCATTACGTGTGACCCGTTTGCGTTCTGTGTGGCACCCGTGATGCCGGAGAGAAAACGAACATGTTGCTGTGAGGAACACACGGACACACGTATGACACACTTTCCGCGAGTAAATACATATGTGTATCCAAGTCCATTAAAAAAACAAGGTCTACGTGTGCCCATGTCTCCGATACGTGAGGAAACTGACCTAACACGTACCGGAGGCACGGACGTGTGAAAGAGGCCTAAAGTCTGTTCACTTTACATTTATATTTAAGGGTTCCATGTGGAATCTCCTGTCTTTTTCTACAGCTTGATTTATGTCAAGTTGACAAATTACACTGCATTGCCACAGTAAATCCAGACTCAATTCTTGTCACGCAAAACACCTTGTAAATTATCTTGAATTAGTTGGCTGAGGTTTACTGTCATGGACTAGGGCTGATGGATGAATTGCAATGTACACACTAGTGGACCTAGGACTACAGACAATAGATATCAACTAATTAAGTGTCACTCACCCAGGCTTAAAGGTGTAGACACAGCACATACAGAGTAAATTAATGTAACCTACCACAAGATTCCTCTTGAGATTATTATCCCCAGAATATATATACATTCTCCCTCTATATTATTAACTGTTATAGTATGTCCAAAGTGTCTGGCGCTGTAGGACTGGCTCAGTAGTGATCTATCAGCAATATCTCATTGAGTGTTAGGACAGTTGATATTCATGGAAAAAAATAGATTGTCAGATAGAACATTTGATAAATATATACAGTACTGCGCAAGCATTTTAGGCAGATGTGGAAAAAAAATGCTGTAAAGTAAGAATAATTTCAGTTAGAAGTGTAGGTTATTTTTTTATCAATGAACAAAATGTAAAGTAAATAAGAAAAGTTAATTTTAAATCTAATCAATATTTGCTGTGACTATTATTTGCCTTCAAAACAGCATCAAAACATGTATTCTTTCAGGTACACTTACACACAGTTCTTGAAGA
Source organism: Anomaloglossus baeobatrachus (assembly GCF_048569485.1). Taxonomy (NCBI): domain Eukaryota; kingdom Metazoa; phylum Chordata; class Amphibia; order Anura; family Aromobatidae; genus Anomaloglossus; species Anomaloglossus baeobatrachus. The sequence goes on from NC_134360.1 coordinate 75,800,047, forward strand.
AACTCAGCAGGGAGATTGTCCCAAACATCTTGGAGAACTACTGACAAAAAAGACAGTTGTACTCTGAGATGCTAAACCATGCAAACTATGAATGTAAAAATATAGACATGCATCACTGCTAAAGGAAATCTAAGAAACAAAATTGAGATATTTAGCATACAAAAATGGCCATTTCTATATCTGCCCAGTAGCCACGTGCAGGCAATCTGACATTATTGGGAACCTACACTGAACTGAAGCCTCTCTCTGGGTATATGGGTGAGTAGGAACCTGTATGCTGTATCATATCAGAATGCAGCTGTCTTTTTTTATCATTATATGCTATGTTCAGTTATGCACCTGTTCCCACTGTAAATTTAGGAGTGCCGTCAGTCTTTTTGTCTAGATTACTTGGTCATGCCTTCTGATTGTGCAACCCTTCCCCCATTAGCCACAGTTGACTTTATTCTTTATAGAAGGTTCCTATTCATCCATACACATGGAGGTTTTTAACCCAGAGAGAGGCTTCAGTTCAGTGTAGGTTCTTAGCAATATGAGATTGCCTTGGCATGTCTACTGGGCAGATATAGAAATGGCCATATTTGTACGCTAAATATCTCAAATTTTTCTTAGATTTCCTTTAGCAGTAATGCATGTCTATATTATTACATTCATTGTTTGCATGTTTTAGCATTTCAGAGTGCAGCTGTCTTTTTTTAGTCATTATATGTCATGTGCAGTTATGCACCTGTTCACACTGCAAATTTGTGAGTGTCATCCATCTTTTTGTCTAGATCTTGGAGAACTAACCACAGATCTTCTGTGGACGTAGGCTTGCACAAATCCTTCTGTCTTTTCATGTAATCCCAGACAGATTCGATGATGTTGAGATCAGGGCTCTATGGAGACCATATCATCACTTCCAGTACTTTATGGTAAAGATATTTTTGCATCACGTTAGCTTATGTTGGGAGTCATTGTTCATCAACTGAATAAATTTGGAGCCAATCAGACCTCTCTGATGGTATTTCCTAATGGATAAAATATTTGCAGGTACTGTATTTCTCTGCTTTGAGGATAACAAGAAATAGTTAACATTTAACACTATACATGCAGTGTTCGGCCAAGGAAACTTATTGTAGCAGATGAAAGATACCTCATGTTTACTTTCCTTCAAAATCCAAAATTCCAACAGTGCCAGCAGCTCAGAACTGGCAGGAACCAGTAGACCCTGCTACATCCATCTACCGGTCAGAGAAGTCTTTCCAGAAGGGATATTCATGGAAGAATTGTTGCAAAAACCCATACCTTTGATATGGAAACAAGGCAATATGATTCATCTATGAAGGAAATGTAGGAACTGGGTGCAGAAAATATCATCAGATGATATGGATTGAGAAGTCAAAATGTGAACTCTTTGGCTGTAAAAGGCGATAGATTTTTCACCAGAGAGCAGTGCAATAATGAGTGTATGAGAACAGTGCATCATGGTGGAGAGTCCTTGCAAGTTTGGGACTGCATTTCAGAAAATGAAATTGGAATTTGGTCAAAATTAGTGGTGTCCTCAATGGTGAGAAATACAGGGAGATACTTATCCATTATGCAGTATCATTGCATAATAGATAACATACAGCCAAAGTCATTAAGAACTATTTTAAGTGTAAAGAAGAACAAGAAATCCTTGAAGTGAGTCCTGATCTCAACATCATCGAGTCTGTGTAGAATTAGATAAAATAAAAAGCAAAACTGGCAGCACTTCCAATAGTGTGAACAGATGCATATCTGTTCACAATGCATAATATATCTAATATATAAAGCTGAGTGTACTTGTATATGTATGTATGTACAGTGCTGACCAAAAGTATTGGCACCCCTGCAATTCTGTCAAATAATACTCAGTTTCTTCTTGAAAATAATTGCAATCACAAATTCTTTGGTATTATTATCTTCATTTATTTTGCTTGCAATGAAAAAACACAAAAGAGAATGAAACAAAAATCAAATCATTGATCATTTCACACAAAACTCCAAAAATGGTCCAGACAAAAGTATTCGCACCCTTAGCCTAATACTTGGTTGCACAACCTTTAGCCAAAATAACTGCGAACAACCGCTTCCAGTAACCATCAATGAGTTTCTTACAATGTTCTGCTGGAATTTTAGACCATTCTTCTTTGGCAAACTGCTCCAGGTCCCTGAGATTTGAAGGGTGCCTTCTCCAAACTACCATTTTGAGATCTCTCAACAGGTGTTCTATGGGATTTAGGTCTGGACTCATTGCTGGCCACTTTAGTAGTCTCCAGTGCTTTCTCTCAAACCATTTTCTAGTGCTTTTTGAAGTGTGTTTTGGGTCATTGTCCTGCTACATTATGCTGCAGAATTTGTTGGTAGTCTTCAGACTTCATAATGCCATGCACACGGTCAAGCAGTCCAGCTCCAAAGGCAGCAAAGCAACCCCAAAACATCAGGGAACCTCCGCCATGTTTCACTGTAGGGACCGTGTTCTTTTCTTTGAATGCCTCTTTTTTTTCTCTGTAAACTCTATGTTGATGGCTTTTCCCAAAAAGCTCTACTTTTGTCTCATGTGACCAGAGAACATTCTTCCAAAACATTTTAGGCTTTCTGAGGTAAGTTTGGCAAACTCCAGCCTGGCTTTTTTATGTCTCGGGGTAAGAAGTGGGGTCTTCCTGGGTATCCTACCATACACTCCCTTTTTCATTCAGACACCAACGGATAGTACGGGTTGACACTGTTGTACCCTCGGACTGCAGGGCAGCTTGAACTTGTTTGGATGTTAGTCGAGGTTCTTTATCCACCATCCGCAAAATCTTGCGTTGAAATCTCTCATCAATTTTTCTTTTCCTTACACATCTAGGGAGGTTAGCCACAGTGCCATGGGCTTTAAACTTCTTGATGACACTGCGCACCGTAGACACAGGAACTTTCAGGTCTTTGGAGATGGACTTGTAGCCTTGAGATTGCTCATGCTTCCTTACAATTTGGATTCTCAAGTCCTCAGACAGTTCTTTGGTCTTTCTTTTCTCCATGCTCAATGTGGTACACACAAGGACACAGGACAGAGGTTGAGTCAACTTTAATCCATGTCAACTGGCTGCACGTGTGATTTAGTTATTGCCAACACCTGTTAGGTGCCACAGGTAAGTTACAGGTTCTGTTAATTACACAAATTAGAGAAGCATCACATGATTTTTCAAACAGTGCCAGTACTTTTGTCCACCCCCTTTTTTATGTTTGGTGTGGAATTATATCCAATTTGGCTTTATGACAAATTTATTTTTATTTTTTTCATTGAAGACCAATTAAATGAAGATAATAATACCAAAGAATTTGTGATTGCAATCATTTTCAAGAAGAAACTGAGTATTATCTGACAGAATTGCAGGGGTGCCAATACTTTTGGCAAGCACTGTATGTATGTATGTATGTATGTATGTGTATATGTATGTCCACTACAGAGAGAGAGAGACAGTCAAAGAGACAGAAAGAGGCAGACAGACACAGACAGAGAAAGACACAGGCAGACAGGGAAAGAGACAGGCAGACAGGGAAAGAGACAGGGAAAGAGACAGACAGGGAAAGAGACAGATACAATAAAAGAGACACAGAGAAATAACTAGACAGGGAAAGAGACAGAGACAGATGGGGAAAGAGACAGACGAGGAAAGAGACAAATGGGGAAAGAGACAAACAAGGAAAGAGACAAACGTGGAAAGAGACAGATGTGGAAAGAGACAGACCTGGAACGACACAGACCTGGAATGAGACAGACCTGGAAAGAGACAGACCTGGAAAGAGACAGACCTGGAAAGAGACAGACGACGAACGAGACAGACGAGGAAAGAGACAGACGGGGAACGAGACAGACGGGGAATGAGACAGACGGGGAACGAGACAGACGGGGAACGAGACAGATGGGAATGAAACAGACGGGGAACGAGACAGACGAGGAACGAGACAGACGGAGAACGAGACAGACGGGGAAAGAGACAGACCTGGAATGAGACAGAGATGAAACAAAGAAAAAAACAAGGATAAAAAGTGGAAAAACGTCTGCGCTGCTGTGCCAACAAAGAGTTAATTCCAAATAAAAGCAATGCAGGGTGGTTTATTCTACACGTTTCAGAGATAACCCCTCTCCTTCATCAAGAAATCCACCATTTCCTGATGAAGACACAGAGACAAAAATATAGAGACAGAGAGACTGATACAGAGACAGAGAGATAGACACAGACAGACAAACAGAGACAGACAAGGAAAGAGACAGACAGAGACAGACAGACAGAGACTGGGAGAGAGACAGAGAGACAGTTACTATCCCAGGCAACGCCCGGGTATTACAGCTAGTATATATATATATATATATATATATATATATATATATATATATATACATATATATATATAGTACAGACCAAAAGTTTGGACACACCTTCTCATTCAAAGTGTCTTCTTTATCTTCATCAAAACTATGAATTACCACATGTGGAATGAAATATGTCTTATATTCTAGGTTCTTCAAAGTAGCCACCTTTTGCTATGAATACTGCTCTGCACACTCTTGGCATTCTCTAATGAGCTTCAAGAGGTAGTCACCGGAAATGGTTTTCACTTCACAGGTGTGCCCTGTCAGGTTTAATAAGTGGGATTTCTTGTCTTATAAATGGGGTTGGGACCATCAGTTGTGTTGTGCAGAAGTCTGCTGGATACACAGCTGATAGTCCTACTGAATAGACTGCTAGAATTTGTATTATGGCAAGAAAAAAGCAGCTAAGTAAAGAAAAACGATGGGCCATCATTACTTTAAGAAATGAAGGTCAGTCAGTCCAAAAAATTGGGAAAACTTTGAAAGTGTCCCCAAGTGCAGTGGCAAAAACCATCAAACGCTACAAAGAAACTGGCTCACATGAGGACCGCCCCAGGAAAGGAAGACCAAGAGTCACCTCTGCTGCGGAGGATAAGTTTATCCGAGTCACCAGCCTCAGAAATCGCAGGTTAACAGCAGCTCAGATTAGAGACCAGGTCAATGCCACACAGAGTTCTAGCAGCAGACACATCTCTAGAACAACTGTTAAGAGGAGACTTTGTGCACTAGGCCTTCATGGTAAAATAGCTGCTAGGAAACCACTGATAAGGACAGGCGCAAAGAGCAGAAGAGACTTGTTTGGGCTAAAGAACACAAGGAATTGACATTAAACCAGTGGAAATCTGTGCTTTAGTCTGATGAGTCCAAATTTGAGATCTTTGGATCCAACCACCGTGTTTTTCTGCGATGCAGAAAAGGTGAATGGATGGACTCTACATGCCTGGTTCCCACCGTGAAGCATGAAGGAGGAGGTGTGATGGTGTGGGGGTGCTTTGCTGGTGACACTGTTGGATATTTATTCAAAATTGAAGGCATACATAACCAGCATGGCTACCACAGCATCTTGCAGGGGCATGCTATTCCATCCGATTTGCGTTTAGTTGGACCATCATTTATTTTTCAACAGGACAATGACCCCAAACACACCTGAAGGCTGTGTAAGGGCTATTTGACTAAGAAGGAGAGTGATGGGGTGCTACGCCAGATGACCTGGCTTCCACAGTCACCAGATCTGAACCCAATTGAGATGGTTTGGGGTGAGCTGGACCATAGAGTGAAGACAAAAGGGCCAACAAGTGCTAAACATCTCTGAGAACTCCTTCAAGACTGTTGGAAGACCATTTCCGGTGACTACCACAAGAGAAGGCCAAGAGTGTGCAAAGCAGTAATCAAAGCAAAAGGTGGCTACTTTGAAGAACCTAGAACAGGGTTCCCCAACTCCAGTCCTCGAGGGCCACCAACAGTGCATGTTTTCAGGATTTCCTTAGCATTGCATGGGTGTTGGAATCATCAACTGTGCAGGTGATTAAATTATCACATGTGCAATACTAAGGAAATCCTGAAAACATGCACTGTTGGCGGCCCTTGAGGACTGGAAATGGGGACCCATGACCTAGAATATAAGACATATTTTCAGTTGTTTTATATTGACCCCAAACACACCTCCAGGCTGTGTAAGGGTTATTTGACTAAGAAGGAGAGTCACCAGACCTGAACCTGTTAGGGTGAACTCTTAACCAGAGATCCCTAGTTGCCTACTGCCTGGCTTAATTGGTGTAGACCAAGTGCATGCGTAAAGAATTCACAACAGACAGTCGGATGTGAAATCTCTTCTTGACTACTGTAAAAATGGCAGCCAAAGAGACTGAGTACAGAGCATGTGTCCTCTTGATATAGGCTAGGGGCGTACACAAGTTCCAATATGCCCATTTAGTGAGACAGTTCATGGGCTAGCCAATGAGGAGATCCGTGTTGCTGTTGATGGGCGGGTCTGACTTCAGTGGAGGAATCCATGGTGTCATCTGATCTGTGGGTTGGTCCTCTAGCTTGACATGGGGTCTTCTCTTATATGGTGGTCTTCTTACATCTGGACATTCCTTGCATTCCAGGCAAGGTGTGGAGAACAGGAAATGGCAGCAATCTTTAAATCTGTGTCATGTGTATGATCTGAAACCTGAATTATGTAAGGCAAATCGACATATTTCCCACAATCCCTTGTCAAGAAGTTAATTAAGTATTTGATGGAAATGCTCTCCTCAACAAACCCAATTGAGATGGTTTGGGGTGAGCTGGACCGCAGCGTGAACGCAAAAGGGCCAACAAGTACTAAGCATCTCTGGGAACTCCTTCAAGACTGTTGGAAGACCATTTCCGGTAACTACCTCTTGAAGCTCATCAAGAGAATGCCAAGAGTGTGCAAAGTAGTAATCAAAGCAAAAGGTGGCTACTTTGAAGAACCTAGAATATAAGACATATCTTCAGTTGTTTCACACTTTTTTGTTAAGTATTTCATTCCACATGCGTTAATTCATAGTTTTGATGCCTTCAATCTACAATTTTCAGAGTCATGAAAATAAAGAAAACTCAGGGGCGTGGCCTGCTTTCCCATGTGAAGACACAGGGACTTGGTGCTCCTGCTTCTAATCACCAGCAACAGGGTTTTTAGCCTTTTTAAAGGCTCATTTCCCTACCAAAGCAACAGGACAGAGCGCAGGAGTGCACAGAGAGCATTTTGATCCTACTTGGGACTTCTTAGGACTTTGCCTCATCTAAATACTTACAAGGAGGCCTGAACCCATGATGCAGCCCTAAGGAGCCATTACAGTCTGGGTCTCCGGCCTCTTTTATCTATCTGGGACATCCACTAACAAGACTCCTAACAAAACAGCAAGAACTCAACAGATAAATACAAAGCTTCATAGATTTTCTGCAACCAGGTGAGCAATACCACTTTATTCTGGACTAATATCACCACATTGCATTGTTTGCTCTCTGGCTCCTAGCAGTGGCTCATATTACCACATCCTGTCAGCTCTGACAAACTCCCACAGTGATAATTGTTCAAGAGCTCTCCTCAGTAAGGGGTACTTCACACACAGCGAGATCGCTGCTGAGATCGCTGCTGAGTCACGGTTTTTGTGACGCAGCAGTGACCTCATTAGCGATCTCGCTGTGTGTGACACTGAGCAGCGATCTGGCCCCTGCTGTGAGATCGCTGCTCGTTACACACAGCCCTGGTTCGTTTTTTTATTGTTGCTCTTCCGCTGATAAGCACACATCGCTTTGTGTGACAGCGAGAGAGCAACAATCCTGAATGTGCAGGGAGCAGGAGCCGGCGTCTGACAGCCTGCGGTAAGCTGTAACCAAGGTAAATATCGGGTAACCAAGGTGGTTACCCGATATTTACCTTCGTTACCAGCCTCCGCAGCTCTCATGCTGCTAGAGCCGGCTCCTGCTCCCTGCACACGCTGAGCTAAGCGGTGTGCGCTGGTAACTAAGGTAAACATCGGGTAACCATACCCGATGTTTACCTTAGTTACCAGTGTCCGCAGCTTCCAGACGCCGGCTCCGTGCAAGCGCAGCGTCGCTTGCATGTCGCTGCTGGCTGGGGGCTGGTCACTGGTCACTGGTGAGATTTGCCTGTTTGACAGCTCACCAGCGACCATGTAGCGACGCAGCAGCGATCCTGACCAGGTCAGATCGCTGGTGGGATCGCTGCTGCATCGCTAAAGTGTGAAGGTACCCTAAGCTTCCTGCATTTAAAGGATCCTGCCACTATATTGACTGAATCACCATATACCGGCATTTACTATTACATAGACTATTTAACCACCCCTAATACAATAAACAGTGGGGAAACGTCACTGAGGGAGCTGTGGTTTAGCTGCGGTCAGCTATAACAGACAGTCTACAGGCTGCCAGCAGATTGGGTGATCAGATCTGCATCGACCTTATGCATGGGATTCCGGGTTCAGACAGCACTTCTAACAGATGCATAGCTGATCTTGTCAGCAGCTCACAGAAGCACTACATCACGGACACTACCGCAAGCTGATCAGGTGGAAGAGCCTGCCCCGTACTCAAGCACCACAGATCTGGGAAGTGAAGGAACTCTACATCTGCACAAGACAGTATAGAAGCGGATCATCACTCAAGCGAAGTCGGCGGGCTTCCCACGTACCCGAGCCCCCCAGACTATGGTTTAATCACCACTACAACAGACGATTGACATAGCAACGTTGGGGGGACGACAGAAGCGGAGTGCAGTTATCATCCACAACTAATGCATAGCTGCTACCCATTTTCAGTAGCATTGCACAGCTGAAAGAAACTTTCAAACAGATAAGTGGTGACTGCTGCATTCCCTTCATCCTTCCCATACTGGTACCTCACTATACTACTAGAACCTCTTAAGACTACCAAGAGTAACTGAGTAAGTCACATTGTGTGTGTGTGTGTGTGTGTGTATATATATTTGGTAGCTGTCTCATTTACAGGTTGTTAATACAACAAAGCATTACCAGGATCTGCAGATAGGAGATATATGTAAATTGGGTATAATATACACTTAGAGCTCAGCTAATGCTCCATAGGAGCTGAGTAACTCAATGTACGCTGTTTAACTTGTTTACAAGTACCCACAGCAACAGACCCAGGAGGAGGGGGGGATCCCTGTGGCACAGACACTACCAAATGTGAGCTCACGCATGCTGTGTATGTGCCACAGTGCCGTACCTTCCATTCCATACATTTAAAGGGCCTAATTAAAACTTTAATTGAGAGTTATACTACAAAAGACCCCACAAATAAGCAGATTTTGAGCATACGACATCATAAGGGCCTGACCCACAGAGGAACCCCAAATATACCCTCCCATAAGGGTCTGTACCATAATACTACTACTCACCTGTTCATATCCAGGTCCCATAAACAGAGGAATTTAAGTATATGAGAATATCCAAAAACAAAATTGGAAACTATAGATGTGACAGGGGTGACATCCGACTGAAATAACTACTTTACAGGAGGGAGAGGGGAGGATTAGGTAAGAGAAGGAGAAAAATCCTTAAAGCCACAATAGTTAACCTGCACAATAAACTACATTGTAAAAGTAGAATAAAGCACATTATAAAACTCCTATTAATACACAATGCCACCCAAAACCAAAAATAATCCTAATAGTAAAACAGTAGACAATGAAACCATGTATGAGGAGTCCATGGACCAAACCCCCTCAACAGCCCAAGGTCCTACTCAATCATCAAGAAAAAATAGTGGAGACAACAATAGGGACCTATGGGCACCTGATCTCACTCCATCACTTGATGTTACGGTTAACCAAGAAAAGAAAAGAAAAGAAATGGAAAACAAACACAACCCTGCCCAAGTCACAAATCTACATGATGACACAGACTCAGACAGGAGCAATTCTTCCAATTCAAGCCTAGTCAAAAAAGAAGCCAGAAGAGATTCAAACGACGAAGAATTCATGGTGAACTACAATGTGGGCCAGCCACTGGACCGGGAATTCTTCCACAACCTCTTCAGAGCTTACAACAAATCGCTTAAAACTGACTTAGATGACTTGAAAACATCTATGGCAATGATAGCATCAAGATCGGAGAAAACTGAAAGAGATGTGGAGGAACTCTCAAAGGACACAAAGAACTTACAAAAAGAACAAGACAAGCTAAAAGAGGAGGTAAAATTCCTAAGAAATAAATGGATAGATAGAGAAGATAGAGACAGAAGAAGTAACTTAAAATTTCGAGGAATACCAGAAAAGATCAAAAACACAAACCTTATGACATATGTAAAGAACATAGTGAAAAAAGCTTTACCCTCCCTCCCAGAACTGGAGTATTCATTTGAACGCGTTCACAGGCTCCCAAAACCGACATTTTTAGCAGAAGAAATCCCCAGAGACGTCATTGCGAGATTTACGTTCTATAGAACAAAAGAAAAACTAATGGATTTCTTACGAAACAACAAAACTTTACCATCCCCCCACGAGAACTTAAAAGTATTCATCGACCTTTCAAAGGCGACTTTAAAAAGGAGAAGAGACTATAAGCCTACCACGGATGCTCTGAGGAAAAATGACATCTTATACCGCTGGGGCCATCCAAACAATAATCTGATCTTCACATTTAAGCAAAAAACCATGTCAATCGAAGAGCCGGAGGAGGGGCTGAAATTGCTCAAAGAATTGAAAATTGCATCTCCCCAACCTGGGAAGGAAAAAAGATGATCCCAACAGATAATTATCAGGGCACCCTCGCTCAAGTCCCTTATCTGAATCGGGACCATCCTAATAGGCAGAAAACACTAGCCCACAAGGAGAAATTTGTTGTAATATATCTCCCACAATATATCTACCTTGAAACTTCCCCCCATGTTTATGTTTAAAATACCGTATTTTTCGGACCATAAGACGCACTTTTTCCCCCAAATGTTGGGGGAAAGTTGGGGGTGCGTCTTATGGTCTGACTATAGGGCTGCGGCTGGGAATGAGGGTGCTGCAGGTCATCGGGGGCACGAGCAGGCAGCAGCAGCGCCTGCCGTGACCACGTGGGCCTGCTCATTACATATGCACGCCCATCCTCCTGCCCATCTCTCAGCGTTGAAGTCGGCGCTGACAGGTGGGCGGAAGGATGAGCGGGGACGCGCGCATAGTAAAGAGCCGGCCGCATGATCACCCCTGGCAATTACAGCCTGGAGTGATCATGTGCGGCTGTATTCACTGCTCCCCGCGCGTCATTACCAGCGCGGGGTGCAGTGAATCAGTACACTCACCCGTCCCCGTGTGTGGAGCCGTCCCCCTGCTGCACGCGATGTCTTCCTGTCTGTGCCGGTCAGCTGATCTGTGCTGGTCAGCTGATCGGCACAGACAGGAAGACATCGCAATGCAGCAGGGGAACGGCTCCACACACACACACACACACACAGGTCAGCGGCGCAGAGAGGAAGATGATCGGCTGCAGGGAGTGAGGAAAAGGTGAGTATAAACGTTTATTTTTTTCTCTGTGCTATAGGATACAGGCCATATACCAGGATGGTATATGAGCACGATGGGGGCATATAGCAGGATGGGAGTATATGAGCAGGCAGGATGGGGGGTATGTGAACAGGCTGGATGGGGGGTATGTGAACAGGCTGGATGGGGGGGTATGTGAACAGGCTGGATGGGGGGGTATGTGAACAGGCTGGATGGGGGGGTATGTGAACAGGCTGGATGGGGGGGTATGTGAACAGGCTGGATGGGGGGTATGTGAACAGGCTGGATGGGGGGCGGTATGTGAACAGGCTGTATGGGGGGGGGGTATGTGAACAGGCTGGATGGGGGGGGGGTATGTGAACAGGCTGGATGGGGGGGTATGTGAACAGGCTGGATGGGGGGGTATGTGAACAGGCTGGATGGGGGGTATGTGAACAGGCTGGACTGGATGGGGGGGCGGTATGTGAACAGGCTGGATGGGGGGGGGTATGTGAACAGGATGGATGGGGGTTTATAGCAGGATCATATACAAGGCAGGAGGATCATTACCAGGATGGGGTACCTTAGTAGAGAATTTGGGGACATTACCCCCATAACAGTGTCAGCAGCAGATCCTCGCCCCATAACAGTGTGTCATGACCACATTTTTTGCTTAAAGTTTTATTTTCCCATTTTCCTCCTCTAAAACCAGGGTGCGTCTTATAGTCCGGTGCGTCTTATAGTCCGAAAAATACGGTAGTTACCTCAAGTTTACCTGACATGATCAATAACATGACAAAAAGTATCCCCAGCAGGAGGAAGATCAAATATCTAGACAACACCAAGAGAAAAAGCCTAAAAAAAAAAAAGCTATCAACCACCAAGATGACCACAAAATTCCTGACTATCAACGTCAATGGGTTAAACTCACCACACAAAAGGTTTCCCATATGGAGGGACATCCAAAAATTCAAAGCAGATATAATTGGACTACAGGAAACAAAATTCGCCCTAGAAAAAACACCCAAATTTGAACATAAATCATTCCCAACAATCCTTCTCTCTTCAAATGAAAAGAAAAAATCAGGTGTGGCTTTCATTATAAGAGACTCAATAAGATTTGAAGAACTGAAAACGATAATTGACCCAGAAGGTAGATATTTAATAGTCATCTGCAAACTAAATAACACTACATACACACTAGCCAACATATACACTCCCAACAAGGGAGAAATTACCTTCCTAAATAGAGTATTATCTTTAATTAGATCACACCAAAGGGGATCTCTTTTACTTTTCAGAGATTTTAACGCCATACCTAACCCTAATTTCGACTCTTCCAACAAAGGCAGGGTACTGAATGTCACTCTTGATTCTTGGATGAATCGAGAGGAGCTATACGACATCTTTAGATGCCTAAATACAACCTCAGTAGAATATACTTATTATTCAAACCCCCACAGATCCTTTTCAAGAATTGACCTAGTCCTTTCTGACATCAATACCTTACAGAAAATTAAACAAATTACCATTCACCCTAGAGTGTAGTCAGACCACTCTCCCATCACATTTGAAATCCTCACCAATCATCACATAAATAAAACTTGGAAAGCTAACTCGTTTCTATTCGCCCACCCAGACCATAGCCTAAAAATACAAGATGATTTAAAAAATTATTTCAAATATAATGACATAGAAAATATCTCTATCACAACTCTGTGGCAAGCCCATAAGGCAGTCATCAGAGGAACCCTGATCCAACTTAACCCTAAGATTAATAAAATTAAACAAAAGAAAACTGAAGAGATTGTAAATAAAATTAGAGAACTAGAAAATTCACAAGCAAATAGTCCATCAGATGACACACAAAAATAAATTTTAAAACTCAGACTAGATTTAAAAACCATTCTCTCAAACGAATACGAAAGATTCATACTGACCTCAAAATCCAATTTTTACCATCTCATGAATAAACCTTCGGGTTTTTTAGCCAGAAGAACAAGAATTCTGAGATCTAAAGCTGGGTTCACACATAGTGACAGCGACAACGACATCGCTGTTACGTCACCATTTTCTGTGACGTAACAGCGACCTTGTAAGTCGCTGTTATGATCGCTGCTTAGCTGTCAAACACAGCGACGCAGCAGCGATCATAACGTCGCTACATGTGCAGAGAGCAGGGAGCCGCGCACACTGCTTAGCACTGGCTCCTTGCTCTCCTAGCTACAGTACACATCGGGTTAATTAACCCGATGTGTACTGCAGCTACATGTCACAGTGCAGAGAGCAGGAAGTCGCGCACACTGCTTAGCGCTGGCTCCTTGCTCTCCTAGCTACAGTACACATAGGATTAATTACCCGATGCGTACTGCAGCTACATGTGCACAGAGCAGGAGCCGGCACTAGCAGCAAGAGTGGCGGAGGCTGGTAACAAAGTTAAATATCGGGTAACCAGGGAAAGGTCTTCCCTTGGTTACCCGATGTTTACAGTGGTTACAGCTTTCCGCAGCTGCCAGACGCCAGCTCCTGCTCCCTGCTCGCTTCATTTCGTCGCTCTCTCGCTGTCACACACAGCGATCTGTGCTTCACAGCGGGAGAGCGACGACGAAAAAATGAAGCAGGACATTCAGCAATGAGCAACGACCTCACAGTAGGGGCCAGCTCGTTGCTGGATGTCACACACAGCGACAGCGACGGGACGTCGCTGCAACATCACAGAAAATGGTGACGTAGCAGCGACGTCGTTGTCGTCGTCGCTGTGTGTGACACCACCTTTAGACCAAAATCTTACAGATAAGAGATAAGGACAACAAAATTTACAAAAATCCAAAAGACCGTTCTAACTTCCTAACCCCCCCAAATTTTTGTGCTGATGTAAAGTAGACAGTGAGGAATGTAATGTATTGACTATTTTGTGTGACATAATTCTCTGGTTTGAGGGCATAAAAAATCCAAGTTTGAAAATTGCAATATTTTCCACATTTTCATCAAATTTCAATTTTTTTTACAAATTAAAGTAAAAAATATCTTCCTAAATTTATCACTAACATGAAGCACAATATGTCAGAAAAAAACAATCTCAGAATCGCCAAGATCCTTAGAAGTGTTCCAGACTATCTATCTATCTATCTATCTATCTATCTATCTATCTATCTATCTATCTATATATATATATATATATATATATATATATATATATATATATATATATATATATATATATATATATAAAAGCCGATGTGATTACTTGTAGTCACTCACTAATCCCTCCCCTCCATGTGTCATCATCACAGGTCCTGTAAGCACAGAGACAAATCCTTTAACCAGCATGGCAGAGTCCTGCATACACTGAGGAGCTGATCATGTGACCCCTGACTCCTCCCCTCCATGGGACATTACCACAGGTCCTCTACGCACAGACACAAATCCTGTTGTGTACATTGCACACTCACACATCTCAAGCTGAGCTGATTCAGCCAATGACAGATAAAGGCCACTTAATGCTAAATTGCAACTCCCAGCATTTTTCACGTCATGTTTTCGTTGATGTCCTGCAGCCAAGTCCAGGTGTGATCAGTAAGCACATATATATACTGTATATACTACTGTTCCCAGCCAGCTAATGCTCGGCACGCCCATTCCTATGTAATTAATACTGCTGGTGGTTAATTAAACTAAAGTTAATAATGACAACATTCAGTAGCGTTGAAGTGGTTGAATTACGTGTAAAGGAAGTTGATAATTGTCGACTGGCAACGAAAACGTGACATGAAAAATGCTGGGAGTTGCAATTTAGCATTACGGGGCCTTTGTCTGTCATTGGCTGAATCAGCTCAGCTTGAGATGTGTGAGTGTGCAACTACCAGCATTTTTCACGTCACGTTTTTGTTGTCAGTCGACAATAATTAACTTCGTTTACACATAATTCAACCACTTTAACGCTACTGAATGTTGTCATTATTAACTTTAGTTTAATTAATCACCAGCAGCGCTAATTACATAGGAATGGGCGTCCCGAGCTTTAGCTGGCTGGGAACAGCTGGGTAGCTCATAAAGTAACACTGGTCAGATTTTTAAAATTTGGCCTGGTCATTAAGGTCAAAAATGGTGTCGTCCTTAAGAAGACCCGGTCTGTATATTTTTTATATCCACTGTAGATACAGTGACACTGGGCTCTTCCATTGGGTTCCTGTGCAGCTGAGGTATAACTTCCCCTGGTGAGGATTACACCACAGTGATACTTTCAATATTTGCCAAAGTCATACCAAGATCAATACCTTGATCAACTTTGTAACAAGACCTAAGAAATTATACCTTATAAACAACTGTCAGGTCACGGCAGTACGATTCGTCTTTAAATCGCATCAATCCTGAAGTCATCTTTGGACGCTGGTTGCTGTGGTAACCAGAAGCGACAAAGGATTTATACTAGCAGACCAGAAGGACGTCAACAAAGAAAAGAGGGGAGATAACAGAGACTTTTTGCATTACTATGGCCATAGTACAGTAGCAATCAATAGTAATTCCGAAGATTACTAGATGGCCTATGATCTTCCTCCATATATACCAAAGGAGGGCTCTCTGTATATCCAGTTTTACACTGTAATAATAGTGCAGGTTACACTCGATTAGCGCCTTACTTCAGTCTTCTTTTTTTTACCAACTAAAATTTCTATGTTGGTCTTAATGTCATCACTATGGCAACAATTCCTACTTTTTATGTCTTTTACATTCCCCCAAGGATTGGTTTTATTGCTGATATTTTGCTTGATAAGTAAATGGGATTTGTTAAAACCCCATTTACTTATGTTGTATTGTACCTTGTTACAGAATTTCTGTGCTGATTTTTACACGGCTCGCAATATAAAAATATGGTCTAAGGGTATGTTGATATGCTGCGGATTTATTACAGGCTTTTTTTGTACCAATCTTTTTTTATAGATTGGAAAGGGATGATTTCTGAAGTATGCTATCACGCCATCGGTGCCTACGTCACCCTTCACTCACCGCTCTGGCCCCTGTGCCTCAGTCCTGGTCCCGCAGCCTCCAGGTCTCTCCCCGCACTCCCGTCAGCATCCCTGCGGTCCCTACACTGAAGTGCAGACGGCCTCCCTCTCTTCTATGCTTCCTGCTCTAACTTCTGAGTCCCGAGATCCGTGCATGCACACTAAGGCGTGGCCGCACGCTCTCTCCTATTTTTAAAGAGCCAGCACCATCCAACTTGGAAGTTCCTCCTGATGACCCTTGCAGGTACTGGGTACTTAAGACACCTTCCCTCATTGGAAGCTGCCTGTTCAACATGTTGCTGTAGCCAGACTGCCCGTACTGGTTGTCAGGTGCCACGTGCTTCCCTACACTTCGTTTAAGTCCGTGATTTTGTCTTTGCTTCTGTAGCGCCCCTGAAGCCATCAGGGAGCTACAAGGTTCTACATCCTTACAAGGATGCAGGGCCTACCCCCTAGGGCCCCGGAATACCAATGCCGGTTACACATAAACACTCCAGGTAATCCCAATTTTCCCCAACAATCCCCCATACAATGGTGCAAGGCTAGAGTCGGACCAATGGATGGCTGCCTAGAGGTGGAGCCAGTCCAGTCCACTAGTTGACTAGGTGTGAGGGGCCAACTGTGGACAGTCAGAGAGAGTCGAGGAGTGAAGGTGGACATGAGAAGACACACTGACAAGGAGTTGACAGTAACCTGGTGCCCAGGAGGGTAGTTGCCGGTGGAGTACGGTGGAGTACTACCGCAACTACGCACCAACGGGGTACAGGACCCTAGGTCAGGCATAAAGCTCCAGGCAGGCCTGATAACACCTGCACAGCAAGGGGACCATCAAGAACCTCGCTGACCCTAAAAATCCGAGACTCAGTAGCAAAGAGAGAGCTGGGGACAGGACCAGAGACTCCAACCCCACCTACCTCGGGTGACCAGTTACCACCAGAAAGTGAGTAAAGAACCAGTTGCACTGAACCCCTTGTGTAGACTACCTTCTTCCGACACCTGTCATTACACCTACCCTCTGGGGCATGGCCCTGCTTGCGGAGGGTCCAACATCCAGGCTGCCATTAACACCAGCCCCAGTAGTGGACATTGTGTAGCGGCGGCTCCATCTACATAGCCGCAACACCACAAGTGGCGTCACATGTGAACATTAATCTAATTCCCTGTAAATATATCCCCTTTTCAAAAAGCACCCAGGGCACGGAACCGGGCAAATGCCTCCAAAGTGACATTCCCCAGTTATACACTGCCCTGGACCAAGTACCCCATAACCCTGTTCGACACACTTCCTCTAGCAGCATCCATGTTCCCACCTATGTCCGTCTGTCAACCTCCTTATCCTACTAGCATCTTCCGCCTGTCGGTTTCCTTCCATACCAGCCAGTTTTGGACCACACCAGTCTCTGCTTTATCTGTCTCGGTTCCTGAAATCTGTCCTGTGGCGCCAGCTTCAATGGTAGTAGTGAAGACTCAATGGCCGCCCAGATCTGCTCCCCCAGATCAGTACCTTTGTCCAGTGGATCCACTTCCACCTTGTCCGGTTAGATGTGTGTGAGATTGCCACAGAAACCAAATCAAAACTGTTCAGTTTTAGTTTCACTCTATGCTT